>NW_027526422.1:74098659-74447987 GCF_048455015.1 Haemaphysalis longicornis | reverse complement strand
CCCGAAGCAGCAACACGTATACTCGTTAAGTGCACGCCATCCTCCATTCAAGCTGTACACGTATCGGACGCAGCCGCAGGGTATACACTTATATATAAAGCTGGGCAGGAAATATACACTATGGCCCAACACAGCAGCGCGCCGGGAGACTCGCAATCCGCATATATGCGGCCGACCTGGTTTTCCATCTGCCCGTGTACGTAGGCGGTACACGAGTATCTAGTTCAGAATGCACATACACGCTCCCCGTCTGCACCAAGCCGCGTGGACAGCATACGCCAAAGGTCACGCAAGTGTATATAATAGCCGGGCCGCTCGCCTGCCTCATCTCTCGCTGAATATGCGCGCCACGTAGAGTTTTTACGCCGTGTCGCAAGCGCGCGCTTCTTCCTCCGTTTATTTCCCGCGCTTTTTTTTTATGCCCCGCACGCACGCACGCGCACGTGTGACATCCACCTTTTTCCACAAATTAAGGGGAGCCCGACGAGGCTGCCGTTCGTTTTCAAAACTCGGGCCAACCTGTCCCGTGGCCTGCAGAATGAATAAAGCGCGCCCCTCCCACGCACCCACCCTTTCGCGGAGAGCCAACGCTCATCGCGTTACGTTATAGTGGCGATTAACCGCCCACTAACGTATATGTATACATGCGACAGCGCCCACCCAGCCTATGGCGCCCGCGGTTTTGTTAATGATCGCTAATGCGCGTCGTTTCGACACAATGCGACGTTACAATGTTATGCGGAAGGGCAAAGCGGCACGCCTGCTTTGCCTGCTCTCTCCTGGATGCGCACTGGCTACGGACGTGCACCGGCTGTGTGAGGCGAGTTGGCGGCGATGCCAGACAGCAGTGCACGTTCGGCTGGTGGCGTGAAGAGCAAGGAGAAGCAACAAATGAATGGACAGGTTCGCGTGACGGGAGGAGAGTGCCGTACAACTCCGTGGTTGAGCCGAAAACTCGGTTATTGCGTGAACAATAGATATAGGGCACTTCAGCAGAAATTGGCGCTGTCGATCCGCGGACGCAGAGAGAGAGAACACAGAACGATGGAGCACGTGAGGAGAGGGTGACGTCAGCCGAGTGTTTGCTGCATATTCTAGGCACTATACTGAGGCGGCGCTGCGTTCGCATCGCTGCTGACGTGGTTGCTAGGGGTTACGTCAAGTCGCAGTGGTGGTGGACGCCCCTGCGGCACGGCGTCTCGACGCGCCTCGTCATTGCTTGCAGGTGCTGTAAAACGGAGTGTGCAGCCAGTGCATGGTCGAGTAGGCGGCAAAACAGGATGGAATCTGAACGACAGCGACAAAATGCCCGTACTGCTAAACGACAAAAGGAGCGACAGGCAGCCAATGCTTCTTCTAAAGCGGGCAGACGAGGCTGTTCGAATGCGAAGCACGGTTGGCACGGTGTGCGAGGGGCTTGCGAGAAACGCCAATGCTGCAGGCTTCTGAAGCCGGAGCCTAGGCATGCGCATCGGGCAGAGCTTCCGATTTACGCGGAAGGGGAATGACATGTTCACGCATTTATTTCTAAAGGTCTACCAACAGATCTTTCGCTCATTGTTTTAAATATCAGGTGGTGTTATCGAGAAGACTTATGTTCGATTGCCGGTCACGATGATGATAATAGAGTTTTAGACTAGCGCATACGGTTAACACTCGTGTTAACCGAAGGCGCTTGATTAAAACTCTATACAGACTTCAGGTTAACTTCAGGAGCGGAAGAATGAGTGGTATTTTTCTCCACACAGTGAAGCGGCGGATCGAATGTGCATTCGTTTGCGTGTGCACAAATGTACCCGCATCGTGTGTTGTCATTCTTTTTGTTCACTTCCCGCGCTGGCTCCGTGGCTAAGGCGTTGGGCTGGTGGCGGGTTCGATCGAAGTACGCGGGTTCGATTCCCGGCCGCGGCGGCCGCTCTTCTGATGGAGGCTAAAAGCAAAAACTCCCCTGTGTTCGAGATTTCGGCGCACGTTAAAGATCCGCAGGTGGTCAAAATTAATCCGGAGCCCTGCACTACGGCGTACCCCATCGCCTGGATAGCGTCACCGCGTTAAACCCGACAATCAATCAACCAACGAACCAATTAATTAATCATCAAACAATCAACTAATTAATTAATTAATAATTAATCACTCAATTAATCTATCATACCGGTTCTATCTAACGAGGGATCAACCATGGATTTCAGTGCTTTCTGAGGAGGGCGGCCAGACCGAGTTTCTGCAGTAATGTAGAAGTTCATAAAAAATTCAATTCTTTGGAAAAATGAAGTCTTTGAAAACTTGCGAGTCGGACTTGCAAAACAAAGGCATGTATACGTACAAACAAAACAGTAAAACCACTCAGATATTTTCTTTCACAGTGACTGTCATTTAAGGTCACCCATTAATTCTAGCCGGGTTCATTGTTCGTGTCGAAAAAAGTACGCACAAGCAATGTAATGTGCTCGAAGAACAATCAAAACTGAACTGAATATATGTTTTTGTTACAAAATTCGAAGTATGCGCAAGCAGCTACCAGCTGCGCTTCGCAGCACAAGGTCACACGCGGCCTTGGCTCGGCGATCGTTGTTAACGCGAAAGCGTTGCTTGGCTAGGTTAGCGAAAGCGCGAGCTCGGCCAGCGTCCAAAAAAGAAAAGAAAAAGAAGTGGCGTGCATCTCATTAGTTCGCTGCAAATTTCGTTGAAAGACGATAGTCTTGTGCGGTCAGGCAGAGTTAATCTGTCTTTTGCCTCTCCTCCCGAGACGTGGTTTGTTTGAATACCTGCCTTCGCTGCCCTGCCCATCTGCCACACTTCTCCCCTCCTGTCCCGCTCCTCCCACAACAAACACGGTGGAGCCTGGGCCCTGGAGGTTCACTCAAGTCAATTCAATTTTACCGCGTCCCGCTGCTCGCGCGCCATCTGCCGAAACCTTTCGTTACTGTGGAACTTGTTGGAATGCCGCCATGAGGCACGAGCCATGGGCGCGAGCGCTTTCTGTATTGGTCGGTGAGAACGCTGTTTTCAAGGCGTATTTTTAATTCCCTATCGCAAAAGTCAACCAGTCATGTATTTTTAATCAAAAGAACACAGCAAATATTGCTTATGTATCCATTTTTGCCTCAAATATGCGTAATATTGTCACGTATAGCTAAGACGATGCAGTTATCATTGAAGATGGAACAAGTTTATTGGAGCGAACTTGTGCTCCCCTAACAACTCAAAGAATACACAGACGGCGAAGCACAAGTCACCAAAGTAGCGTGCTCAATAGAGTGTCGGCGAATCGAATACTGCGGTGCAGACTCTGAAAGTATTTATCTTTCGGCGCGATTGTTTCTCGAAACGTCGAATTACATACAACTAGAACACTGGAGATCACAGAAGATTATTCTAGGCTAGTGACGTCAGGGCCAGACATTCTCCCTGTCAAAATAAGATAGCAGGCGTGCGGCATTCAAAAGAAAGGAAAATATACATGCACTTTGCTTGAAACACTTACAACACAGCCGGACGCAGCCGATTGATAAAAACAAAACAGAATGCATGGTTCGCGATATTATTGTATTTGCCTGAACAATGTGGGCAAGTATGAAGTGTGTTTAGAGGTTTAGTGATTCGGAAATGTTTACCTATATAAATCCCTCCTTCAAGTATTCTTTCAGCTTTTGGTCGGAAGGCTGAACGGAGGGACGGACATACAAACCAAAATTTTCGTGTTTAAGTAGCCCAAGAAAGACTATCGTCCTTTAAAAAACACGTCCCTGAAGAAGCCAACCGTCGGTGCGTGCTCAATTTCCATTGGCTGAGAAGCGTTTCATGGCACATTAATCCCAAATGAGCAAACGCAAAGAAAAATTCTAGTATGTTTGTACTCATGCGCGTGACTTGAATTGCGAAGCTGTTGTAGGTGAGCATTGCCGCACACGTAGTTAAGTTTCAGTATCGTTGCTTACTTGCAAAGTTGCGGTGCTAGTAATCGTCGTCACATGCATCGAAGAGGTCGACGTCTTTTTCGCGGCGAGTGGTGGATGCAGAGTCATCCTCAGCATTGTAGACTTCCACCAGTTCTCGTCATCGACTCGAGGCAGCGGTGGTGGGATCTGCAAGTCGTCTCGGGAAGGATTGGCACGCTCGTAGCCACGCCTCTCCCAAGCTGGGTGTCTGCATGTTTAGCATAAGCGCTGGAGTTTCTTTTTACATGCGCGGTAGCGCTGGACGACAAGGCCGGAGATTTTTTTTTTTTGTTTTTGCTAAAGCCACTGCGCGAGCCGGGGACTCGGCTGTCGCCGCGAGGCACGCGCTCACGCGCTCGCCATTTCTCGCTCCTGGGGATTTTTGCCAGTTTTCTTATTTGTGTGCGCTTCTCCTGAAGTGAGTGGATGCGATGATGATGATGATGACTTCTCGATGACGCTTCCGCGCTCGGTGAAGGAGGCTTCGTCGCGTCGCTTCGATGGCCTTCAACTTCTGCTCGCACGCTTGAATGAGGGGCAGCCCAACACCACCTAAGAGAGGTTAACGTTGAAGCTTGGGTGAGTTGGTGTTTCATATTTTTGATTTCACAGCGCAGACAACAAACAACGGCGATAGGGAGAGGGGAGAGGGCCGGTGTGTCTCACTCTCCCAGTCGTCCTTGTGTGCGCTGTGAAATCAAAAACCTTATAGAGAGGGTTTCACCTTCTCTAGGTGGCGTTGGGCAGCCAGCCGCGTGAAAGCAAGAATGCGGGGAGCGATTCTCCCCGCATGGTGCGAAATGCAATAAAGGAAGAGGGGAAACCAACCGAAAGGGTTCAGTTTCTGGAATTTTTTTCTGCGTTCTTGAGGGCGGTTATCAGTGGTGGCCAGGAGGACCGATGTGGCGTGGTACCGGTGGTACGGGTTTGTTTCGTCCGCGGCACGCTTTTGGGAGCCATGGTCACGGAAAAACTGAAGCATTCGGATTTAAGCGACGAAAGCGGACATTATTCGACGTGTACAGGTCGGGGAAAAGACGTCGGCGGCAGAGGTTTTCAGAATTTCTTGCAGCATTTTTGAACGCGATACGGCGCATCAAACTTGACGCGGCCCGGCCGTTCCGGTACAAGCGGCTTTGTTCGTTGCTCCAGGTGAGAGGTGTTGTGATGCCGAAGACAACGGCCCTGAGTGCATCGAGAGTGATTTTGGGGAGCTGTCAGCATTCCCATGCGCTATTCCGAATGACACAACGGCACAACGAGTTCGTAAGTATGTATTCATATGTACCCCATATTTGTTTTCGTTTTTAGGGCTGCGTTTCAAGCCTCTGAGCTCCCCCACTGCGTTGCCGCACTGTTTTCTGAAAGCGGTCTCGTTATAACCTCGTCAAACCGGGTACTTTCGACGCCGGGTTCTAACTTAGCGAGAAAAAAGTGAGCTCATCGCGCTGACGCATGACGGCATTGTTGGCTTTGTTGCCTGCACACCTGTAGTAACTTCTCATCTCACGGCTGTCACGTCCGGCAGTTCATAGAAACAGGAAAGTTTTCGCTGGAATTGAAGACCACTATCTGACTGCTTTCGTTCATCGCACACAGCTAGGATGTTTTTGTTTTTCCTTTCTGTGTGAGTCTTAAAACAGCTGCCAGGCGCAAAAAAAATGTTTCCTGGAAGTTTGTACAAAAACGCTTTCATTCGATGTCCCACCAGTGAAGCCTGAAGCTTTCCCGCGCTCCATCTGTGACCCCAGCTTATTGATTTATTGATTGATTGCAAGACTGCTAGATGCTGACGTTGCGTCACCCGCATGGTGGAGGGCCACTATACCCCTCCTGAAGAAAACTTATGTAGTTCGGCTTTGTGGAGGCACGGACGGTCGAATGACCCATTTGTATCAACTCTCCCCCCCCCCCCCCCCCACCTTTTAAAAGAGAAAAAAGATGCCCGGAAAATGACAAAGCCGAATGGCATCGCTCATTTTAATCGCAGTGCGTCGCAGTTCGTCATGCCCATGCACACAGGTCTGTGTTCTTCGCGTTCCGGATAAAGTTGTAGCAACTGGTTCTGTTCTGCCGCTACATTGACGTGTTCGGTCTGGCAGTGAACTTGTGAAGTACGCAATGGTTCTCGAGGTCCTAGGGATGACGCTTTTTAATCTACTGACGATGACGTTTGGTTACAATTCAAGGCACGCGAATCAGAGAATGCACACAATTTACGCGAAAACAGAGAAATACTTTCTAAGTACACAACATATTTAACTCACGAGGGGTTGCGGCATCTGCCCTCGTTCGGTCGACTATAGCCTTCGTATCTAGCTCCTCTGTCGACACCGAAATAGCGCTTCAGTTTTATTACACAAAAACCGCCCCTCTAAGGGCGTGCCCCAACAGAGAGTGAGGAGGGCCTACTAATTAGCACACTATAGGCCCATAATTCGCCCAAACAACAACCACCAAAAGTTTGTACACAAATAATCACGTGATCAACACCGTCACTCTCCCTCTAAAATCCAACGTATTCATCAGAACTCAAGCTTACCACTTATAAAAACCAACGAACTGTAGCGGAAGCTACAGAACTAAAGGCAACTCTGCGCGCTGGCCATCGACCCTCGGGCGGACTCTCGAAAGTATTGGTCATACGACGGCGGCCGACGTTCTGATCCACGCCGACAGAAACTTTCTGTCGGCACGCGCCGTGTGGACAAAGCACGCGCCGTGTGGACAAAGACAGGAAGTTCCTGTATTTGTCCACACGGCGCGCGCTTTACAAATTTACAAAAAGTAGCGGTCACCCCCATTGGCCTACACAGCGTAGCTTATTTAGTGACCCTAGCCTACACCCGCCAGATCGGCGACAGACCGCGACGTGACGAATCGCGCTCCTCACACACCGTACCTTTGAGCAATACAACATCTCTGGACACCGCCCAGCTCCATTGATGTTGGGGACCCTCTGTTATACCGACCAGAACGCACCTCGCACGCTCTAATGCGGTAATCACCCCCGACAACTACATTCGCCTGTGTCCCAAGGCAGCCTCGGCGAATCTCGGGCTCCTGCTACGCGCCCACTGGGAAAATACACAAGGACCCTATCCGTACTCCCACGCAAATAATGGGCCCCTTCTGCCCGCACAACAAACGCGCAGCTCGCCGCAAACGGACACCATTTACCTGGCTGGGAGTGCTTCTATCGGCTAGACGCGCATCGTGGCCTTCTTGGAAAAACGATGAAAGGCCAAAAGCATTCCCGCGGCAACACGAGGAAGCTACGCTTGGTGTACACAACGACGATAACTGAGCTACCGGCGGTCTTCATTGATAAACTAAAGTTCTCAAACTTCAACAGCCTACCCGCTGCGGTAGCTGAGTGGATATGGCGTTGTGCTGCTGAGCCCCAGGACGCGGGTTTGATCCCGATCGCGGTGGCGGCTTTTCTGATGGAGGCGAAAAGCGAAAGCGCCTGTGTGTGTAGAGATTTCGGCGCACGATAAAGACCCCCGGGTGGTCAAAATTAATCCGGAGCCGTCCACTACGGCGCGCCTCATAGCCCAAGTGTAGCTTAATCCCACCAATCAATCAATCAACTTAACAGCCTGTCAAAATCAAATAAAAGCGATCATTCGATTAAAGCGGCTTCGTAAGGAGGGTTCGCTATTTTACTAATTGCTCGGGAATTAAAAATCAATCTGGGTCACATGTGCGTGCGTTTGAATGTGAGATGATGGTGATTATGATATATAATGATGGGGATGATGGTGGTGGTGGTGGTGGAACAATCATGATGCCGGCGTCTGATGTCATGCTACAGACCGACGGGCTGTCGATCCGCAGGTGTCTCCTCAGCTGAAGCACCTTCAATCCACTGCTGTTCACCACTGTGAACGGAAGTGTGGATGACACGAAGCGCTACAGAAGAGGCGTACTTACGGCAGGTGTCATGGTCCCGCGGTTGTTGAAATTCACGTTTCCGTGCTATGCCTTCCCAGCAGCTACGTCACTCGTTCGTTTTCCCAGCATCATAAAAACGTTCACTAGTTATTACGCCATTTATTTTTTGCACCGCGCGGTTCAGACGTGCGGCCGCGAAGCTATGCGCACACACGTAAAGTCGGCCGCTCCTCCGTGTCTCAAAGCTATGCCGTGAAACTGCCGCGCAGTTCTAGGGAGCAATTTATTGCGCTTCGTGCGAAACACTAAACGACGTCCTTTTAACGGCCAATAAAGCCAGAAAATTCGAGCTAACAGAAAGAGAACCAGACGTCAAAATTGCGTCTCTGCGTGCATCGGCGTTAGCAAATATTGATTTCCCGTTATCACGGTTTCCTTCGGTTTAAGACCTCCCCTGATGGTTGCCGCTTGTTACGCGCGCACCCTAATTTCCCAGTCAACTTTCTGTGGGAAAAAGAAATTGAAATACACGAATAAAACGGGAGAAAAAAGTTTTACGACATTTTAGTCTCCCGGCAAAAGGGAAATTCGGGCCAGTTGGCTTGGAATCATGATATAACAGCGCAGGGAACGAGACGAGGAGCAGAAAGACACGGGACGAGCGCTGACTAACAACTCTTGGAGAAAGAATTTTAGTCTCGCTGCACGTGCCGAAACGCCCCCCCACCTTCACTCCTCACCTTCACTTCTTATGTGATAGCTTTCGTTCGATCCCATTCTCTGAGTTTTAAAGGCGATAGTTTGGGCTACTTAAACCTGAACATTTTGGTCTGTCTTTCGGTCCCTCGATTTAGATACCCGGCCAAAAGTTATAATGAGTCTTCAACAAAAAGTTCATATAGCGAAAACCTTTTCGAACCCCTAAATCTGTAAACACACTTCATACCTGCCAACACTGTTGGGAAAAAAGAAAGCATTTTGAGGCAACACATCAACGCACAACTGCCGCTGGAGTGTTCTTTTAACTTAAAATAAACGTGTGCTTGATATTTGCGAAAGCAAATAAAGAATACGCGTTCAGGAAAGTATTTTGACCCAATGAGTACAAAAAGAGCTCGCGCAATTAAGCTTGGATCTCGTGATTCGTGGCAGTGTTCCAAGTCCAACAGTACCAAAACGTTCCAAGACGACGCGAACACTGGATCGAGGGAACAAAAACCTCCGCCGTGTTTATCGTGGCAGGATCGAAAGGGAGGGGAAGGGCAAGGGAGGTATTTACGCGGCAGAGGTGGCAGAGAACTATCGTCTTTCAGCGACATTTGCAGCGGATATTTCTGTTTTCTTTTCTTGTCGTCTACACAAAATTGCATGGGTGGACACCAGCTCTGTTAGTATTTGATCGGAAATCCACCATTCCACCAGAGGATTGGAGTAAGGGAAACGCTTTATTGAAACGAGAGGACATAAGGCCAAGGGGAGAGAGGGAGGGGACAAGTAAGGATGGGGGGGACAGTACGGTCACAATTCACACAATGAGCACAGTTCCGGCCTTAATATTTTTTTGCTTAGTGCACACAGTGCAGTCGGTCAGTGCCGCTAAATATGCGCAGTTCTGGATGTTGCGTTCATTAAGCTGTGCGCGTGAGGCCACTCACATTAGCATTCAAACTATACAGTGCTACCACCTTCGGGTCTACCATCATTCCTGTGGATGCGTTACCGCGTTTAGAACAGCTCTCTGAGGTTAATATAGTGTGGTCACACTTCTCTTCGAAATCCCGCTTCTCCACTTCTATACGTGCAGATCGGCTGTCAGTGAATGATGACGACTTCTCAAGTTCCGTCATCGCCACGTACACGATGCTTCCTATACTTCTTCCACAAGGATGCGCTTCTTGCCGGGCTACGTCTTCAAAGGCGTCGCGCTTAACGCACTCCAGAATGACCTTTCTCGAGGCCATAATGTCAATGAGGTTCGTTCGCACATCCCTCAGTCTATTTTTAATTACTCCAGCGGTCGCAGTCGTGTTCATTGAGTCGACTATATGAACTCAAGCAGAACTGGTAAAAATATAAAAGAAAAACATAAAAAAATGATCATGACCAAGCTTTCCTTCCAACCAATCGTGAAGAGGAGATTTGCAGATTCTTGTTGTTGTTCTGATATGTATTGAATAGCCTTGGTAATCGCCGGAAGGAAAGATGGGGGAGGGGAGTTGGAGGGTGGGGGGGGAGGTGAGTGGGTCGATTAAATGTGGTCCTGTATGCCGGATTCCGGAATGTAGTAGCGAAGAGAGTCCAGGACCTTCCTGTGCTCTGAAAACCAGTCGGGGTCGGTGCACTTTCGCAGTTTTAGGTGCAGAGCACTTTAGGGGCTCGCCTTATCGTCGCAGCTCGCTGTAACGCTCTTCGATGTCAAGCGACTGCCGGAATCAGGCGGCGCAGCGCGATTACGGACCCAACTAGAGCCGCACGGTGTATCGTCACGGCGTCCCACACAAGCTTCGAAAAACAAGCAGTTTAAATAGTCATAGCCGCTCGAAACTTATGAACCGCTGGCGCTTGCATACATCTCCCCGTTGCTTAGCTTAAAGAAGTTGTGCAGGTACATTTGAGGCAAAATATCTGTAATTAACCGGCAGCCCCCGCGTTTATTTAGTTAGGAACACTCGTTGTGTTGGTTTGTACAATAGCAAGCGGAACAAAGTGGCAGTGCAAGAAAAAAAAATGGCACGTTCCAAACTGCGCAGTAAGGCGCCGGCACGAGCGGGATGAAAAGCAAGCACAAAAAGAACAAAACTCCCGCTCGCGCTGTTTGAGGCAGGGGGCGTTCAAGCACTGCGAAGGCGGGAAATTTGAATTGCACTGGACAAACATCCGTTCAATTAATCAGGAGAGGAGCGAGACAGGGCGGCGAAGAGCGCGACGGGTGGTAGCAGTGAGCGGATAACGGCGCCACATCCCATTATGGCGAAGCACTGCTCTGCCCTTCCGACAGCTTGCAAGTTGAGTGGTTCCGAACAGCTTTGATTTTTGCCCCAACTTGACGTGGCAAAAGAAAATTGGTGTGGGTTCGCTGCCCCTACAAGGTAGGCCAATCCATAACAAGTGGTCTGCGTCTGAGTGCGAGCCCGACAGTCTTATTCCCTCGCCTACCCCTGTGTTCCTGCCGATTCGATCGTCGTATACGCGTAACGAATGCCGTTTTCAAACACTTCAAACGAACCACGGTTTGTGAAATTTGGTATATTCAATGCTCAAGAATTGAAATTTTTTGTCTAATACGGAATACGCAATATTCGGTGAAAACTGGCTCCCAAAAGCGAACACGTGTGCCCTCAGAAGTTCAAAAAAATATAGAGTAGAAAACTGTGGGACAGAAATAGCATGGTGGATTCATACTCCACTGACTAGAAAAATGCAGCTTTCAATTTAAAAGGTGCAGCTGAATTAAACGGGCAACAACAACAAGAAGAGAAAGGTCTCTAACCTTTCTACGACCGCGACCTTAACAATAACGGGCGAATAGTGGTCACATGAATAGAAGCGCGAGGAATGTTCAGTCGGTTATTACAAATATCGAAACCGCATTCCATGTGACACAGGAATAGAAGGAAATAAGGAAATACAATTCTACAGCACTCAACACCAAATTACTGAGTCACGAGGGAATTACAGCACATTTATGGCTGAGGCCATTCACTAAGTGCAGTGCGCTGAACTCCAGCCAAAGGTATTTTAACTGAGGTCGGTAGAAGTCGGCGAAAAAATAAAAAAGAAATATTTTAGTGTTCCCCGCTGCAGTCAGCGACCGCCCAGCGTATAGCCCAGCATGTGGTCGAGCGCCCCCAAACAGTTGGGTTCAATATATGGCCAAACTCCAACATTCGAAAATACCGATTTGAAATTATCGAATCTAATGCGAACAGAAGCATAAAAACACTTGACTTGTATCCATATTACGGCGTCTTCGCGCGGAGTGTACATTGAACCAAACACGACCAGAAAGCTGGTTTGTGTGCGCAAAGTGGAATGAAACAAACGTAGCTTTCAAATTGCGGGCGAGGAGATACTATTCTTAAGGTCACAATATTTCATTAAATTATTTGCTTTAAACATTGGTTTGCTTCGACGCAACACAAGCGACGAGGCGAGCAGTGTATGGAGCGCTCCGGATTGATTTTGACCACCTGGGGTTCTTTAAAGTGCGCCGATATCTCGCACACATGGGCATTTTTGCTTTTCGCCTCCACCAATTTGTTTTGAACAACAGCTGTATCCCATAGTGGAGTATATGTCCTTAAGCGTACATATATTTTCTTAATGACCCACCTTTTAGCGCTTTGGCTGTCATTTGGCAAAAACTTTTCCCAAAAATGCCATGCGGACGAGACTCTGGAACATTCAACCGAATTCGCGAACGCGAGCAAATTGCTCCAAATATTTCTGATTGTAGCGGGTCTCCATCACTTGGACCTGGTGAGGTACGTTGAGCTTGAGATGCGTGAAGTGTGCTTCGTCTTCGAACTTAACTCCGATTTAGCATGATCCTATAATATATGTGCTTGGGGTTTAGAAGACGTTGTGTTTTAGGAGATGCTGAAGGCGAGGGGAAGTTGAGGTATAAGCCGTTTCTGTCGTTCAGCCAACGTTTCCGCCAGCTTGCTTTACGCGAACATATTAACTTCAGCGCTAAGATTGAAGTTGAGCTGAGGAGTGATCTAATTTGAGGGGAGTTTAGGGCTAACGATATATGATTTGCCCACTTCTGGTAGCAAAAACGTCTGCAGTCGCTAAAAAAAATAATTGTGCCAACTCCCGAAGGGTCGGAAATTGTCGGAAAATCCACTATGCTACGCACCGAGCCCCTTTAAAGTTGCCTTTACTATTATACACAAATACACTGCGGGCAAGGCATCTGCGGGCAAAGTAGGAAACCCATGTACCTCTATGAAGCGCTATCTATACTGAGCCCCTTTCAAGTCGGCTTCACTGCTAAACACAAATGCATTGCTGAGAATACAATTTACTGGGGAAATATAGTGAATCTTGTATCAAGGTATGAAGGCTCCAACGACTTTTATTAAGGGGACTGCTCTGCAACACTTCCGATAAACACTTTCACTCTTTCCTTCGCGTCTGGGAGCATTGGGAAAGCTAAAGTTACCGCCAGCACGGAGCGGCACAGCGGGATCCCAGCACGGAGCGGCACTGCGGGATCTGATCTGCTCGTCGCAGCAGATCCGGCTTCCGTTTCTGCTTTTTTGTGTGTGTGGATTTCTTCTTAAAGTGGCTATCGAATGCGTTTATCGCTGCAACTAAAAGAAAGCCGGCCAGTAGCCGCTACACCGCTGCGATGACGTAAATCGAGCACTCAAACAACACCAAGACAGGGAACGAGAGAAAAATTTTCTTGAGCAAGTTTACAAGTTGTCTGATGAGCATAGGGCAGTTTTTTGTCTGAGGTACTTTGTGACCTCCTATTCTGAACACCGGATGTGTTTGTTGACTGCGTTCTGAAAGCATTTAGGATTTAGAAAAAAGTTAAAGCTAAAAAAAAGTGTTGCAGGGTCTTTTTAAACTACCTGCATAAAACTTCGTGCATCCACTATAACAGAAAGCACTGAGCCCCTTTAAATGAGGCTTCACTACCATACACAGATTCCTTGCTGAGAATTTTGGTGGAAATATAGGCGGTCTTGTACGAAAATGATTTTATTAATAGCATTTTCTTACGCGATCAAAGTGTAACACATCTGGCGTTATACACGAACGGACAGACCGTCTTCCTCGTCACGTCCACTTAGAAATGCTTCCGCATTTATTGGCATCTCATTTCGAGAAACATTTTCTGTTGGACAGTATACGCATTCAAGCCACCGAATAAGGGCTGTCTCAAGAAAAGGTGGTACTTATACGGGTCCAAATGAGCTCAAAATAACTGCTGCGTTTGATAAACGCTTGAAAAGAACGCTTATCAATCAGCGCAGAAGCAACTCCGAGGGAGTGACAGCCATCTTTGTAACAGCGCGACACCGACATATCTAGGCTTGCGTGCAAAGTTGGGTGCCCATTTAACGCTCGGAAGACTCCTGAAAGCCGGCATAAACATGGGAAATAATTGTTGCTGTTATCAATAACTATAGGCCCCGCGGTAGACGACGCGTATAGTTCAACACGCACTTGTGCCCTTTGTGCGCTTTTTAATAAAAACATACACTTAATGACGAACGTGCGCAGCCGCGACGCTCGAGTGCTGGCCTATTAGAGCCCGGAAGTCGGGACAGTTTTATAACAAAACCTTTGTTGTTCTCCGAAAAGTCTTCGTCATCTTTTTACGACATCGGCGACATTTCTCCCCCGACAGAATAAAGTCAGGGGCCGGCGAACTCGGCGGGCGCAGCTGCGCTGTACGCACGACTGACAGCGCGCCAAGGACGGGCAGCTGTTTTTACCTCGAGCAGCGTTTTATTTCACTTACCAGGCTGTTGTTATTTAAGGGCCCCGGTGCACTGTAACAAAAGGCGAGTGAGGGGACTGTGCGGGAAGCGCAACAATGAGGAGTGGCAAGCGTAAAAGAAAAAGTTAAGTTTGAACAAATTGATTTTAGTTATACGATATTGCCCGAAACTGACCCCTCAGAAACGATGTCATGTTACTGTGGATGTCGGTTTCGTATTAGAGAACTATTTTCAAGCAGTTATAAGTCATAGTCGGAGAAAACCCGCCGCGCTGGCTCAGTGGCTAGGGCGTTGTGTTGCTGAGCCCAGTTGGACGCGGGTTCGATTACCGGCAGCCGTGCCTTCCTTTCAGATGGTGGCGAAAACGCCCGCGTGTCGAGATTTCGGAGCACGTTAAAGATCCCCAGGTGGTCGAAATTAATCCGGAGCCGCCCTCCGCAACGGCGTGTCTCGTAGCCCAGGGTGTAGTTTCGGCGTGTGAAACCCCACAATCAATCAATCAATCAATCAATGGTCAGAATAACTTCACAGTCCTGCTCTTTGTAAGAAAAATTAACTGTAGGACAAAATTCGAGGGTAGGGCGTCTAAATGCTTAATCTATACGTGTCAAATAATTTTAGTTGTATATGAACGAAACTAGACGAAATTAGAACGAAACGAGCGAACTGCGTATCGCGAGAGAGCAAAATTGTGATCGCAACAAAAAAGCGCCGGCCCCGGTAATGGCGATGGTTCGCCGCGTGCACACATGCACACAGGCACGTTCGGATGAACGGGCAGATATCTGCTCCCCAGGCATGCATTCATATATCTGTGGCCTGTTTTGCACTTCAAACGGTGCTTTGAAGTGCTTTAAAGTGCTTAGAATGAGCGTAAGCTTTAGTACAACGGGTACGAAAATGTTTGGTGGTCAGCCGCTTCCCCCATCAGGAAATGCAAGAGGGGGGCTTTATAACTGGCGACTGTATATAAACCTGGCGGCATCGAAGGTGGGCTGTAAAAGCATTCCTTTCAGAGCCTATCGAAGCATTGCTGGGCTGCTCATGCATAGTGACCATATATTCTGCATCCAGCATGCATCTGTGCTTTGTCTTGCGGTGTAACTGTGTGCGCGTTCAGGCACGGCAAATTTATACCAAGTTCGAAGTCCCCTCTATCGTGGGCTGGAAAGCTTGCTTGGTCATCCACCGTCCCAAAGTGTAAAGCATTCCAGCTGGCCGGCTAGTCATGCTGCCCGTACCGGGAAATGGCGCCGTCACACCAAAGCGGAAACGGTGGGTACGCGCCGGCCGTTAGGCCCAACGCTCCGCTTTGCAGCTCTCGCGCCGTCAACCGATACCGGCAACTTGACACGTGGAATTAGAGCATCGTTGAGTTTGAAGTTAGGGCTAACTAAGGTATCAACTTAAGCTAGTTGGTTCTGCATCACAAAGAGAAAAAATAACGCTAAATAAGGGCCAAGGAAAGAGTACGCAGGCATGCACAAGCGCTGTGTACGTGTATTTTTTGCTTAGTCCTTGTTTAGCGCTGTTTTTTTTTTTTTTTGCCTTATAAGTTAGGGCGGTACCTTCCTTATTTTTCAGGGAGGTTCTGGTTAGGAATACCAGAGTCCTTCAAAATCATTGAAGGACTCTGGGAATACTAAGCGTCAAGCCTAAATATAGTCCTCACAAGAGTGTTTAGCTCTTTTTTTTTTTTTTACCTTGAGTTTACGTGACGATATTTTACATGCCACACACTTACCATTTTTACCTCAGAGAGAGGTAATTAGTCCTTTATTAGGCAAGATTTTTGGCATCTCCCTACAGAATAAATGCGTGACACCCGTACACCTATATCAGCGCGTCGGGCGACAAAGCGTCAGGTACCGGAACAGCATGGCCGCACGGCGACATTTTCAGGTGTGCGGCTGCCTCTGACAGGCCTTGGTCAGGGCGGCGGCGACGATTTGCGCAGACTAATACCAGCTGTTGAGCTGCGTTTACCGCCGTCTGTTCACACACGCATTCCAATGCGACCTGTGCCCCCGTTCGCGCGTATAAGGACGTACGAACGCGCGTGTATATTCACAATTCTTGCCCGCGCTTCATCTATAGAGAGCCGCCGAGGCTTCACAGGCTGCGGGCGCGGCTGCGTTGTCGTTCACAACAGGAAGGAGAGGAAAAAGCGGCAGAGAACAAAGACGAGAAAAAGAAGAGTGGCATGTTTCGATCGGCCGTTCACTCCGCAGCAGCTGCGCGTGCCTGCGCTCTTATGCTCGGCGGATATTTTGCACGGGAACAAAAAAAAAAGTGTATTCTCTAAGCGCGCGTGTCTAACCGGGTCAGCATGAACATACATTGCGCGCATAGCAACAAGCATGCGCCTTGTTCCTTCACCGAGGCTGAAAAGGTCGCTGTCAGCTCGCGTTTACACTGTTCGCCGCTGGTATAAAATATCCCGGCGAATTTCGCTCGACCAGCCATTGTTTCTTTCTACCCATCCTTGTTTGTTTCGCGCTGGCAGTATATTTTACGCGGAGTCGTAAACGTCACCGCGTCGTTTTATCTGGCTGTATATACGCGTATAGCCACGTTCTGAGTTTCTTTTCGTTTTTTTTTTTTTTTTTTTTTCCCGGACCGATTTCGAAGATTTCTTCTTTCCTTTTTAATTTGCGCGAGAAAAGTTCGTTTACATGCGTTCCGTTACCCTCGCACCATCCTCGTCGCAGATTCTGTGACGCCAGCGGTGACGGCACATTCCCAGGACCACGTTGCAGTGCGATTTACGAAGCAGCAGAACGTACATATAGAAGAGAAAAAAAAGAGTACTGCGACGACATCGAACCATATTTCAAACCGATGTGACATCACAGCACCGGTTCGTGAGGCGCCCGCAGTGTTTTATCGCCTCCAGAGCTGTCATTGTGACCTAGTTTTCGCGATTTCTCCGAGGGGAAACGCTGCTAATAACGTATTTCGCGTATGATCGGCCCTTGAACTGTTGTTTATGGAGGGGATTTAAAGGTTTCACACAACGTATAAGTACCATGGCGGTAACTCGTTTCCGCTTTCAGAACTCGTCTGCACAACAAGTCCACACAAGAAAAATAAAACGAGGAGTAGGGCTAGTGAAGATTCATGCAAAGCGTATATTTCTGTGTCCAGACTTCGGAAAGATTTTGGAGGCGTCATTCAAGGGCCTTGAAGACACAATACAAGTTTGATTCAGTAAAATGGTTACTTTGTCCCGCTAACAATGGTACACATTTTCTCGCAAACTTCAGAAAAATAATGATAATAATGAGGAAGACATGTGACGCAGTGGTGACTACCCGCCACTTTTAGGCAATATATATGACGTTAAACCCTACGATCATCATCAGTTCAATACCTCACACATTTTGGTGAATGCGGCATCAGTGGCGTATACTGTCACGTCACCGATGAGGTAAAATTTTCAACGTGTACTTGTTCCGCTAAGATATCAGCGGTATGTGAGACGCTCATGCGGCTCGTGCCTTCATTTGTCTGGTCCTAATTTGACAGAAGCCGGGACATTCCCTGCGCGGTTGCTAAAACTGCAGCTGCTCCATCTTGAACCAATGGATAGATAAACAAATACGTGCCATCCCCGAGGCATTTGCATTTATTTCGTATCGTCTGACACGTACGGAACAGCCGCAGCCACGCCTCATAACGTCACGTTTGTCACTTTGTGATGCACCACGCGCATGCATACGCGCCTTTAACCTGGATTAAGCGCGACTAAACAAAAAATGAAAACCCATGACGCACGTTCAGGAATTCCAACAGTGACGCCGCTATATATGGTATGGGGGCATCATGGGAATGTACTTTAATCGATGGGAATGCTTCTTACCAACTGCATGCGCTCAGCTGCCACGCCCTGTAGCTGAGAGTCGTGGTTGTTCTTCAGTGTCTGGAGAACGTGATGACGCAGAATTTCTGCGCTCCGAAAACGCATGCCAGGAAGGAACAGCTGTTTGTGTCGTCAGAGTGCGTTCTGCGATTACCTAAGACGTTACTATGATCACAAGCTCGTGGGTTCCGTTGCCGCTGCATGCGCGCGGTGACGCTGCTGGCTCAGCTATAGGCCGAAGAAAGCAAAACGCAAGCCGACAGCTGTTATGTCTATTACAAAGGTCTCCGAAAGAGAAGTCTTGTCTTCTTGTACAGACCTTGTCCTTGTCTTTCACTTGTGTGTTCGTATATACCATCTGCAAGATTTCATTGCTCTCTGTATCTCTCTCTCTCTCTCTCTCTCTCTCTCTCTCTCTCTCTATATATATATATATATATATATATATATATATATATATATATATATATAGGAAATTAGGGGCTCGTTGAAAATGAGACAGAAATAAGGGTTGGCAGTCAAGAAAACCTCGGAAAGCAAAGGGGAGGATGTGGTAGGTCATTGAAACAGATAAATAATTTGGAAAGAAAGAAAGAAAGTGGAGAAAAAATGCCCGCCAGGTGGGATCCGAACCAACGGCCTCCAGAATACCGATATATATATATATATATATATATATATATATATATATATATATATATATATATAGAAGGTCCCCTTAGAAGGTCACCTGGCGGGCATTTTTTCTCCGCTTTCTTTCTTTCCAAATTCTTCATCTGTTTCAATGACCTACCGCAACCCCCCCTTTGCTTTTTGAGGTTTTCTTGGCTGCCAACCCTTATTTCTGTGTTATTTCTACGAGCCCCTCATTTTCCTATTCTGATTCGCTATATATATATATATGTATCATTCCGGTAGAAGACTTGTCTCGAAGTCGAAACGTCGAAATAAACCCTCCGCTGTTGCTGTTGCCGAGGTTTCTTACTTTGTGTTCACCACGCCTTCGGCCCCATCGCCAGCATGCCAGTTGTGTATATATATATATATATATATATATATATATATATATATATATATATATATATATATATATCAGGGTGTCGAACCGAAAAAAATACCGGTTCGGTTACGGTTCGGGTTCGGGTGAAATAATTTCGTTCCGGTTCAGTTCCGGTTCGACCAAATTATGTGCCGAACCGGTTCGCGAACCGGTTCGGGAGCTTGAACCGGTTCGCGAACCGGTTCGATGAATTGAATTGTCACTGAAATTAGAAAAAAAACATTTAGTAGTTTAAAGCGACAGTAAAGTCAAAACACAAACAAAAATTCAAAATGCTGCTGTTCCCCAAGGGCAGTGGCGCAATTGCAAAGCAAACTTTAAATAATCACGAGATATTAGAAAAACAGATGAAGTGGTGACGATTTACTACCTACTTTCTCGTCCAGACTTTATGTTGTCCTAGCGACTATTCATAAAGCCACCGCCGAGAGATATGACGGTGGGATATACAGGGTGTCCCAGCTATCATGCACCAAGATTTAAAAAACGAGTAAAGGCGTAACTCGAAAGAAACCAGGTGCATAATGTTTGCAGTACTGTGAAGAAGCGGACAGTATTTTTTTCTTTAATGACACTTAATTAACTAATTGTAATTAATTATCTAACTCGAGTAATACTCTCCTAATCACTAAAGTGTCAATGAGGCACTTGAAGGTAACCACGAGGGGCATCTAACTGCGGTATTTTCAGCGATGAACTAATTGCGTACACATTTATTATGACTGATAAAGGAAACCCGCGAAATATGAAAAATACCACGTGACGGCGCCTCCGCGCCCACCGTAAAGCAACGCCCTCAAACAGGCTGCCTCTGAGTTAGCCAGAATGAAATAAACAAAAGAAAGAAAGAAGAAATCGCGACCGAGTTTGTTCCTTATCTGCACACGCGTCCCGGGAATCTTGCTGTTGCTGCTCCTTCCATGCATGCTATTATCAAGGTGATGCGCTGTCTTTTCGGGCGGATAACACGCGAAGCAGTTGCTTTCAATCAGCTTTGTTTGGGGACGCTGCTTTACAATGCGCGCGTAAGCGTCGTCACGTGGTATTTTTCATATTTCGCGGGTTTCCTTAATCAGTCAAAATAAATGAGTACGCAATTAGTTCGTCGCTGAAAATAGCGCAGTTAGATGCCCCTCGTGGTTACCTACAAGTGCCTCATTGACACTTTAGTGATTAGGGAAGTATTTCTCTAGTTAGATAATTAATTACAATCAATTAATTAAGTCTCATTAACGAAAAAATTACTCTCCGCAACTTCACAGTACTGCAAACATTATGCACTAGGTTTTCTTCGAGTTACGCAATTTCTCTTTTTTTAAATCTTGGTGCATGATAGCTGGGACACCCTGTATATTCTGCCCTTTCATTTTTTGTTAAAATCGCAATCGTCACTATGGAATCGCCTATCACGCTTACCTTGAAGCCTTAAATTTAGGTCTGCGTACTGGCGTGTTGAAATATCAGCGCTAATTACCAATGGCGCACATTTTTTTAATATTTGTAACAAAACAGAACAACCCTACTAGCATAAATACTACCAATGAATTAGATCATTTGGTCACCCTGAATAATTTGTTAGCTGTCACCCTATCGAATGTGTTAGCCACACTTTTGTTAAAAGTAAGCTTTAGTTAACGCTCAGTCACTGCATTATTTCTCTGACCACTGCAATTCCTTTTGCGAAAGCTATACTGGATGTGTGCATTACAATCAGTATGTCATCGTACCGCCTGACCCCCGGCCATCGTTCCGTGTGCTACATTGCGTAATCTTATAACAGATTATGCTGTTACAAAATGAAAGGGAAATTTTACGCGCGGAGCATAAGAAGAACTTTTTTGGGTAGGCGCTCTTTAATTCGTCCACAGCAGTACTCCCCTCTGACCTGCCTCGGTGGCTCAGTGCCTAAGGCACTGCTGAGCGCGAGGTCGCGGGTTCGATTCCCGGCCGAAGCGGCCGCTTTTCTGATGGAGGCGAAAAGCAAAAACGCCCGTGTGTACGAAATTTCGGCGCACGTCAAAATTAATTCGAAGCCCTCCACTACGGCGCGCCTCATCGCCTGTGCTGGGTCGGCGCGTTAAACCCCACAATCAAATCAAATCAGTACTCCCCTCCGGATCGAGTAGCAGTAGAAGTAATGTAGCGAGTTGGGCAGTCAGTACAAGTGCACCTTCGAAAAAAAAAGCAGATCTGAAAGAGAAAAAACTGCAGAACAAGCAGAAAAGATGATCGCTCGGCGAATGGGACAGTTTGAGGTACCGGCCGTCCTTTCTGCACGTGTCATCTGCTTTATTACTGTTTCTGCTTCCAAGACAAGGTCGAGGACTGCAGTTTCTTGCCAAGAGATTAAGTGCGCACCTTAACAGTTTTCCCTGACATATCTGTTGTTATTTGTACTTGTAAAAAACGGAGCTTGTCCACTGTACTGTCCTCAAAAATGGTCGTGGGTAAGGGACATCGAAGCCACTTGTAGTCAGCATCAAGTGGTTTAGCCACTGAGCCGCTCCTGCGGTCAAATTTGTCAAATATTACAATTTGCAGGTGTCGGACCTTTTAAACAAATTATGAAATGGAAAAAGTTTGCACACATCGGGCTTTCGCTGCTGCACACTGGAGCACTCCTGCAGCCTGATTGCTCCACTAAAGTTGCAGCTAGGGAAGGGCAAAGTCGTTTTATATCCCCTGCAAGCTGCGGAGAATGACATTTCCTTTGGTCAGCTTCCACTACGCTCGCGCTTCCAGCAGCAACAGACCATTGCTACATTGGTGCTCATTCATTTCCCTTGTTGTTACATAGAGTGTGATAGTGTTCAATTGTCTGGAGGGGGAAGTGAGCGAGCAGGTACGAAGTTGATGGTACGTGAAAGAAAAAAAAGCCTGAATTGCATTGACTGTGCAATGTCAACAACAGAGGGTCGAACCGTTTCGGCATGAACCGGTAACCGTTATTTCTTTTTTCGGTTCAGTTCCGGTTCGGGTTCAGCGTGCTCAAAAAATAACGGTTCGGGTTCGGGTTCAGTTCCGGCAAAAATACCGGTTCAGTTCCGGTTTTCGGTTCGGTTCGGTTCCGGTTCGACACCCTGATATATATATATTGTAGCAAGGATAACGAGCAGCTCTTAACGCCATCAGCGTATCCGGGTATGCGCCACATCAAGAAAGAGTGCCATGCGATCGTGGCCAATCTATGCACGACGGTATGCGCGCACGCTGGTAGCGGTGGAAGAAGAAGTACGGCTGAAGGTGCTTCGCGCGTGTGTTCGGCCATCGTCGGTACGCTTGTACCTGCGCTCGCCTTGCTTCTGCTCCTGCCAATAAACAACGCTCGGTCTACTACCGGAGGGTCAACTATATCCCTTACAAGTGGTGGAGGTCAGGTGTTTCGGTCCCATCCTGGAGCTACGCAACCGAACGCTGTCCACGATGAACCACGAATCCGTCCAGCAGCCTTCGTCGGCGGCACCAACCGTCATCTGCTCGGGCGCACTGCGCGAGCGGGATCCACCCAAGTTCAACGGCACCGACGGAAATGATGCTGAGGACTGGCTTTCCATGTTCGAACGTGTGAGTAGCCACAACCGATGGGATGACAAGAACAAACTGATCAATGTCCCCTTTTCTCTCACCGGCCTCGCGGAGACGTGGTGGAATAATAACGAATCCCGCAACAAGACGTGGTCCTCCTTCCGCTGTAACTTCATGGAAGTCTTCGCGCGCCCTTCGTTGAGGAAGCTTCAAGCCGAGCAGCGCTTACGTGTGCGAGGACAGCAGGCTGGGGAGACGTTCACTAGCTACATAGAGGATGTCATCGACCTGTGCAAACGCGTCGACCCCTCCATGGCAGAAACAGAGAAGGTCCGACACATCTTAAAGGGAGTCGATGACGACGCCTTCCAGATGTTACTATCCAAGGACCCCCGAACTGTCGTTGACGTCGTCCGCCTTTGCCAGAGTTTCGACGAGCTGCGCAAGCAGCGAGCCCTCGCACGGCAGGCTTGTGCTCGGGAGCAGCCCGTATCAAGTGTGGAGGCAGTATATGAAGGGGACCCTGCGCTGTTTGCGCGAATCAAAGATTTCATTCGGGAAGAGGTGGCCCGCCAAGTCTCCCTCCTGCCCTACATCTCAGACCCGCCTTCCACCCTGGCGCCATCGCTTCAGAATGTCATCAAGGAAGAGGTCGCTGAGGCACTACCATCGGCTCAGCATAACCTGCCCGTAGCTGCGCCCCTGACTTACGCCTCGGTAGCAGGACGGCTATCGCACCAGCCTGCTTCGTTCTCTCGCCGACCTGTCGTATGCCCACCTGCCGCTTCCTTTCCTGCCGCTTCCTTCCCATCAGCGCCCCGTGCTCCAGCTTCATTACCAGCACGACCGCCGATAAGCCCGGTGAGCAGTCCCCAGCTAACGGGTGCGTGGCGCACGCAGGACAATCGTCCGATTTGTTTTGCATGTGGCACGCCAGGGCATGTCGCTCGCTACTGTCGCCGCCGCATATTGCCGCCCGTCGCCAGCTATCCCCAGGCGTCTTTTTACGCCACCCCTTACTTTTCGCCGTATGCCGCTCAACCAGCGCCGTACAATTTGCCCCCTGAGCCGACTGACCGTCCAACTTTCGCTGGCCGCCGTTCAGCCTCTCCACGTCGCCGTTCGGTGTCTCCCATGCGTCGCCGCCCTACTAATGCCGAAGAGGAAAACTAAAAGCCGCAGTTCCGGAGGCAAGAACTGCGTCGCCATCGAATCCTAGAAGTCCTCATTTCTCGCCTAAAAATGTTATCGACGTAATTGTGGAAGGTGTCCCTACCATTGCTCTCATCGACACTGGAGCCGCTGTTTCAGTCATCCACGCCGACCTCTGCCGCTCTATTCGAAAAGTCATGACGCCCCTTTCAGGACTCTCGTTACGCACCGCCAGTTCACAGCCCATTAAGCCGCTAGCCGCTTGCACAGTTCGTGTCGTCATCCAGAACAATTCCTACACCATTGAATTCATCGTACTGCCAGCTTGCTCTCACGACATCATCCTCGGGTGGGACTTTCTTGCCCACAATAACGCTATCATTAATTGTTCCCGTGCTGAAGTCGAGCTTTCTTCTGTTCTTTTCGACGGTTCCTGTAATGCCGCTACAAAATTACTCGTCGCTGAAGACACCGACGTTCCGCCCAGCTCCTCCGTCATCGTGCCCCTGTGCTGTACCTCTGTCCCCGACGCCACTGTTTTGTTTACGCCTTCTGTCATTTTCTTTCGCCGCAAATGCCTTCCACTACCTTCCGCCGTTTTGGCTGTGCGTGATGGCGCCACCACTATGTTGGTGACCAATCCGTCAGCGACCCCGTGCGCTCTTCTACAGGGAGAAACACTTGGCTTCGCAGAGCTTGTAGATGCTCGTCTAGTTGTTGACGTACCAGGTGATCTGTCTCATGTTGAGATCAGTGAACTGAGTGCTTCTCCATGTTCGCCCGGGCTATTGCCATCCGATGCCTTTGCCCACTGCATCGACGCCAATCTGGATGCAACCCAGCGAGAACGTATTACTTCATTGCTTTCGAAGTTTCGTTCTTCCTTTGATTGCACGCAAACCTCGCTGGGCCGCACGTCTACTGTTACGCACTCAGTCGACACAGGATCACATGCTCCACTTCGACAGCGCCCATATCGTGTGTCTCCGACAGAGCGGCGAACCATTGAAGACCACGTCACAGATATGCTTCAACGAGGTGTTATTCGCCCCTCGAAGAGTCCGTGGGCTTCACCAGTGGTTCTGGTTAAGAAGAAAGACGGCTCTATTCGGTTTTGCGTTGATTATCGCCGCTTGAATACCATCACAAGAAAAGACGTGTACCCTCTTCCGCGTATCGACGATGCGCTGGACTGTCTGCAGGGAGCGGAATTTTTCTCGTCACTCGACTTACGCTCCGGGTACTGGCAAGTTCCCATGGCCGAGGCTGATCGCGCAAAGACGGCATTTGTAACCCCAGACGGCCTTTACGAATTTAACGTTATGCCGTTTGGGCTTTGCAACGCCCCCGCCACGTTCGAAAGAATGATGGACAGTCTCCTCCGTGGCCTCAAGTGGAAGACGTGCCTCTGTTACCTGGACGACGTAGTCGTTTTCTCCCCCGATTTCGAGACACACCTGATTCGCCTAGAACAAGTCCTGACTTGCCTTGCGAACGCTGGGCTGCAGCTAAACCTCAAAAAATGCCGCTTCGCCGCACGCAAGCTTACCATCCTGGGTCATGTCGTTTCTAAAGACGGCATCAGCCCCGACGCAACAAAGCTTCGAGCCGTTGCAGAGTTCCCGAAGCCGACCACACTGAAGGCGCTTCGGAGCTTCATTGGCCTCTGTTCGTATTTTCGACGGTTTGTTCGCAACTTCGCGACCATCATTTCGCCTCTTACCAAGCTCCTCGGTAACGACAGCGGCATTTCTGCTTGGTCACCATCCTGCGATGAGGCGTTTGCGACACTGCGTCGTTTGTTGACATCCCCGCCTATATTACGGCATTTCGACCCGTCGGCCCCCACGGAAGTGCACACTGATGCGAGTGGGATTGGCCTCGGTGCCGTGCTCGCTCAGCGGAAATCCGGCTGTGAGGAGTATGTTGTTGCGTACGCAAGTCGGGCACTGACGAAAGCAGAAACAAATTACTCCGTCACACAGAAGGAATGCTTGGCCATAATATGGGCGCTTGGGAAGTTCCGCCCGTACTTGTATGGCCGCCCATTTGACGTGGTGACCGATCACCACGCGCTTTGTTGGCTCGCCTCCCTGAAGGATCCTTCAGGTCGTCTTGGGCGGTGGGCTCTTCGCCTGCAAGAATATGATATCCGCGTGGTTTACCGTTCCGGCCGTAAGCATTCGGATGCTGACGCACTCTCCCGCTCTCCAATCCCGGCTGACGTGTCTCACCTTGCCACAGCGGACTGTAGCTTGTCGTCGCTCAGTGTCACCAACATGACTGCCGAGCAGCGTAAGGACCCATGGATAGCTTCCATCATCGGCGTCCTGTCTGGTCCTTCAGCTACCGGCGCACCCAGAGCACTGCGGCGACAAGCCTCTCACTACCAACTGCGTGAAGAGCTCCTTTATCGTCGGAATTACAACTCGGACGGTCGGAAGTGGCTTTTGGTTATCCCACGCCATCTGCGTGCCGACATCTGCTCCGCCTTTCATGCCGACCCGAGTTGCGCGCACGCTGGCGTCCTCAAAACGTACGAGCGACTACGCCTACGTTACTATTGGAGGGGCATGTATACCTACGTGCGGAAGTACGTGCGCTCATGTCCGGAGTGTCAGCGTCGCAAATCACCGCCTATTCGCTCTACAGCCCCGTTGCAACCACTACCGTGCCCCTCGAAACCCTTTGATCGCGTTGGAATCGATCTGTACGGGCCCCTGCCTTTAACGGCTGCCGGTAACCGGTGGATAATTGTAGCGGTCGACCACCTCACAAGGTACGCCGAAACAGCTGCCTTGCCGGCATCCACAGCTCGTGACGTCGCCAGTTTTCTTTTGCGTCACTTTGTACTTCGTCACGGAGCGCCTCGGGAACTTCTGAGTGATCGTGGCCGCGTTTTCCTATCGGACGTTGTGAAAGCTCTACTCGCCGAATGTCACGTTGTTCACCGCACGAGCTCCTCGTACCACCCGCAAACCAATGGGCTCACAGAGCGCTTCAACCGCACCCTGGGAGATATGCTATCAATGTACGTGTCGTCGGATCACTCCAATTGGGACCTCGTACTTCCGTTCATAACGTATGCATACAACACGGCTACGCAGACAACGACAGGATTCTCTCCGTTTTTCCTACTTTATGGACGCGAGCCGACCTGTACACTGGATACCATTCTGCCTTACAACCCTGACGCCACAGAATTTAAACCGGTTTCGCAACTAGCGCAGCAAGCCGAAGAGTGTCGCCAACTCGCCCGTTCCTTTACAACTGCAGACCAACAGCGCCAGAAGCATCGCCGTGACGATTTCACCACCCCTCCGACATTTGAACCCGGCTCACATGTCTGGCTTTGGGTGCCCTGCCCGACACCGGGTCTCTCCTCTAAACTTGTCGCCAAATATCATGGCCCTTACAAAGTCATCGCCCGCACTTCGCCCGTGAACTACATTGTGGAACCAGTCACCCCCTCCTCTGATCTTCGCCGCCGGGGGCGTGAAACAGTCCACGTTCAACGACTGAAGCCCTACTACGACCCCATGGTGTCGTCCTCACCCTAAGTCGCCAGGATGGCTCCTTTTCACCGGGGGCGATTGTAGCAAGGATAACGAGCAGCTCTTAACGCCATCAGCGTATCCGGGTATGCGCCACATCAAGAAAGAGTGCCATGCGATCGTGGCCAATCTATGCACGACGGTATGCGCGCACGCTGGTAGCGGTGGAAGAAGAAGTACGGCTGAAGGTGCTTCGCGCGTGTGTTCGGCCATCGTCGGTACGCTTGTACCTGCGCTCGCCTTGCTTCTGCTCCTGCCAATAAACAACGCTCGGTCTACTACCGGAGGGTCAACTATATCCCTTACAATATATATATATATATATATGTGTGTGTGTGTGTGTGGTTTAGATTTGTTTTAATAGTTTACTCCATTTTACAAAGTTCCCGATTTAACGAAGCAGTTCGCGGGGTCCTGGTGACTCACTCCTAAACAAGGATTTGCCGCGGTTGTTCCAGGTCGTACCGTCATTCAGCTGCTTGCCTTTCCAAACCGCTTAAAGGGCGGCAGCAACAGACCTTGTGGTGAAACGGGCGGCAATGTCAAATGGAAATCAAGCTTTCCGACTTAAACCACGCCCAGATATTATACTTCTAGGAAGAAATGGGCGTACTCAACGAATGACGAACGCCCGCATTCCAACCTGTTTTTACTGTTTGCGTTTTCTTTTGTTTTTCCTTTCCTCCATTACTTTTCTGTGCCGTTTTACCCAAGGCAACTCTCAATCTATCCAAAGAAAGACAAAAAAAATCATTTTTTTCTTTTTGTATTTCCTTTTTCTACGTTGAATTTGAATCGCAGTGTCTATGTAGTACACCGAAAAGAAAAAAAAAATCTGATAATTCTACACTTCTTAGATTCGACGTTTGCATCACATTTTTGGTTTCTTTTTCTTTTTTTATCCCGTGGTTTCCTTTCTCTAGTTTATGACCCTTTTTATTCTCTGTATATGTATATATATATATATATATATATATATATATATAATGAAGACGGAAATCAGGGTCAGTCAAGAACGCCATGGAAGGCAAAGGGGAAAATGTGCTAGGTCATTTATTCGTCCTGGAACTGGTATAATTTTCGAAATATTTGCAAGATAGAAAGAAAGTGGAGAAAAACATGCCCGTCGGGTGGGATTCGTACTCTGAAAGTGGGTATAGCTTCTAACAAAACTGTTTATTTGTCAACGTTTCGGTCGGATGCCGACCTTTATAAAGACAACATTTCGTATTTCCCTGCACGTATTTACAAGCTCGTCGTCCAACGACGCCGAAAAAAAGAGAGAGGGGGGATATGGGGGAAAAGCAACAACAAACACACACTCTCTGCGAGGTGAGGTAAAGGTTTCCATAAACGAGAAAGAGAGAGAGAAAAAAAAGGAAAAAAGGAAAGCAAAAACAAACCTAAACATGAGAGGACAGAGAAGAGCACACAACTCTGTCAAAACGCTGTTCTCCATCATTCGTCAGCTTGTAGAAAGAGTGACAGGGACCGCCCGCTTCAAAAGGGCGCCGCTCTGCTCAAGAAAGGAAAGCGCAAAGCAGTAACAGGGAGGCTCTCTCACAATCACTGGGCGGCACAGAATACCAATGGTCACTGACATTACGGGAAGAGTTTACACGAAGCGGTCGCAGCCGCGCACATGTTTCAGTGACGCCAACCCTACAAACAAATAGGAAGGCTCGTTAAGAGTGTAGGTACGATCTCCGCACTGTGGCTCAAAACATGCACAATGTCGCTGACCGGCAGGACGGGCGGGCGGCATTCATCCTTCTTAGGCCTATTCTTCCGCCCTGTCAGGGCAGTCGAAGGGGTCGTCCCTGACCATGAACCTGGGGAAAGGCGCTTAACTAATCCTCTACCCGCACGCGGGAGTCGCGCGGGTCCTTTGTTGGAGTAAACGACGGCGGGCGCCTCGATGTTGCTTGTGGTATATGCCCCTGTGGGGAAACCCCAGAAAGGGAATAAATAAAATAAGAATAGCTTGTTTACTTGTTTAAACAACACAGAGACTAACAATTTAGATAGGGCATTAATCCGCAGCCAAATTTTCAACAGCATGTATAGACGACATAATGCCCGGGCTAACATTCATTCCAGCTTTTACGGTATTGAACTTGTGAATAATGTAAGATTCACGTTGTTCACGTTCTCTTGTAGTAGAAAATCCACTCTGTAAAAGTGTAACTTTGATGTAATCGAACGGGTGGTTTTCGGAGTTAGTATCTCGGGATAAGTGTAGATCCGGGAGTGAGCGAACATGTGCGCCGTGGTTGTTGAACCGCATGCGGAACGCCGTGTCCGTCTGGCCAATGTATTGGATGCCACGAACACCGCACTCCAGAAGGTACACCACATTGGAAGAGTCGCAGTCGAGTGTCGCGTGAATTAGATGTTTGAAATGAGTTAGTGCTTTCTGCCACCGTGGTTGTCTGCATGTGTTTACATACGCGGCACCGTGCCTTTCCGCATGCTCGACACCCACATTTGGGTGCTCTCTCAGTTTTGGCGTGTGCAAGGTAATCTTTAATATTCTGGGGCACCTGTATACGACACGAGGAGGGGTGGGGAAGATTTTAGAAAGCCGTTCACTCTGCTGTAGTATGAAGTGCTTTTTCAAAATTTTGTTTATGTTTGGAAAATTGCATCCAAGCATGGCCTTTTTAAATGAACAGCTGAACACCTTTTCCACGCCCTTTCAACACCCTAAGAAAAACCAAGGGTGTTGAAGTTGATCAACACCCTTTTTCTCGCAAAAAAAGGGTGTAGAGCTAGGAAGAGGGTGTTGAGATTAAAAAAAAAGGGTCTAAAGGCCTCCCAACACCCTTTTTCCACTTATGCTACACCCTTTTTGGCTAAAAGGGTGTAAAAAGTTTAGTGTGCACCTTTCTGGCTTAGTTATTTTTCATGGTGCAGCAACTCTTGACGATCAAGGTTGGCCTCTTTGCAAATAGCGTCGTTGACTATGGGTGGTGGGTATTGTTGCTTCGCGAGTACATTGCGCAAGTTTTCTGCGTTTGCCTCGAAGTCCTCGGTGCGGGAACAAATTCTCCTAAATCGGTGGGCCTGCGAGTATGGAATACTCGTTTTGCAGTGGCGCGGATGACAACTGTCAAAGTGCAGATACTGCTGCCTATCGGTAGGTTGTTTGTACACGGTAGTGATCAATTCTCCTTTGTCTGTATCTATATGCACGTCAAGGAAATTGATTTCCGTGGTTGAATAGGTGTACGTGAATGCCATGCTTTTGTAAAAAAGAATTTGTAAAAAAGCGTTTGTAAAAAAATGGCCTAATTTCACGGGTTGATAGAAATTTTGTTTCGAGATCGTTCATGAATATATTTGCGTAGTTGGGTGCCAATCGAGTGCCCATCGCAGTGCCGTTTATTTGTAGGTAATACTGATTGTGGAATTCAACACACTAAACTTTTTACACCCTTTTAGCCACAAAGGGTGTAGCATAAGAGGAAAAAGGGTGTTGGGAGGCCTTTACACCCTGTTTTTAATGTCAACACCCTCTTCCTAGCTCTACACCCTTTTAGTATGAAAAAAAAAGGTTGTTAATCAACTTCAACACCCTTGGTTTTTCTTAGGGTGTTGAAAGAGTGTGGAAAAGGTTTCAGTTGTTCACTGAATAAGGCCATGTTCGGATGCATAATAGCACTGTAAAGAAGGAGACATCCCCTTATATTTTCAAACGCATGCAAAAAAAAAAATAATTGCTCATATGCAATGATCGCTCGTTTCCATATGCGGTGCCCACCTCGTGCCCCATGTTAAACTTTGGCACGTGAAACACGAATTTGAACCTTCAAAATTACAAAGACTATAGTCGTGCGGCGAAAAGAGTGTTTACTGACTGCAACACGCTTGGCTTTCTGTAGGCTGTTGAAACGATGTGAAATAGGTGTTCAGTTGCAAAAAAAGAACAGCGGAGCTGGGGGTCGACCTAGTTTCTTCCGGTGTTGCTAAGTTTTTGTTATGTTTGCTAAGCTTTGCAATGTTCTTGCTAAGCTAGGATGACCGCTGAGGGGTGAGGCCAAGTTTAACCGGATTTGACAATGCTGTTCCAGTGTCCCCTTCCCGCCACTGCCAGGGGATCCAAGGCGGAACAAGCTTCCCAGCTATGCTGTTTCTCCAGCCTTGCACCACCATTGCAAGCTGCGCCATTTTTTTTTTTGCCTTTCAGAATCCAAAAAAGACTAGTAATTTGAAATGGTACAGTAAGAGGTGCGCATACGCATACGCCCCTTGTGCTCACACTCTAACGAGCTCGAAAGCTGACTTCACTGTTATAATACCCTATCTGTGGTGGTGCACCCTTTACAGGTGCCGCAGTTCTTTTTCTTTATATCTTTTTGCTGACGCCACCGAAACTAGCTCAAGCTTAAAGAGCTTCACTGGTGATAAATTATGTCAATTCATATTGCTTTAAACATCGTGCGGTACAAAACACCCCCCGCTTGTAGAAAATGTTCGTCCACCCGTGTAAACAGGTACAAAATGACTCCAAAGTTGGAGGTCTCTTCACCTTTTTTCTTAGTTGGCAGTCTTTTCTTACACGGTTGGAAAAACGCTTATTTTTGTAACACAACGGACAAACGTAGAGCGAAGAAAACCAGACAGAACGAATGAGGCGCTACTAACAACTGAAGTTTATTCAACAAAGAAGACGGAAATATATAGACGATCCACCACTTATGCCAACACTGTGCGCATGCGTCAAATTTCTTTGTTTATTTGTACCGGAGATACTCCTTTTCTTTCTCTAGCAAGGTAATGGAAGGGGAGCTCACGCACTCTCCTTCTATTCCCGATGTCATGCAAAATGCCTCCCAAATTTCTCTGCGTGAGAGTCCCCTTATTTTAGTCGTCACGTTTTTTATACGTTCAAGACGAACATTCTTATTTATTACTTCCCTCTCTCTTTCGGTATTTGATTTTTGTAATATTTTCCTTTTTTCGGTTTTCCACGTTTTGATTGTTTGTGAGTCTGGCCGTGTTCCAGGAAGCCGCACGTGTCGCGAGACGCCGCTAGTAAGCGAGGGGGGTGACAGGCACAGTGTCGAGACATGCGGACGTCTGGTCTGATAGCAAGCATCAGCTGAGCCGCTGGTCAAGGCAGGCTGTCGCGACGGTCAGCACTGTTAAGTTCGTGCTTCTCATTTAATTAATGAAAGCCGCCGGTGGCTCATGTATTGGCGTCGCCTCCGCTTCTAGCTGTACGCTCAGTTCCTTTCATGCAGCCGGAAAGACGCGAAGTTGGGGGTCGCGGAGTGCATGCTTTGTGCTTCTTCCTCTTTTGTGTGGCAAAAGACTGGGGTGCTGAGCCCTAGTGCCTCTGTTGGTATGCCGTCGTTCGATAACGAGCTGACGGGAAGCGAAAGGGTGCCCTCTCTAGTTTTTGACGATTTGCGAAGCCGGCGTCGGCGCTGTTCGTTGCTGGTCATTCGCCTTAGGAATTCGCCTCGGGTTGAAGGAGCTCTTCTCGGTAGTCCGGCGGGCGGCGGCGTCCCTTAGTCTGGGAAGGGATTAGCCACGACTCCCTCACTGTGCCCGCGCGCGCGGTGACAAAGGCAGGGCGGGAAGGCGACGACACCGTAAGGTGTTAGCCGCGCGAAAACCGCTCTAAACGTTCGGCTTTGGCTTTTGAGGAGATGCCGCCCGCCAGCAAAGTATTGCCTATTTTCGGAGAAAAACTAGTTGCTAAATTGCAAGCTGTAAAATTATCGAGGTGCAAAACCTTGACTAGTGTTGCTTCGCTTGATTCGAACTGCAGATATCGAAGTATTTCAGGTGGTGAGCACAGTAACTCAGCTTAGCCAACCCAATAAACCCTCTCGAGTAAAGTTCCCTTTTGAAATAGCGGCAAAACGGCGAGCGCAATGCACCAGTACCGCTCTATGTTGACTGGCGGTCAACAGTACCGTCCCACTCACATTTTTGATACTTTACATAACCTAAATAATACCGTCACTGTAAATAGGCTCGACGCACTGGATGGTCAGACTCACTTCTCAAGCATTAACAAAATTTTGTATTCTTGCGAGTATTGCACGTCAGCCATGTTAATTTAAACAGTTGTGTTGCTCCACTTCATAAGAAAACTGTATTTACGAAGAAAATTACAGTAGCCCGTTATTGTATTCACTTTAAACACCGGCCGAGGGCGGCCCAGTACTCGCAGATTTTTGATTGAAAGGTTCACCACTGGTTTGCCTGTCACTCGGAATAACAAAAAAATACGAACAAAGCAAGCACGGGAGATCGTACACGTGCGACAAAAAAGTTTGTATACAGTATTGAGCTCAAGCAAATTCAGCATTAGCAAATATACTGTGTACGAACAGATGCAAAATGCAGTGCGCACAGATACAAGCATAAATATAAATACATTGACCCCCCTCCTCCCCTCATGCAGGCACTAAGGCGTAGTAGTGGTGGGACCATTTCTTCCTACTTCCAAGTTGGGACCATTTGTTCCGGTACCATTAGTTCCGGGACCATAAGTTTCGGGGCCATTTATTCCGCGACCGATCTTTTTATATTTTCTCAACGAGCCCCTGATTTCCTAACTATATATGTATATATAAGAAGGAGCAGAGAAAAATGTACCGCATTCGATATACTGCCTCCGGGATTGTTGTCCTTGTTCTTCGCCTCACTTGGGACTCGTTTTTCGACGAGAACAATGCCGGGACCTGGCTGCGATGCGCGGAGAAGACGGTTGCGCGCTTGCTCAGAATAAAAAAAAAATAAAAAAAAAACGAAACGAAAAGAAGAAGATCCCGAGACATGGGGAACAATGAAAGCTCGGGCGAAACAAAACAAACGCGAACGAAAGACGAAGGAAAAGAACACCGCAAGCGGCACGTGAAGAACAGTTTTCGCTATTATATATACAGCTGACGCGCGAATTCGTCCTTCGAACACTTGCGAGCCGCGCGTTCATCGGCCGCAGACGGCGACGACCTTTTCACTCGTTCCATACGCGTCTTGTTGTTTTCGGCTCTTTAATGGATCGCCGCTATTCTCCGTTTTTATTATACGCCTTCCGACCTTGCATCGTTCTTCTCTTTTTCTTTCTCGTTTCCCAGATTGCCTTTTGCTCGCCATTTGAGCGTTCTCTTCGCTTTCTTTTGTGGGAGTTTTCTTTTTGAGAGCGTCGTCTGTGTACACGAAGAGATCTGCCGCCGCTGCGCAAAGGTCAGCGACCCCCTCGGCATATATGCGGCACTGACGGGACGACGCAGAAGATCGCCGGGGTTTATGACGAGGCAGCACCTGACGTTTTAAAAGCAACAACATGTAGGGATAACAATTAAAGAACGCGAAAATTAAAAAAAAAAAAGAAGTGAAATCACTGTGTCATGTCGAAGTGCGTAGGCAGAAACATGTCTATTGTGTACACAACAGATACAACGCGACCTCCGAACGACACCCGATGCAGTGCCCGCGACTCGAGGCGATTGGTATGCCGGTTCGTTGACGCTTCCGAGAAGCGGTTGAATCGCTCATTTCGCATTATCAGCTGTTCTAGTTTGTTGTTCCTTTAATCTCCCTTTCCCCCCCTCTCTCTATATTGTTTACCGTTTGCTTTAGTGGTTGTTGTCGGCGCTGTCACTGCTGTTGAAGGTTGCGGGTTACTGAAAGCGTTTTGTTCGGCCAAGTTTCGAGAGCGCGCGTGCATATCGTATCTTCGCCGCGGCGAGTGACGAAAGAGGGATTTGTTTTGGCGGGCTCGCGTGAGCGGCAGGTGCGGAGCGCATATCCGCGACATTATTATTGATTCAGTGAGTAGAAAGAGCGGTCTTCAAAGAGGCGACGATGACAAAATGCAACTTTGTTCTATTACTGAGCTTACTGAGCTCCATTCCCGCATAGAAAGACGTTTTCTTAAAAAACTGGAAAGAAAAAAGAACACGCAAGAAATACGGAACTTCAAATTTTGCTTCATAGTGACGTAGCATGAGCGGAAGTGACGTGTTACTGACCAACACTAAAAACTGTTTTAGCAGTGAGTTAACTGCGCGTTAGGCTATGTTTAGACTAACGACGCAAAAGCCATATCGTGATCTATGGACGTGAAAAACGGCGTGTAACGTGGTTCGGTTGGCTGAGACGTGAAATGATGTCATTCTTTAAAGTTAATACGACAGTTGCGGCAACAGCCCGAACACGGCCTTATCATTCAAATGATACGATCAAAGAGAATTCCAGCCACGAAAGACGTTTTTAAACTGAAAAGAAAAACAAGAAATCTTGAAACCCTCTCAAATTTTGCGCCATAGTGAGGTAGTATGAGCAAAATTGACGTGTTATGGACCGGCTTTAAAAACTTTTTTATCAAACGTCGCCATAAGAAAAGCCCCGACGATGGCAAGCCTAGGGAGCACATAAGAAATGATACCGGCCGGCCCCTGTGGTAAGTGCACGGCTACGAAAACCTGGAAACATTTATAAGCTTTTGTAGGGAATAAATTGTGCGTCTTAGTGCTCGAAAACCCAAGCGTCTCGGGTGAAAAGTAGTCTACTGGGAGTCTCACGTTCGCAAATATTTTATCCCAGTAATCCTGGAATATTGAGGACGCCTCTCTGAAGCCTTACTTCGGTTTTGTGAAAATGTTTATTCTCTCTCTCCCTCTCCACCGAATATTTAAAAAAAAAAAGCTCGTTCGTGTCTCATTTTTGAGAACATTTTGTGGACGGGAGGCCAACAGGGGCCTCTCCTCGAGATTTTTTTTTCTTTTATTAGTATTTTTGTTTCGTTATTTTCACCTTCGTCGCTTACCCGTCCTGCACGCAATATGGAATGCAGCCAACGCAACGATACCAGAACACACGTACACGTCGCGTAACGGCTTCGAGGTCGCCACATACACCGCAGGTCGGGTCTGCCGGAAATGTGCAGTAGACCGAAGCGCTTCTCCGTTTGCTGGACTCCAGTTGACAGAAATAAATGTAACTCAACGAAAAAGAAAGAAAGAGAGAAAGAAATAAAGAAGGAAGGACGGAAAGAAGGAAAGAAAGAAAAAAAGAAAGAAGACGGAGCGGTATGACTCATTCGCGTACTTCCCGCCAAAATAAAGGACTGAAGTGTCAAAAGAATCATCAACAAACTGCAAAACGCGACCTTTTCTGTGGCAACGGCAGCCGGGTGCAGGCTCTCCACTCTCCGTGGCGCCAGAGTATACATCCGGAGGACGAAACGTCCGTCGCCGCTCCGTCCCCGAGAAAGCTTGCATGCCAGCGCCGTCGTCAGCTGGTTCCGATTTGCGCTGTCCTCCGCGTCACCTCCACCCCCTTCTCCGGAGCGGACGATTCGTCACGGAGTGTGTGCCCGTGAGCTGGCGCGCCGTCGTCGGCCGACCTTGTGGTCTACTTATCCTGCCGGCTATCCTCCCGGAAGCCCGCTTTTACAAAGCGCGCCGCGCGGCAATGCTCAAGGAGGAAAATTGTTTTCCCAGAACTTAACAAAGATGCAGACGGGAGGGCGAGACGGGCTCTCTGCGGCGGGGGCGTACAATCGCCACTCAACACGGTTAACAACCCCTCCCTTCAGCATCCCTCAAGGCCACCGCCCGCCTACGAAGCCATCGACTCCGTTTCCCTCTCTTACTCTCACGCTTCACACCCCCTCCCCCGTCTCAAACAAACTCAAACAAACAAACAAGCAAACAACACTCGGGAGCTCTCGGACTATTGGTGACAGCGTTTTACGGAATGATGATGGACGACAGAGTGAAAGCCTTCGAACACGCGGTCCGATTCGCAACAGCCGGTTCCCGAGCCGCGCGTACAGCTTTTTGAACTTCGGTCCTTCTGCGGTGTTGGCTCGAAATAATTTAGAGAAAACGAGTGCATCATTTCATGCGCTGTGTCGCCGTACGTGCGGGTATTTATGAAAGCGTAAAATGGCAGCGTTTGCGCGCTAAAGAGTGCTAGCAGCTGTGTATTCACCGGCATAAAACTGTGAAAATAATTCGATTCGTTTGCAATGTGCCTCGTGTGTCTACAGAAATTCGAGCATTGTGTGACATCTTGAGTAAATTTTAAATGTCTGCATCGGGTTTTATTTTAAATGCTATGTAACACGTGCCTTTTGTTACGTACTTAGAATGTACTCTTTGCAATTGTGAATGATATGGCGTCGTTTGGTTTTTTTTTAAAGACTATCATCTTTCGAGTTCTATTCAACGTTATGTTAAATATTTGAATGTTGTCTTCTAAGCACAATGTATCGCGTGTCTTTTGTCGCGTGCTTGAGAATACGTTTTTCTGTATTACCTTCTACTCTGAACTGTAGGGGGCCAGATGCTTTGTCAGGCATTCCGCCTATATCCCTGCCTCCCTCACGGATAGCATCCGTGGAAACAATTCTAAATAAATAATAAAAAAATAGGCGCGGCATCTTCCAACTTGTTTTCGCCACGATTCGAAGGCGCTGAAATGGTCGGTAGTTCTACAGTGCATTAGCGTTTCGAGTGCATGGGGCCAGTTGGTTCATTCTGAACTTACAAAACAGCGCAAATGACGAGGACTATAAGAAAGAAGGCACAGACAAGCGCTGTGCCTTCTTTCTTAGTCCTCGTCATTTGCGCTGTTTTGTAAGTTCTACAGTGCGGTGAAGATGATGATAATGAATAAATTTCAGTCTTTGAGTCGAAGTGGTTGTGTCAGGGCAATTGCCGCCGATTTCCGAGCTGAATGCTGTGTGAAACAGGTCTTTTATTTGGCTTTTATTTTATAGTTTTCTTGTATTATACCGCAAGGCTGGCCGCCGATCTACTGAGACGTCACAAAAGATTGAGCCTGAAAATGCACGTATTCTCTTAGTTCTCTTCACATTTTCTTTTTAATATAGTTTCCACACGGCATAAGTGGTGGAGGAAACGTGAGAGCTGGGCGTTTTCACATATGCGCAGTGCCACTTATAAGCACGGGAAATCGACCGGACACTGAACTTTCTTTCTCGGCGAATTCGCCTCGACAGATGTTCTTCTTTCTCTGTGTGTACTCCGCGCTCGTTCAGGCTCAGAGTCCCTCAGCCCAGTCGATGTGAGGTCGACGAAACGCCAAACGCGACGCGCGGACTATGAGTGCGTCCTTAGTGCTGAACTAAATGTCGGTGTGCGCAGCGTCGCCGGCCGTTCGCATTTCCGCGCCCTTAATATTTCCGCGGCGGTTGCTTACCGACGCCAAGGGCCAACGGCAGTACGCTTCTATTTATCAGTGATCTCGTACAAACGCCTGCGCGCAGGTCAAAATGAATGACTCAACGAAATAACGAATACAGGGGTCGCTATGCCGGGACCCTGCGACGTCTGAGCAGCACACACACGCATACATAGTCTGGAAAAAAAAAAAAAAAAACACACAAAGAAAGTGAGAATTAAGGTATGTAAATACAGACACCTCCGATGAAGACTGGTTTTTCTAGTGTGTCTCTGTCTTCACTTACCTCATATATCAATATATATATGGGTGGATCTCTCTGTTGGAATGCGAACAAAAACAGCAAATGGCGGATATAAATTTTTCTTGCTCTTCCTGTATATCAGGTTGTGCCGATTTCACAATTTTACTTTAGGAATGTACTTTTTAACGGGACCGAGAATAATGTATTTGACGCGCGCTCAATGGGCTCTTCGGAAACGCCTTGTTACTGAATAAAGGGCAAGGCAAGGTCGCTGGGATGACTATAGGAACCACGCGATGACCAAGCTTTTTCTTAGTTTCGAGCACTGCCGACGTTTCAGCGATGTCAAACTTAGTATAGGTACGTGATTGATTCCGCCTCCCAAGTTCCGGGATAATAGTACGAATCAAAACGTTTCGCAGACAAACGTAACGCAGACAATTGTTAGCGTTTATGCCGGGCATTCTTTGTCTCAGGCCCCAAGCATTCTTTCATTCCTCTCAGCGTAAGCGTATATCTTCCGGTTAAGGAGAGATATTCATCGCTTGAATGCGATGAACCGTGTCCTCCTTGTTAATCGTTTTGCCTGCTTTTAAATCACCCCTAGCTCTCCTCCCGATTTCATCGCTACCATAACAGTCAAGCGGCACTGCCGTTCTGCTTAAGTTAGCAAAGAGGCGCTCTTTTTGCCCGATTCCTAATGCCCACTTTCCCTAAGAGGTACACTACCACTAAAAGGAAGAAACAAATGCCGCGAACAGGCTTCTTCAACGGGGCGCGGAGATACCAATTACGGCCACGCTAACGTCCGAGAAAAGTGCGATAAAAAGAAAGAAAATAAAGAGTTTCAAGTTCGATCAAACAACGCAAACAAAAATATAAAAGAGAAACATCTCGGCGGGTGACGGAGCCGTCGTCATTCGATTTCGTTACCCCTTTTTCCTTCGTCCCGCTCCCTCCGAATGGTCTATAGGTCGGCGACGGCGATATGATAAACGGTATACACATTCTTTTGCGGCACTATACATTCAGCCGGGCGAGTTCGTCGTCGAGGAAGATGCATATGTATACACATCCCCGGCGTACTACACACACGCGCGCGCGCAGTACATCTCGGCGCGCAGCTCTCTTCTTCTTTTCATGAGAGCGCTCGCTTCCCGGAAAGGCCTTTTCCATTTCGCCGGCTCCCGCTCGGCGGCCGCTGTTCCGGCATTATGCGCGCACACGTACGACAATATCGCCGACGGGGAGGAGGAGGTGGAAGACGATACAAAGAAACTATGCCATGCCCATCTCTCGGGGGGCTCAAAGCGGGCGCTCCGCCGTTCACGCACGCAGAGAAAGGGCCGGATCGATAGAATCGAGCCAACCCCTCTTTCTCCTGCGCGGGTGCTGCGACGCGAGGACGAGGAGCGCTGCGGGAAAGCGGAGTTGCAGTCGCCGATATTATCTTTGTGTTGTTTATTCTCCTTTTTTCCCTGCCATTCCCGTTAGTGAAGAACGCCCAGTGGCAGCGAAAAATCAGTTCGTACGTGCGTGCTATTAATACTGCCTAGACTGGTGCTGAGACTTGGGAGCAGAGGCACGCCGCAAGGGTCAGTCCTCTCTCCTTTCCTGTTTGCCCGCAGGATTGCCCGCAGAATTGAATTCCCGATGGCTTTTCCTTCGCTCCCCTACATAATTCTGAACATGATCGCCACTAGCCTTCGCGGAGATGGACCTGATCCGAACACGATACTTACGTTGAATTGGTGGACATGCGAGATGAATAACGGTCCTTCACCTTTCAAATCTTGACAGGATGCTGGCATGCTCTATTCAGTGTTGCGCATATACCGTTCGGTCGTCCTGCCGGCAGCGCCAATTATGACGCCGCTAATACAGTCCAATTATAAAATGATTGTTCTTAGAACATAGAAATGGGAAAGGTCAATAGTAAGGTCAGAATAGCGTTGTGTTGGAACTCTGCTTCAATACGCAGAACTTTTTCGTATAGTGTGCATTTTTCGAATATAAAACTGTGAATTGTATCAACTTTGAATTTAGGTCCCCGTTCGATGCAATTCGTTCTTCGCATCTTTTATGCCTGTCTTGATATCCTGCGCCGTTACAACTTCCTCCTGATGAATTGTTACGATGTAACACAGAACCACACACGTCCACAGCTCCCCCAACCGCCCCCTTTTTTTGTGTCGTCATTACTATTAAAGCAGTGCAAGAAGGGCAGCCCAGAGCTAAAGTCACTGGCAATCCTTTTCTCCTTGACTTTTTTCCCCCCTGGAATTTCGAAGTGTCGGTGCAGACGCCTATGGTGTGAGAGTAGGCACCGGCATGTCTCTATTTATATACTACAACGCGTTACGTTCGTAGCGTCTTTGCTAGACGAACTGCACGTTCCTTTGGATGCGTGGCACTGAGCAAGTTTCCGGCATCTCTCAGAAAGTCGTTAGAGCGCTACTTCTGTGTTACAATGCCGCCTGAACAAGAGCAGCAAAAAGCACACGTTCACGACATCGGCCTCGTGATTCGCGTTTGTTGCGCGAACCCCGATCGGCAACGCTTATTTCGTAACACTAAAGGTTTCGATTTAGTGAATGCGCGCTACAAACGTCCACAATAACCAGCGACATGTGGAGGCCTGACAATACTGCGAAGGAACTGAATGCTTTGCCAGCGCCATTCATTAATGGATCCGTTTTGCCAACCAAGTGCGCACACAATAGAAGATTAATCATGTCACGCCAATCGCTGGCAGCAGTGAAAACGCGAACACTGACTCCTTTGCTCCAGCACACAAGTGCGTTGCACTCCGGTTTAAAGAACGAACATAAAAGACGACGAGACTGTTCGTCAAAGCCAATTGCACCACTGTAACGCGAGGCTCGGGGCAGTTTTGCATCAACCTTGAACGGCCTTGGAAAGGGAGTTCGCTAATATTTCTAGTTCCCACTTCGCTCTAAAATTGTGGAACCGCGTGCGCGCGAACACACATCCATTACGCCTGCGCGTCAAAAACAGCGCATACGGATAAACTATACGCACACATACAACACGCTCGTCGCTCCGTTCTCCTTCCCTGTTATATATACGTCGATTCCGGGTGCGCTCAAAATGGCTCTACTTCTCCTCCGAAGGGGCCGAATAGATCCTCTCCCAGCGTCTGCCGTTACTGCATGACGCGATCACAAAGTAACGGCCAAGAGAAACGCCAAGGAAACCGACACACGGCAGAAGAGGAAGGGAGACTGACGGAGAGAGGGAGAGAGAGAGCTACAAAATACAAGAGGCGCATAAAGGAAGCGATATTTTCCCCCGCCGAAAGGAAGAACCTGTCAAAAAACGCTGGGGACCCGGCGCTTTACGACAGACGATGAAATCTCTGCCAACGATGACGTGACGTCAACGGGGCACGTGACCAGCGCCGGCCAATGGCAGAACAAGGTCGAGGTTGTCTGATGCTGGCAGTCCGCTTCCTTCTTTCCTTTGCGTCGACCCGTGGCGTCGACGGTCGTTGGGCCCAGAAGAGGAGCGCGTTGGTGCCGGCAGATGGCGATAGGTGCATGCGAGAGAGCAGAGTTGTGCACGGGACGGATCGTTGCGTCCTCCCTCTGTGACCAAAAGATCACTTCCAAACCCCTTTTCCCGACTTCTTTATCGTAATTACCACTACCCTTGACAATAACCAACGTTGGCTTTCTTTTTCTGCGTTCCGACTTGTTCTGCTCACGCGTAGCGTCAACAGATGGAAACGAAAGAGTTGAAAATCCTCAGTATCAGTGCTCGCGAAAATTCCAGAAAGCAGTTGTGTGTATCGCAGCGAAGTACGCATTCTTTGGTGCGAAACTTCAAGCACTCCAGCTACTTCTATCAATTGAGCAAAACGTGCGAGCAAAGAACAGCGTAGTATCTTCCTCGCGAGCTTAGCAGATACACTGTCAAAATATGCTGAAGTGTGCGCTCCTTGAGATAGCTAAATTTGTTTGAAAACGGCAGTTCACGCCCGTACGTCAGTCAATAAACTACCGCGAACTTTTTGCAGCCAGTGTGATACGCGAAATATTCCATTTGGTCGTTAAATGAGGAGCGGAGCGTTAAAAATGCGTTCGTCCGCCTCCTGCGGCCCAGTACGCCTGCCTACCCGACTTGAGTACGAATAAAAGTATTACTATTGTTACTCACAAATTAGTACTCGCGGTATGCATCACTTACTGTATTGTGTCATGCAATAACAATTTCCATTACGACTATTAAAATGACCAAAAAACGCACATGCGAGTTTCCAATCGCTAGTTTGGGAAATAACTGCATGCTCAGTGCGGAAAGAGACCTTATCGGAGTTCATGCCATGTTCAGGTGCATAAAACTCAACGCAACAACAAAAAGCAACAACGAAAGAAAATAAACAAACAGTGCAATAGGACGCAACGTACTACCTCTGCCCTTTATTTAGGTCGTGACTTGCGGGGCGGGTGGGTTGGCTCTTGAAGCTGTCCTTCGCGCCGTGGCGCCGCGGCATCAACGGATATCACTGTAATCTGCAGTTGAAACGTTTCCTCGACGGCTAGCAAAAACAAAACGCTAGAACTAACAAACGTATCACTACTGCACAAGCTGAAGCGGAATACGCGGCACCGCTGCACAACACACCACCATCTGCTTTTCTTTCGTTTGTTTATGTATTCTTGCTTTCTTTCAACGCAAACATTCATCCCGCAGAAAGCAGAAAAGACCGTTTTTAGTGCGAAAAGTACAACAAAATAGCGCTTACAATATGCAAATATAGAAATTACACTTATTCCGGTTTATAAATGTTTATTGTTGGCGGTGTTCGTACTTTGTCGAATCATAAATGTTTACGTTTGTGTGCTGCTTCTATGATGGCGGCCAGTAAAGGAAAATGTAGACTGCTCCGCGATACAAAAGGTAAAGCTCCCTGCTTATGTCTTGCCGTGTGAGGAACATGGCCCGAGATTACGCCACAGGAAATGATTTCGTAGCTCGTCCCCGCCGCCTTGCGTCGTTTCCGTGGTGATTGGGCGCTTCCGTCAGCGCCTCGTCGCGTGCTGGACGTCTAAGCCTATTACAGGTTTTGTGTGCCGTTCCTCTCGCAACCACGTATCGCGCCTGATGTGCGCTGACATTTTTGGCCAGCGAGTGTGCACCGTCCCGTCGTGCTGCCACGGCTCGTCCCTCGTCGGCTGATGCTCAGCGTGAGTAGCAAAAAACGTTCTGCATATGTGAACTGGCCGCCGTACTTTCCGTAGACGAAGCAGCACGCCTTGTGAACCGCTCTCACAGCTGTCCTTCCTACTGCCGTGCCCTGCCGTTTTGGCAGCCAATTTCGCGGGGGTCAGTGCTGTTAGGGGTTTGGCTGTGTCTGAAGCGGCCTTCCAGCGTGTGTTGTTCCGCCTGTGGTGGCCCTGGCGTGCCGTGGCGGCGGCCCTGGCGCCGTGTGCTGTCGTATTCGGTTCGCCCTTCATGGCGGGCCGCCGTTTACGTAACCTCTCGTGGTTTTGTCGCCGCACCACCGAGCGACAGATAGCGGGGCGCCGATAGCGGACCGTGAATGTCCCGCGGCACCAGCCAGGTTGGTCGCGGCGGGTAGCATTATCAGTCGGGTCGATGCTTGTTTGCCCGACCTGTCGACGTTGCCGGGCTCGCGAACCGTCGCGGGTTTCGGCTGGGGCGTTCGAATCGCGACGCTATTAAAACCGCAGTCTCGAGGGAATGTTTTGACACCCTTTGGGTACTTCGTTTTAATTTCGAACTTGATTTGGCCACGTCAGGGTCGTCGGCAGGTGCTAGGGAACGTGCCAGCTCGAGTTTGAAGCCTAGAATGCAATTTTGCCGCGACCCCGTTGCACTTCGTTGGTTGTTCGACTACTGCGACCTTGCCCAAAAGTGCACGAATTGTTGGCGAGATGTTCCGCCACACTTACAATGCCTCGTGGAGGGTTTCGGTCGCTTTTTAGCCCGTGTCATTGAAGGGGCACTGCGCGCTATCTGAACTGCGTACGCTGCTTTATATCTTTAGACGCCACGTTTTATACCTTCCGTTTCAGCCGCATTGCGTACGCTGCCTTGTATCTGAAACCTTTCGTTTCTGCTGGCGGGCGTACCGAAGTGTCGACCCGTAACTAACTTTCGGTTTGGTCCTACACATCTACCTTCGGTAGGCTCTGAATCCTATGCGCTTTTGTGTCTGTCATTGCGGGTAGTGGCGTGTCCGCAGCCGAAATTTTGTACGCGCAGTGGACCAGCTTAAACGATGTCGTTTCCCGGTCGCCGTTTATTCTCCGACAGCAGTCTGCTTTGCGGTTTCATGATTGGCATCAACGACCGTTTTGCTGCTTGCGTGTAAGCGCACAACCTGTCATGTCGCTCGGTCAGACAAAAGAAAAATCAAATGCAATGTTCGAACTTTACGAGCATTTACGCTGTAGAAGGGTTATAGGAACAATGCATGCTGGGTAGCAAGATTTATCATTATGACCTCACAAAAAAAAAAAGCGCGTCAATTTCACTTGACTGCAAAATGCTTGCACGTCACTTCCTACGTAGATCTAAGCGCACCTTTGAATGTCGTCGGTTGATAGAAAACAAAAACACTGACTCATGAAGGTTCTATTTTTGTACTGTTCTTGTAGTTTTCAGAGAAATCATTTCAGTAAGTGTTCCAGTTGCTAGCTTGCTGTTCACTAGGAGCCTGGCGAAATGCATTGTCAACTTGATGACCTTCAGCATTCCATTTTTGTTCCCTTTTGTGCTAGTGTGCCGAGTGGTGGAAGAAGTGCCGGTGTTTTGCTGTTTGTACTCTGTTGAAGTCGTAGAAATTCACCGCAGGCAATAATTTGAGCGCATTCTTTCAAGCCTATTAATTTGGTGGCAAGTGAAGTCGGATAACATGTGCTGCTTTTTCCCAAATAAGGACATGCTACGAAAGCTTTTTCCGGGAGCCCAAATTGTGCAACTCTCTGAATCCATCTACACCAGATGTTGCCACTACGTGTCAGTCGTGCCTACTTTGTGAATTGGATTAGTAATGCGTTAAAACAGGCATGGTATCGCGTGACTGCCGGACAAAGGAGCAGATGGGCTAGAAAGTGTAGTATACCAGCTGTGTGTTTTTGCTTTACAAAATGTGCGGGCTGCAGTTTGACTGGACTTGCAAGAGGTCGCAGCTGGAAGCAAGGTTACGGCTATTGTACGAGAAGCCGCTATTGTCTCTTTGTTTGTTTCGCAGTCACAACAGGAGTTGCATGAGGCCTGCGTGCCATTGTTGCACATGTCTTTGCTGCTGCTGCTGCTCTTTGTATCCACCTTGGGTGATGTCACGTGTCCAGTGCGCACTGCTGCTACGTAGCCGATTGCTCATGTTTGAACCTTGGTTTTGTTATTGGAGTGTATGCTTATTAATTCATGTTGCATCAAGTGCCAGGTGTGATTTTTACTCTGCCTTACCTTATGGACTAGCGGTTAGGTGCCGTCAAGCCATAGGCTTAGCTGGCTTCCTATTTTCGTTTGTCTGGGCGAGTTTAAAAGATGGTCTGCCAAGGTGGCCCAAGGGCTAGGTTAGTCTGCCAGGAAACCACAGAGTTGCAGCTTTGAAGTCAAGGTTGCTACTGGCAACTTTTTCTGGCAGAGGCAACGTGCGGAGAATTCCTCTGGAGAAGTTTCCGAAAGGCATTAGGACCTTGAATTAAGCGGTTGTGTTCATATCTGTTGAAGCTCTCTTTTTCCTTGTTCTTTTGTATCATTGGTTTGTGCACCCACTTCTTCAAAAGGATGTTGTGGAGGATGTCGGGTGTCACGATTGCCAACGGACAAACTCTTGAATTCTGTTGCCACTATCTCGTAAGGAGGACTAGAAGAAAGGCGCTACCGCGTGTTTCTTCCAAATAGATAACCCTGTGCATGAGTCATGCAAGGGCCATTCTATCTTCAAAGAATTGCTGCACTACGGTCATTGGGTTGCCATTTCCAGTTCCGTACAGGTGCTGAGCTTGTCCAAGCAGTGAGTTATTCCAAAGAAAATCGAGAGCAACTTGGAACAAAAGCAAATTGTCGAGCTTAAATTGAACGCGATTGAATATGTTGTTGGGGTGGCATACCAATTAGCTTATTCCTTTTGTCACTGAGCTCTGGTGTGCAGGTGTAGCGACGTACCATTCATTTGTTGTTGTCTGTGTTTCTCTTTCCCTTTCCCATTTTGTTGTTTTGTTTTAGTTGCAGTAGTATTCTGGCTGAAAGGCTTCCATGTGTTCTGATGCTCCCCCCCCATTCTGCTTGCAGGCTTCCCCTATGTTAAAGGCCGAGCGTCGTAGTTCTGCAGCAAGGCGGCCGTGCACTACGGAGGACTTCCATGGACAGCCGTGGAATAAGGTGAGCCCCGGTGGCACGTTGACAGACTTCATACCACTTGTTTTTTAGTTCTAAATGGCCTATTGAGTGAAAAAGCCAGCATTGACGGTGTCTGTAGCATTGAAACGGCTCCGAAACTCGCGTGACTGCGCATTCTGTGTCACACGCTTTGTACGAATAAAATATAAACTGCCCTGCTAGGAATGCCCATGTGGTAAACGGGCGGTGTGGCAGGGACACGTCACGTACGCACTGCGTAGGCTTTGTCCGACAGTGCAGCAGTCACTGGTAGGCTAGCCAGTAGTAATATCCAAATGATTCCTGTGTACAGCCAACATGCTAACATTGCAACTGTAAATGGTTACCTGTGCCGATGAAATTGTGAAACTCTGAAAACGTAACTCTCGGTTCTCGGAGAAGTGCACGTGGCCTAAAATTAGAAATGAGCGCTTTCACATTCACACCTCGTAAGAAATGCTTAGGTGCCCTCGAATACCTTTTGTTGTAGAGGGCTGTGCCGAGAGGATAGGTATCTTATCTGTCTACAGTGATGAACCTTTGTGGGTCTAACGTGACACGGAGTGCCTACCCATAGCCATTCCTTGGGGCTTCCAGGCAGCTGTTCTGGGTGGGACGCCTTCAGTATTACATATGTTGCTGGTTCCTTGTTAATGCGGTGCATTCTTCGGAGAGGTTGTTTGCCATTAGCAGTATGCTTGTGGCCGCACTTGACTGCAAAAGTTATACTTTTCATCTTGTTTGACTTGTATGTCTGCAGTGTTCTTGTTAGTTTTTCTGTCAAAAGTCTACCTTTCACAGTGAAATACAGGAGCCGCGCACAAAATAGCTCCGAGTCAAAGCACTACTAAGATGTTGAGTTGTTTCTGCTTGCACCGTGACCTTTGTTCGCCCAGTACAATCTTCTTCCTTGTTGTTGTATTTCATTCTTCTTTGTGCTGTCCCCACTTCAGTAGCGGTCCCAGAGATTGGTTTTGGGGGGGGGCGATTTTTTTTTTGGGGGGGGGGGGGGGGGGGCGAGGCAAATAAAGAATCGCTCCCCTCCTTGCACCAATTCATGCTTAAAAAAAACTAAAAATAAGAAACTGAGGACCTCTTTGGGGGGGGCGACCGCCCCCTTCGCCCCCCCCCTTGGGACCGCCACTGCCCCACTTTTCACATAACCTCCGGCCTCATCCCTGTGCCTTTCTTTTAGGGTTAGCATTTTCATGTCTCCTGCGTTGGTTGCATTGCTGGAAGGTTTCACTCCGGGGTGGTCGTTTCCAATACCATTATCGGCGAGGCAGTGCGCGTACGAAACAAAGGCTGGGTTCTTTGCGTCGAATGTGGTCGTATCGCGCTTACTCAGGTGGAGAACAAAGTCCGTGTCCCCTTTAGCAGCGATAGCGCTGATAAGCAGTGCTGAGTAGGTGTCCAAGAGCAACAGGTATTGTCGTTTTTTTTTTTTCTTTTGCAAGGTCCGTAGCTTGCTCGAGGTGAAGAGCTGGCGTGGCTCTTCTGCAAGGCCGTTTTCCTTTCCCCTTTTGTTTTCGTCTGCTTGTTAAGTAGAACTTCTGGTGATACAAAGAGGCAGGTTGTAAGTTGGTATGCAATTTTTTGTCTTGCTTCAGCTAAAAATGAATGGTTATCGAACGAACACTACAAGTAGTGCCTTGTGTGAGGAATACCTTGGATTTTGTTAACGGGAAGGAGCGTGAACAAATGATGAATTTGAAATTCCCACACGTTTTGTGGCCACGCAAACTAAATGACTAGTTCTCTTTGGTGTGGCTCATTTATGTCAAAAGCTGTGGTGCACGTTTAATGTGTCGCTTCCTCGTAAGTTGCCACGTACTGTGAAAAAAGTGCGTAGTGCACTGTAGTGGTAGTTCCATTATGGGTAAAAATTACGCTATGCTTTCTCTATCATGCATGCTGCAAGATACTCATGCTTGCTTGGGCTTGTGCTTTTTGGTGACAAAATGGCATCACAACGTAATTTTGTAGAATGTGCTTACGATTTCGGGATTTTCCTGAGAAGGGGCTTGTTTAATTGCTATGCCAGTTTCCTTTGAGGGTTCTTGCCGTATAAGCACTCAGTATGCAAACAATATGGCTGAAGCTTTAATTGAAGGTGGCATTGTGATGTGATCGGGGAGCGATAGCGAGGCTGATTTTCGTCTTCCTGGTGCCACATTGATGTCAACTGTGAAAATGACAATTCTCTTTGCCGAAGCGGCTGGCACTGAAACGCAATCGACCGTGCGGCTGGGGTACTCGCTGCAGTGTCAAGCATTGCAAAGCAGCTCACATCCCTTAGTTGTAAACAGTTGGATTGCATGTGGCCGTGAGTTCATTCCAAGAAGGGGGGGGGGGGGGGGAGGCAGGAGACATAAGCTGATGTTCATCCTGGCATCAGTGCTCTTTTCTACTGAACAACGAATTTCGGCGACATTTTGTGTGTTGTGACCTTGAAATATTTGTATAGGCACCTTGTTTCTACAAGTAGGTTGGCTATGGTGGCTAGCAGGGTATGCATCAGTCGTGGTATGGCGCCGCCAGTGTATGTGCTGTAAGAAACTTGAAAGGCTACTTTTTCTTCCCTTCCAAGTGTCCCCAATGTCTCGCGACCTCCTCCGCCTAACGAATGGGACTCGCATTAAGAGAGATATAGCGCGTGCGGCTACCCCCGCGGCGGGGAGCCAGTTTGGGCGGTGCGTGCGTGGCCCGTAAACGGAAGGTACCGGTTGTGTGGTTGTTCCTCCCGAGAGACTGCCGTCTGCTTGCGACCGCGGTGCTCTGTGCCCCCCCCCCGGCTATCGACGCATCTCGCCACGAACTGATTCCGCGTCGTTGGGATATGCAGAGGAAGAAGAGGGTGGCATTCGAAGCTTAAAGTGGAAGTGCGAGTACTAAGCTTATTCCGCACGCCAAGCGCATTGTTGTTGTCCTTGTGCGAGGGTTTTCCGAAGCTTTCGATGCTGTGAAGAAGAAGAAAAAAGAAACGAACAAAGAGAAAACAGTACCGCGGGTTTCCTGCCTCGTAGTAAACAGCGCTTCGGCAGCTACCTGACCGGCAGGGCGGAAGTGTTGTCTCCCAGCAGACGTGGAGTTCCTTCTGCGACGGATCTCGGTTCGGTTCTCCTGGCCGAGCGTGGCGAACGCGGCCCGCTATTCTCGAACCGGGCAGCCGTTTCCTTTGCCGGAGGAGCGGTGGGGGGCGGCTTTTTGCTCGAAATGGGGCGCGGGGGCGGAGAAAGGGTGGGGGCAGCTCGGCAGAAGAAGAAAGTGATCCCCGGGCCGTCTATCTCGCTCTCTCTCACCCCCGAGGGCGGTCAGCTTTAAAAATAGAGGAACGACCCGTCGCTACATAATAGAGAGGACCGCGTACTCCCCCGTACAACTCTTCGGGCTGCGGAAGCGAAAGCACGGGCAGCGCAGTAGTTGCATGCAGCATTTACGTGCAAGAACGGATGCCAGGCGCGGCCCGGAAAGGGTCTCGCAGTAGAACCGCCGCTGTCGTTCTCGTTTTATTCGACGGTCATTTGGGGGCGAAATTAATGCAGGCGACCCCCTCGAAAAGCTCGGGGATGGCCGTCGAAGGCCCGACTGGGGGTCACCTTGATCCGGAGGCAAAAGCGGCGCGCGAAGCATGCAGCGAGTGTGTAACCTGGCCCGACCGTCGCCGTGCCGCGTAGCAGCAGTCTCGTGTTCTTTTGTTTCGCACGGCCGCCGAACGGGCCCAGTGTTGTCGTCTCGCCGTGCGCGTTTGTCATCGGAGCCAGCTGGGGAGGGGGGAGGGGGAAGAGAGAGTGTGAATGAACTCGTCGTGACCCCGTCCCCACTTTTGGGACGACGGCACCGGCGCGCGTTATTTTTCTTCTTTTGGCGTTTGTGTGGCAGCTCTCCTCTTCTACTTCCGCTCTTCGATTGCGTTGCGCTACTTCTCCCTTCCGCCCTCAGCTTTCGTGTTTCGCTTTTTACCCCGCCCGTGGTAATGGTCGCGGCAACGGAGGTAGTGGGGGTGCAAGGAACTCTCGCCAAGGAGGGCGGTGGCTTACCGGAATTACGTCAGAGGTCGCCCAGGGAGGTCAAGTTGCACAAGGGCAGGCGGGGGAAGTCTGAAAGGGGACTCGGGGGGGGGGGGGGGAACAAACGGAGAAAGCCGCTCCACTGGGTTACTGATGATGTGGGAACCCTCCGATACTCCGGCGGGGGTTTACGATGCGTGAAAGGTTTCTTTTTGTGCGTGCTTTCTCTACGCTCGCACCTCCGGCGGCACTTTTTCACTTCCTCCTGTCCCATCCCCCCCGACCCGAAGCGTGAAATGCCAGCACGGGGGAAGGGGGGGGGGGCGCACTGTTGTGATTGTCGTCGGCCCCCTTTGAAAGAAGAGAAGAACGCACGCGCGCGCGGCTCCGGAAGGCAGGTGAGCCGAAGCTCGAGAATGTTACTGCACTCTCTTGTTGCGGCGGCGTCGTCGTAGGAGAAGGGGGGGAGCAGGCGAACGAAGTTGGCGCGAACGCGCAAAGTGGGAAGCGCCGCGCGGCGGGCCCGAGTCCCTGACCTTAGCGGAACAATGAAGAGAAGAGGCATCCTTGGCGGCGGCGCGCCGCGCGCCGCTGCCGGCCTCCCCCGTGGAGCGCTCCGCGCGTGGACCGGCCCCGTTGCTCGCGTTCGTTGACTCTCTGGCGGAGAGAGCGCGGCTGCTCCTGCTGCCTCCGCCGGCCTTCCCCCCCGCGGCAGCCAGTCGTCGAGAGAGCGGCGCCATGTCGGCCGAGACGACACCGCACGCCGCCCGGCCATGAGCAAAGTGAAGACGCTGCCCGCGGGACACCTGTACGCGCAGACAGCGGCTCATCACCACCACCACCACCACCACCTGGCCACCCTGTAAGCACCATCCCCGTCGTCGTCGGTGTGTCGTCGGCGCGCTCGATGTTGGATACACCGTCGCTCGCTCCGGCGACCGAGAAATGTGCCCGCCGTCCGAGCCCTGTGTTCCTTCTCCCTGCGCTGGCAGTTCGGCGGCATCCGAGCCGCACGTTTTTGCTGCTTCGGTTCTCTGTCGGGGCTGCCGGCGCCGTTTTTTGTTCGTACGACGGATTACTACACGCTGCGTCCCGGACAGGTTTGTAACTCCGTGGGTCCGCGTTCGCACAAGGTAGGCCACAAAACCCCTTCTCACATCTCTCAAAGCGCCGGCGGTGTCCGTTTTTAGAAATCGCGCAGCCGATCGGTGATTGACAGTCGTCGCCCCCCTCCGGCGCCGAGCGACCGACCCGTGGCGCGACTCGATTTTTGTGTTCTCTTTTTCTCCCCCTCCCTGTGTAGCAGCGGAGGAGCCTCCGATTCACCTACTTCTCCCCCCCGTGCCGCTGTTGCCAGCCGCCATGTTTCACCGTTACGGGCCGCCTGAGCGCAACGTATACGCCGCCCAAAGCTTGCACGGGCCGAAATTGGGTCGCGCGAACACTGGCCGTGGCGGCGGCGGCCCTTGCAGGCGCTCCTCCGCCGCAACTCCTTCGCCCCAGGGGTGAACCTCTAAACGTGTGCAGTCGGCGAAGGCAGTGCTGGCCGCAGCTTCCTCGTCGCCCGCTAGCCGTGCACTCAGTCCGGAAAGACCAGCTGCGCTGCCGCTTCGCTCGTAGGACCCTTCGCGCCGACGTAGCGTGTACGTGAGCACTACTGGTTTCCCATTTCCCACTAATCTGAATTAAAAAGAGCAGACGGAGAGTGTCCCATTCCCATCCGTCAACTTTTCAGAACCGACTTGTGGCGAAGGAGTTGCAAAGGCAGCGCCGTTTCTGACGGAAAAGCCGAAAGAGACGGTGACAGGGAGCGGGCAGAAGAAAGAAAACCGCTGTGTCAGTCTGCGAGCAAGAGAGCGTTAACGTATAAAACAAGAAACAAAAAAAGCAGACTGGCGGGGCAAGGGGGGGAAAATTCCGGAATATCGATTTTTCTTCCCAAGCAGGTGCTCTCCCTGCGCGAGAGAGCCCCGGCGCGCGTGAGCGCGTTTCTTGCTTTGTTGCTTTATTCGTAGCCAGCGGCGCTTTCGCAAGCGCCCCCTCCTCCCACACCCCTCCGTGGTGCCGTCGCCATACGTGCCTTCCTCCTCCTTTCGCCGGTTACTTTTTGTTGTTCCTTCACCCGCCGGGCTGCTCTCTCCGTTCTGCCGTGTCTGCGCGGCGGCTCGTCCGGTTTGGCGTCGGGTGGTCGCTTTGCCGGTTTGTTTCTTTTGCCGGCTGCCGCCTTCTTGTTCTTTACCTGCTGCCGAACGACGCGGCTGGCTGGCTGGCCTGTGGGAAGTCCTGTTAATAATAATGATGACAGTGCGCGTACACGCCTCTCGTGTGGGAGAATGAGTGTGTCGAGCGGTAACCTTGGACGCCCGGAGCACCGGCGGAATTCCTCCTCTTTATAGAAGCGTTGCCACCTCCCTACGAGAGGGCAGTGTGTGCGATGATTAGATAAAAGTTGAAAGAAAAAAAAAATCCGGAGCAGCCTTGAGGGTTTTGCGGTAGTGGTATTTGACCGCCCTGGGTTGCTCAGGTGGCGCTGTTTTGTTGCCCCAGTGGTAGCCTAAATCGCGCTTCTATTGCGGTGTAGGGATTAGCGAAGATGACCTTGCGCTGCTCCGTCCGCCGCCATGTTGCGCCTTCTGTCTCGTTTGAGCGAAAAATTGGGGAAAAAAAATCGATTATTGTTAACGGTAAATCCTCGCCGCGACATCGTACAACCTGGTTGACTACGTAACGTTACAGCGTTGCCTTTGGCAGGGCCGGTGGTGTTCGCGCGACTGTCATTTTCACGCGATTGCAGCATTTGTCGGTCGGAGCTTTCTTTGCTGGCCCCCCTTCCATATTATATTTTGTGTGGTCGCTGGCGGGTTAGCGAACGCACTGGAAATTTCCTGCCGAGTTCAGGGACTCTTGTTCTTCCTTTTTTTTTTTTTTTTTCGAAGCTGGTGCATGAGAAATGACCCTGGTTGCCGTCCGCTTCGAGCGAGTACTCGGGATGATTGAACGCTCTCTTCTGTGCGCTCGGCGTTAGCATTCCTTTCTTTTCGTTCGCGTTCAAGGTCCTCTCTCGCGTCTGGCGCTGCGCTTAACTTTTTCTTCTTTCGCACGCGCTTTATCAATGGCACTTCAGCCGTCTTCGCGGAGGTCAATCTAAGGTCTGGCCAAAAGGTAGCCCGTGTTACACGTCGTGTGGTGAAAATGTTTTGACGGAGGTTAAGGAACCGTGTTCTCTTTCGTATTTGTGGGCGCAGCTTAGATTTTTTTTTTGTAATTTGGTGTTAGCGCATTGTAACGGTATTTCCACGGGGAACGGAACGTTAGCGATAATCCGAAGCACACGCGCAGCAACTGCCATATTTTTTCCCCCGCTGCATTCAGTGGTCATTTCGGCTGTGTTACGACGGTTGGGAATTTGCAAGGATGGGCTCTTTACAAGCGCTTTTCACAACTGAGGTGCAACCTGCCTTACGAATAACACCGGGAATGTTCGCTGGTCAGTAAGCGAGCATTTTTTTTTTTGTTCCAAGGCCGTTTTGCTGACCGCGGGCGGGGTAGATAGTGCTGAATCGGCGTCCTTATACGTTCGCAAAAAGTTGGCTCCTCTCCGAGCTAAATCCCTGATTATCTGCCGCGTACGTGGACGTATCTCCATACAATGGATGCGCGAAAGACCGGCTGGACCTTGTTTCATGCCTCCTTGACCACCGAGGAAGGTGACCCAAAACAAAGTTCGTCTGCGTACGAGGCGTCGCGTGATTGAAGGGGACGGTGTTTAATTGTTGGATAACTGCGCTTTCAAGACCATCTACGCTAACACGGATTCAGGTTATCACTATCTGATACTCGACGCGTGATCAAGCGGTGGTGCTTTTTTTTTTTATTGAATAATAACGGCTCCGTCTGGAAGGTTTTTCCGTTACGGCAGTTCGGGATCGTCGTACTATGCGCACCGTTGCGTCGCTTCCCGAATTGGCTTCGCGTCGAGTTAGCACGCGCGCCTGGCCTGGCTGTCGTCTTCCTCATTGCGTCGTCCGTGCGGGAGATGATTTCGTCACCATTGCAGTGCGCTTGGTGAGCCGTGTTCGCTCTCGTGCGCACTTCTGGAAGGCGGCGACGATCTTACGAAAGGCAATTCAATCTCGGTCCTGGTTTGCGCCACACCTCTTTTAGAATATTCGCGCCCTTCCCCCCCCCCCTTTTTTTTTGTGACATTTCCCGGTTTGGAAATACCGTCAGTCTAGCGTTTGGCAAGGTCGTTATGCTTGCGACATCTGCTGCCGGATGGCTCGATGATTGTGTACCGCTGACTTCGTTGCTGCTTGTATTGATTTCGTTAATTTGTCGACGTCACTTTTTTTTCTTTGGTCCGAAGTCGACTCCTTTCGGTAGGGATGAGTCGCGAGATAAGGCGGATGTTTGTCTCGGCTGTACCTTGTCCTTTCGGTTTTCCTTGGGTCCTCTTCATCTTATCTGGCGCTATCTGGGCAACACGACAATCGAGTGTACCGTGTGTGTTGTATCCGGTGCCGTCTCTTATCGCTAAGGCCTCGTGCGCTGCTGATCTGTCTCCCTGTAAAGATGATTGCTACCTAGGAAGGAGGAACTGGTGCGACGGCATCTGAGCGCGATAATCCCCCCTCCGTTTTTTTTTTGTTCTTTGTTGACTATTTGCTCTTGCTTATCGCAATTCTTGTCCGTCGCTAGGTGACATAGCTTTGACATTTCTTATCCGCGCCGCCTCGATAAGACGACGGCTGTCGCAGGTGGACGTTTGTTGAGCTGAGTGTCTTATCTGCTCTGCCGTGGTACGAGCAGGTTCCGAAGGTTGGTGGCGGAAATCGCGCTGGGCTCATTGACTCCGGCGTCCAAGGATGGCTGATGTGTGGACCGAAAGGAACGGCCTTGTTAGCTGACGATTTGGGCGCTCTTTTAGAATTGAAAATGACGTCGTTCAGCGTGGATTAGTGCGTTGGGGGAGAGCGCTAAATCATTTGGATTTCATCTGCCTTATCTGGACCGGGATCAGATTTCTAAGTTAGCGGTCTGTTCACTAGGTGGTCCAAGACCTGATAGCGAGCGCGTGCCAAGTCTGGCGAGGGAGTGTTCAGTAAATAGATGTTTCGGCTTTAAAATCACCTGTGCGTATTCTCGCGTTTTTTAAAGGCCACCGTATTGTTACGCGTGCCTCTCACCGACCCTTTTCTGCCGCGACGTTACTGAAGAAAGCTAGTGTTTCTGTCGCAGTGCGCGAGCTTATGACACGGGGCTTTGAACACGAATCTCCTACTTAACTTATCCCCAATAGACGCGCCCAAACGAGCGCCTCGGGATGAATTGTTTCGGCATTCCTTTGTGTCAGTTACGCTCGGAGAGAGCTGGGTGAGGGCGCAGAGGTCGGAAATAACGTTGAGCTAGCGCGGCGGCGTGTTTTCAAGCTGGGCCGTCGGAGGACGATTGCGACGTCAGCCCTCCCTCCGAGGTGTTACGTTGCCGTCCGTCCCCCCGTGCCCCGTTCAATTACGGAACATCTCGTGTGTGTGTGCGCCGTTTGGAGCGCGTTTCATTTCCCGCCATCGCTGGCAGGCTCGCGATTGCCGCAATCGCCGCCGGGTTAAATGAAGCGTGTCAACGTCGACGCGGCATCATCGTCCGCCGTTTGACATCTCGTCCTCGTTTTCTGCCGGTATGCGGGGGGAGTTGTTTGGCACAGCTACGCTTCCGTCCTCTCCTCGCTTTTTAATATTTTTTTATTATTCGAAAATAGAAATTTGATGCCCCCCCCCCCCCTCCCCTCCTGCACGCTGTCTCTTTGACAGCTGTACCAAGGCTGTATCCGACCTATCACTTTGCGTAACCCATATATTGACTACGCCGCCACCCTTCCCATACGCTGCTGCTTCTCGTTCGAAGTGTTCTGTGAGGGTCTAGGAGCCATGAAGAGAAAATACAACTTTGTTTAATTTGAAAGAACTAGAATTGAGTATTTCACTCAGGTCCATTACAGCCACAAATATGTTTTTTAACGAAAAAGAGAGCAAGAAGTGTTTGAAAACTCAAATTTTGCGCCACCGTGACGCGTTATGAGCAAGAATGACGTCATACGGGCCAACAATAAAACATAATTTTTAGCGCGTTAACCCCACGTTAGCATTCAAGTGATGCGGTCAAATGGAACTAGAGGCCCCATTTACAGACGTCCAGTCATGTGTTGTCGCGACAGGTCAGTTAGGCGGCCGCCAATCGCACAAACAAGGTTCCGTGACGTCATAGAAAAGTTGCGGGAAATTGGCTAGTGGCTCGCGACTGCTCCACACGTTTTCTTTCATATCTCCGTTACTTGTTCGAAGATTGCGATGATATTGGTATCATTGTTATCTGGACTAAGCAGTCTTCATGGCTCCTTTAAAGCCCACTGCTGTTTATTCTTCTGCGTAGGGATTCCTTTGTTGGCGGAGATCGTCCGGCTGACGGTTTCGTGTTGTGTACGGGAGTTCTCTTTCGAATGAATCCGAAAGAAACGAATCCGTTCGCCGCCAGCGTCTCCGCCGCGATTCGCAACGCTCCATCGCGCAGGCCGCCGCTGCCTTCGGTGATGTGATGTGCTGCTTCGCTCACGATCGTACACCTTGTCCCTGCCTCGTCTCTCTCTCTCTCCCCGTCCCAGTTGTACGAACGCGCATGCACGCCTTGACGGACTGCCAGCCCTCCGCTTCCTTCCCGGGCGGTTGGTTTGATCGGCGGGCGAACGTCCTCTCGCGAAAGGAAGGAGGAACTGGACGCCCAAGAGAAAATGACAACCGACCCACGAGCGCGCGCGAAAAGAAAACCAACAAAAGGAGCGGCGAGGGGCAAGAGCGGGGTGCCGTTTCGCCGCGGCGTTGTTGTTGCTTCCGCGCAAGGAGGGAGGAGGCGGGCGGCGGCCGTGATGGCTGGCTGGCAGTCTCCCACCGACTTGTTTCCTTTCGTCGTCCGCGCCGCAGCCGTTTCGTGATTCATCTTGCTTTATTCATCCTCCTCCTTCTCCCGGTGGGGGGAAGGGCGGGCGCTCCTTTTTCACCGCTCCTTCTACTTCGGCGGGCGCGCGTCGTCTTGTATCTTTTCTGTTGCTGCTTCTCGTGTTTTCCCTTCTCACGCGCCTGGTCCCCCCCTCTCCCCCCATTTTTTTTTTGTGTGCGCGCTTTTTTTCCCTCCTCGGCGGCTTGCAACACGCCGTCGAGAGAAAGAGAGAGCGGGCGGCGGGGCAACTCGTTGGTTGCGCTCGACGTGCGGAGGTGTATTATCCCCTTCTTTTCTTTTCGAACTTTTATTTCCTCTTTCTTTCTTCTCTTTCGCCATCTCTCCTGTCCTTTGATGTCTTCTCCTCCTATCGCTTTGCCTTCTTTTTACTTCGTCGTGCTGGCGCTGTGGCCGGCACCGGTTTTTTTTCTTTCCCTTCTTTCTGTTGCCGTTTTTTTGTTCCGTTGCGTTTATGCTTTCTCTCTCCCCGGACTTTTTTTCCTCCCCCGCGCGTTGAGCTCCACCGGTTTTCGTTATTTCGGGGTGCGCTCGGTCGTGCATTTTTATTATGTGGCCCTGCCTTTCCCGGTTGGCTAGCTGTTTATCTCGCAGCCCTGTGCTTATCCGCTTTCACCCCCCCCCCCGTCCCCCATTCGGGCGCTTTTTTTTCTTCCCCTTCTTTTTCGTTGTCGTTGTCTTGGTGTTGTCTTACCTCTCTAGGCCGCTGCTTTATTGTGGACGAGTCGTCTGTTTATTCTTGTTCGTACCCGGGTGGGAGTTGGCGGTTGGCTTTTTTTTTTTCCACTCTTCCTTGCTTACGCGCATTCTCGGCATCGATAGGCGGGCTGGCTTTTTCTTTTCTTTCTTTTGTCGCTAATTCCTGGCCTCTGGCGCGTACTTATCTGACCTCTTCGTTTCGAGTTTTTTTTTTCCCTGGCGCTAGTTCACGGTGACTATTATGCGCCTTCGTTGTTGTTTCTTGTGCGAGCTCGGCTCGGCAATTTCCGCGCTGCTGTCTTATTCCCGGATCCTTTCGCCCTTTATTTTGTTCGCCCGACTCTTTTTTTATTGCTCGCTTGTTTTATCCTTTTATGGGGCGTTTTTCTTTTGCCTTTGTTCCGTTAGCGGGAGTTGCTCGCGCGCGCTTTTTTTTTATTGCGTTTCGCTCGTTCGCCGTGATCCAGTCATCCCGGACTCTCCACTTCTCGTGTTTTTTCCCCCTTTACTTTTTACTCTCGTCTTTCGAGCGAGCGGATGATGTGCGCTCTTTTTTTGGTTTTGCTTTTCCTCGGCTTCCTTTCGCAACCCCCCCCCCCCCCCCCCCCCTTTTTTTTTTACTGCTTCGCGTCGTCGTCATCCGTACAGCGTGTCGTGCAGTTTGTTTTGCTGGCCTTTGGGTGTCCTAAATCTGTTTTTCTTTTCCTCCCTATGCGCTAGCTCCGGTGTTCGCTACGTGGAACTCGCGGGCGCTGGCTTATCTCGCTTCGCCGTTAAAGAGCTGCTGCTGCTGTTGGGTGCTTGGCAGTTTCGTTTTTGTGTGGCTTTTTTTCCCCTCTCTTCTTTCACCTGCTTTTCATTTCTTCTCCGAAAGGGTCGTCGAGTCGAGTAGGAAGCTCTGTCGTCGTGGCTGGCGTAGCGGCTGTGGGAAGTGGCGTGGAGGAGGCGGAGGGGAGGATTTAGCGCACCGATATTTTTGGGTGTGCGCGCGTCGGCGGCCGAGAGCGAGAAGGAGGGAGGGAGGGCGCCCGCTCAAGGTCATCGGCTTTGCAGCAGCGCCGGCTTCTGCGGGCGGCCGAGGACGAACGCTGGCGCATTTAAATTGCCGCCCCTCCCCCCTCTCCTCGTTCTCCAGTCTCCTTTCCGTACCGCTTCCCCCCCTCTCTGGGTCGCCTCGCAGGCTCGGTGTCCTTTTCGCGTGGCGTTTTAGTTGTTTTGTTCCCTGCTGGCGTATCTCTCTTACTTCATCCTTACTCCATTTCGATTCTCGCCCTCTCCGCCTCGCTCCCTTGCTCGACGTACGCGCTCGGTCGCGTGTTTCTCTCTCCCTCAGTATGTCTCCTCCCGCACGTATTTCCTCGGCGCGCCGTGCCGTTTTCCTTCTTGCTGCTTCTGTCTTTCCTTTTTGCGCGCTCGTATTTTATTTCTGTCGGGAAGGCTTTCTGCGTTGCGCGCCTGTCGGGTTGGAATGGCGGCGCACGCGTAACTAACTAAACAACGCACAATTCATCGTGCGTGCGAGGCCACGCTGCTCGGGGAGGTTGCCTCGATAAAAGGAAAACTCGTAAATGCGAAGCAGGAGGAACAGCTGGCAAGTGCAAGGTGTACGGGAGAGGAGGAGGCCGACGTTCCTGTGGCGCGGCGGGTGTTTATTTTTGCTTGCTTGACGTTTGATACTCGTTTGCATTCTCGATTCTGGTCGTGGCGTGTTTTGTCTTTTGCTTCTGTCCTCTCTCCTTTCTGTCCGGGTCGGTGAGTGTGCGCGCGCCGTCCGGGTTGTTTTTGTTTCTTTCTTTCGTTGTTTTTTTTTCTCCGACTCTGGAGCCAGCCGGCGTTTGTGCCGCCGTCCGTTCTTTCGGCTAAGTGCCGAAACTGGTTGGCGATGCTGCGGCCGTGGCGTCTGGGAGGATGGGCTGGCTGGTTTGTTGGCCGCTTGCCTAGTTCAACCCTGGCCGTTTTTATTTTTATTTCTCTCTGAATCGCCTGGTTTGTAGTACGCGCGCGCAGCCGTCGTCTTCGGGACCGGCTCTGGAGGGGGCGGGAGTTTATATTTGCGTCTCTAAACGGACGACGAGGATGAGTGTCGGGTGGTGCTGCCTGCGCCTGTTCGGTTGGTTGTTTCTTCTCGTTTTTCGTTCGCTTTTGCTCCCTCCCTCCTTTCGGCCCTCGTGACACGTGTTCGTTTTCCCGCGCTTTCTTTTCCCGGCTGCTGGGGTCCTCCCTGTTGCCTGTTTACACACGTGGTTCCTTTGCCCGGGGTGTCGTCGACAGCCAGGAGGGCGGGAGGTCGCTTCTTACTTGCTTTGTCCAGGGCAGATATGCAGTTCATTTTACCTCGCGCCGACTAGCAGTCAGTCGGGCGTTTTCCAAAACTCTCGTATCGTGTCCTCGTGGCGCGGCGGTTTTTTTGACAGCACGGCCTTGGCCGGCCGTCCGAAGGCTGGCGCCTGGCTTGGGCGGTCGCTGCCTGCTTGCGGGCATGGTGTTGGCACGGCCTCACGACCGTCCGGCTGACTGCGTCTGCGGGCTTTCTTATTTGTTTTCGTTGACGGTTGCGATATTTCGCTCTACGGCGAAGAGCACGGCGTTTAAGACTTCCCGTTTTCGTCATCGGTAGCCAGCGGAGGAGCGAGGTTGGTTTTGTGGTGATTGGTATTGGAATTTAAGCCTCGTGACTTCCAGTGACGTCCCTCTTTTGAGTGTTGTCCGTTCTCTGATAGGCTCGCGCGGGGCGTCCGCGCCGGTTTCAGTCACCGTTAAGGGAACTTTTCTTCCTCCATGGTTAAGGGTTCTGTACTGCACTTTCCCCCAGAGACGCCGTGCCGCAGAACGCTGGTGATTGGTACGGCAACCTTGGGGATGGTCGAGCGATGCGCCATGTTTGTGTGTTCGGGAAAACATTGAAGATCACAGCAAGCCGGCCTAGTTGGAAACGATTCATGATTGGACTTGCGCAAAACAAACGGGGACGAGGAAGGAACGACAAGGACTTGTCGTTCCTTCCTCGTCCCCGTTTGTTTTGCGCAAGTCCAATCATGAACCGGGTAAACATTGTCTTCCAGGGACAGGAGTAGTCGCTGATGCGGTTCGGGGTAGAAGTCAGTTGGAGGTGGAACATGCGCGCAAGTCGTGCGTCGCAACTCGGAGCCGCAACTCCTTCGCACGCGTCGCAGGTTGAGGAATCCAAGCGATAGCTGGACCCGCGATGCTGCTTTTGATCCCCACAGCGGGTGCGCAGCTCTCATGTGTTCGAAGGGAGTCGTCGTAGTTCCGTTAATAGACATGCCGCTGGCTCTGCTGAGAGGCAGCGAATTTCCCAGTTCGTGTGAATTATGTGAGGCTTGTGGGGAGCTTGTGCGCTTTCGGGCCGGAGGCGCTTAGCTGCTGCGTAAGAACCATTGGGTACCGCACGTCAGGCGGCGGTTTCAGGAAGGGAATCGCTAACGGGGCTCCAGTTTTTATTTAATTTAAATGCCGTTTTTACCTCCTCCGTGCACTAAAAGCTGTCGCATAGCGTCGCGTAACCGACCTCCGCACTACAACGCCGTCTTCTCGCGGTGGGGCCCAACGAAGAGCGTCGCCAGTCCGGTTTCAGCGCTTCGCCGGCGCTACCCTTGGTCGTGAAGGGGGCAAGAGCGCGCGTCTTACCTGCGCCGCCATAACGGCCGACCTCGGGCGGGGGCCTTGTGTGGTGAACTCGTGAGCCTCCTTCCTCCCCTGCGTGCGTTGTGCCCTTTTTTTCTTCTTCTGCCGCTGCCGCCCTGACATTTCCGCCGTCAATGGCGGACGTTAAACCACCGCTCGCTTCACTTTCTGCCGCCGCGGCCCTGTGGGGAAGGGCTTTGCGCACGTCTGCCGCGTTCTAGGAAAAACAAGTTATAACGCCGCCGCTGTAGCCTTGCCAAGTCTGAGGTTACTCCTGCGGAGATTGCTGTCGATTATCATTGGCGGCCGGGGACGTAACGTGCGCGCGATGCATATCGGGGCTACGGCAGCAGCGAGTGTCGAAGGCGTGTAACGAGCGAGATTTTGCGGGGAGAAAGCTGCTTCGGCAGCTGGCCTTCGCTGGCCGCTTTTCCGTGCATATCTCCCGCGGTGATTTCTACGTGGCCGAGTACGTGCTTCCCGACTATCGCGTGAAACAGTTCCAAAGCGAATAGTTGGCAACATTGTCACGCGCGCAGAAACGGCTCTCTTGGAGGGGGGGGGGGGGGTAGTTGCACACAGCCGATAGCGGCTGTTTTTCTGAATGTTAAGCTCAGAATGGCACGCAGTGACGTTTTGGTGTTTGGTTTTACGAGATCAAAAGGACCTGTCTGTTATGCTTAACCACTACCAGTATTTGGGGGGGGGGGAGTGGAGGGAAGTAGTGTTTGCAGAGGTTGTTTTCTTTTCGACAGTGTGTATACGGCGCAGAGATGCACAGCGGGATACGTTTGCTGCAGGTAGGCTTTGCAAATGTGTTGGGCCAGATTTTTCATGGAAGATGAGAATTATTGCTCCGATTTTTTGCCTATTCCCTGCATCCTTGCCTGCGTTCGGTGCAAGAGGGAGGAAACGTTGACAACAATTAAGTTGCGACCTAAATGTTTCGCAAATATACGGTTGACAAAACAAGCCCACCATTCGCCCCCCTTTCCTTTGGAGCCTCGTTGTGTGAAAACAACAAAAAATGATACCCTCAGTCGGAATTTGTTTTAAAACTTCCTCTTTACGTCAACTTTCGCTGAACCATGTAAACATCGGGCAGTATTAGTCCAACCACATCTTTAAAATTTTTGTGTGCACTCGCTTGGTGCAGTATCAGCCGAGGGTAGGGTCACCTTTGATCCGGAGTGAAGAATATCCAAAAAGCAGCATGGTTTGCATGGTTCATGCTCTCTCCTGTGCTAGGTCAAAGCAGTTAAACCCTCATGATGCCTTCCAGGTTGGCCTGGATTCCTGGTGTTGCCGTGGCAACAGCTCATTTCTGTAGATAGCTTGATGAATTGCGTCCACGGTGCCCGAGAGGCATTTCTGGGGTAGTCTATTGCGGGTAGAAGAGCTTCAAGTATGAATATGAAGTAGATTGTAGTGCTGGTAGAACATTTGGAAGCACTTCGGGGTTTGCATTTCCCTACAAGGGCACGAGTTTTGGCTGGCATTCCAAGTGCTTACTCCAGTCTTCCGAGTCGGTATTGATGGTGTGCCTGAAACATCGCAGTCAGATTTGGACTCCCACTTGAATGAAATCTGGACGGCTATGTTTTTCTTCTTGCCTTATCTGAACGGCTATGTTTTTCTTCTTGCCTGGCAGAACTCTTGAAAGCTGCGGAGGTCTTTATCATACATGCCTTTACTGGTATTGCTCCTGGTGGTTGCTTTGAGCCCTGCTAATCGGTGCGCAGATTATAAAAACACCGCTTGGGGGTGTTCCTGTGGTTTGGCGTTAAAGGGACCCTGCAACACTTACCATCGACTACTCGGAATGTATTTTGGGGTAAAGTCTATTGTCCCAGAAATCTCCTCCCGCAAGAATTATGAAAATCCGTTCACTATCACCGAAACTACGCGCGATGAAAAATCGCACATAAATGTTCCCCCTCAACTCAACCGCGGACGACGCGAGAAAAGCTGTGCGCTCTCTCCCGGAGAGGGGGGCGGCGCGCGGCGTTCTGTTCGGCGGCCTTCAATATGTCACAGGCCGGGGAGTTCTGTCCTTTTCCCTGCAACGTGCACGGGTCTATTTCCGCTCTGGTGCCACAAAAAAGCAGGCATGGCGGCCTGCTCGCAAGCAAGCGCTCAGGCTGGTAGGGCGTTTTTGAAGCAATAAATGTTTGTTGTCAAATGGGCTCGTTGAAAGTGAAATATTTAGTTCGTCACTCAAACTCTGCGTTCACTCAAAACAAAAGAAACGCCAAAAGCATGTGGACAGGTTCAGACATAGAAGAGGTTCATACACAGTGCCGACGATGGCGGATCATCGCAGGAAATGCCAGAATTTAGCCACGAAGTTGACCAGCGACAGCCATTAGGACAGCCATGGCCCGATTGACGTCGCAGAGGCCATGCCAGGGGTGCATAATGAGGAGAATGAAGAGAGCGCGGTTGGTTTTTCCGCGTCTTTCACGGCGATTTGCGCGCTTACCGCTTCACGTGCACGTGATACATTTGGCTCGGGTGTTCCTGGCATTGTAATCTAAACGTTGCGCAGGTTTACTTGCACTGCACGAAGAGTGTTGCAGGGACCCTTTAATTAAGGCATGCAGGGCGTGGAAGTTTCAGCCGCGTATTTTCGCAGAACTGGTTGGCAAAACTGTGCAGTCTTAGTGCTGGCTTCTCGGGGGAAGATAACAGTTTGGCGTGCTTCACATCTATTTTTTTTTTTCCCTGTTACTTTCCAATTCATTCAGTGCAAGCTGTTGTGCTGAACTTGTGCTTTCTTGGATGCCTGTTACATTTTAACCTCCTGGACATTCATTGCTGTATGCTTTCTTGTCTTTGCAAGCTGTTTTCCGCTGGACACCTGACATTTTGAAGAAGTGGAGCATAGTGTATTTTTTGAGGGAGCTGGAGTCAGTGGGGGGTGTAATCCGTCACTCACCACATTAAAGAAAATCTTGAGAAGCCAACACGGAACGAACAATGGCCATGTGACCCGGGGCCATTGTGAGCAATGGCCTTTGGAGCGGCGGCCGTTTGCGCTGTCCATCTGTCCGTGCGCAAACGTGGAGGGCAAAGCCGTGTCAGTGTCTTGGATCGCTCCACCCCGTGTTGTTGCTCCGGCTGCCAGCCATTCTTCTTCTCTGTTGTCTTCTTCTCGGCCGCCGCTCATGCAGCCTGTCATTCTTTCTTGGCATTTTTATGGGCCGCCACAGCTGTTCGGAAATAGGCCTCCTTGGAGGCAGCTTTTGCACAGCAGCTGTGGCTCTGAGGGGGCGGGGAAGGTCAATGGCTGACTCAAGTTCACGAGTTTCGCCGATTTTTGTTTCGGCTTTTTTTTTTCTTTTTCCGAAGGAAAGACGCTTGTTCTCGCTTTATGCCGTTGGCCTGACAGTCGGTGCAGCTGTTTTCTCCGAGCGGGGCGTGCCGGTATAAACATCTACGAGGAAACGAGCCGTGCGTGTCCTTTCTCTCCCTCGGGCACCCGCACATTTTGCACCGCAGACGGTGCTGCGTGGCTGGCTGCTGTGTGCGAAGACATTTGGGCTTGGAATAAGATGGGGTGGATGCTTTCTTGACACATCAAAGGAAACCCTAGGCCTCGTATTTTCGCAGCTGTGTTTTGTAGCGAAAGGCTGCTGCTGCTGCTGCTTGGGGCGACAGACAGGTTGGATGGAGGTTTCCAGGAATGACCTACTACACAAACTCTGGCACATTTCGTCCCTTGCGGAAGTGAGCCTTGCTACCTGGGGTCGCGGTGACCCAGTGGCTATAAGGCGTTGCGCTGCTGAGCCTGGGGACACGGGTTCGTTTCCCGGCCGCTTTTCTGATGAAAAGTGAAAACGCCTGCGTGTTCGAGATTTTGGCGCACGTTAAAGATCCTCAGGTGGTCAAAAATTAGTCCGGAGCCCTCCACTACGGCGCGCCTCATTGCCTGTGTAGTGTCGGTGTGTTGAACCCTCGTAATCAATCAACCCTCGTAATCAATGAACCCTCGTAATCAATGAACCCTCGTAATCAATCAATCCAGTGAAAGCGGTGTTGCAAACATTTTCTCAAAGTAATCATTTAATGAATGCGCAAACGTATGTCTTTGCCCCCTTTTTGTATGTTGTGTCCAGTGGGGGGGGGGGGGGGCCTTCGGTTTTTTTTTTTTTTGTTTGTTTGAGCATGTGAGATCAAGGCACGTATTGCAGAAAAGGTCACAATTTTTAAACTCGCGACTCCAAAATTTCTTTTCCTGGTCGCTTTAAATGTCTCCGTTTTCTCGCTTGCATGGTCACTTGGAACCTTCGTCTCTAGTTAAGTTGTTGTGCTGCTTCTATTTCGCCCGCTAAACGTTATCCGCTACGAAATTAAATGCTTGCTTTCCAGCTATTCCAACAAGGATTCTCATATAATTGTGTGCTTGCTTCCGGCAGCTGCTGGCTGCTCATGGGCATGATAGTGAAGCCTTTATCTTGGTGCAAGAATTCCCCCCAACTGCTCGTGAACTCAATAGGCAGTTTAAATTGCATGCGAAATACAGGAAACGTGTACAAGCGTGCACAAATGGCCACCTCTTGTAAATCTCTCAAGTAAAGGTGCCTCTTCGTAACAGTGAAGTAGTCCTACACCCGCGTGCAAATGTAGCCGTGTGATTGCCACAGTAGAACTTGACGTGTCGCCTTTCTGTGCATTGTCCGTCGCTTCCAAAACAATATCTGCAAAGCATGCTGCCTTCTTTGAAGGCTTGTGTGTCGCTTGAGGGGCTTGCAGAAATGCCTCTTTTCGTTGAAGATAGAATTGAACTGTAGCTAGCAGCTGTTGCAACCAGTAGCAAAGCATCACTGCATGTTGGCTCAGAAATAACAGGCAGGGGCTTGGCGGGGGGGGGGGGGCAGTGAGCATGTGAGCGTGATGTCTGTCGGGCACAAAATCGCTCCACCGTTTTGTTGGAAGTGGCAGGTCACTTCGTGAAGTGCACGGACTGAGTTGACAGCGTGGTGCATTTTCACTGCAATGTGCCGTGACATATTTGCCTAACGTTGCAGCCGGTGGGATGTAGTAAGGCCAATGGTTTCCGCTCGAGACCTGCTTTCTAAAGTGTTTTCTCCTGAATACACTGATGTCTGACTTGCACTCCGCAGCACTTAACATGCACAATTATTGAACTTCTAAAGAAAGCTTAGGCGAAAAGCAAAAACGCCCGTGTGTGCGAGATTTTGGCGCAGGTTACCAAGATGCCCAGGTGGTCAAAATTAATCAGGAGCCCTCCGCTATGGCGCGCCTCATTGCCTGCATTGCGTCAGCGCGTTAAACCCTACAATCAAAATCAAAGAACTTTTAAAGCTTATGTTATTCCTCCTCCAAAAGGCAGTGGGCACGAAACCTAGAAAGGCAAGTCAGCCTGTTATCCCACTGACAGTGTAACACAGTTCGTCGATTAAGTGTAACCTTTCTGTGCAGTTTCCCGCCCCAGGCGGCAGTGAGAGAAGAGAATACATGTGTCAGCTTTGTCTCGTATTGGGCAAAACCACGCTGTGCATCATGGATCGTGGCCTACGCACCGAATCTGTGGGGTATTTTGGGAGTGCACATGCGCACGGGCGATGTTGCACAGCCGCTACGTAGCGTCCACAGCTGTGGAGGAGGAGGGGGTGGGGGGGGGGGGGGGGGGGGCGGCGCTTGTTCATTTGTGCCCAAAGCTTGATGCGGCCGACATGCTGCCATTTCCTGTTGCTGTGTGCGACCCGCTGCGTTTTGTGGAGCAGCATGTGTTTCGCTGGCAGTTCCTTCTCTCGCTCGCTCTCTTTCGCGATCGTGCTTTGCCAGTACCTGCTTTGTGGGTGACAGCTGTGTGACATAGATGCCGCCTGAATTTTTCCCGGTGCTTTTTGTCGTCTTTTTTTTTTTCCGGTTCTCGCTTCCATGAGTTGCCTTGTTGGGGTTTCCAGGTATGCTGCCAGTTGTTAGGCCTTCCTTGCACATGGCTGCTCTGTGCGCAGTTCTCAAATGGCCTTTTGCCACTGCCTGGGTCACACCCAGGGGACTGTAGATCCGAGGGCCACGGTTGTCAACAATAGATTTTTGTCAGGGTGTTGGCTGGTCTCTAGCAGAAGTCGTGTGCATGTAGGAAAGAGGGCTTGATTGATTTGATTGATTGATTGATTGATTGATTGATTGATTGATTGATTGATTGATTGTAGGGTTTAATGCGCCGACGCAACACAGGCATTGAGGCGCACTGTAGTGGAGGGCTCCGGATTAATTTTGACCACCTGGGGATTTTCAATGTGCGCCGAAATCTCGTACATGGGCATTTTCGCTTTTCGCCTCCATCAAAATGAGGGCTTGAGAGGAAGGGGGAAATTTGCCTCACACGAAAATCATTGAGCCAGTAGTAGCCATTTAACCTGTGATGAGCAGCCCTGTAGAGTATTGCTATTCTGGCTTACTCATCTCAAGTAATGTCGTACTGTCATGACTTGCCAGTGACTGCAGTTCCACTGCAGAGGGCAGTCTAGGTTGCCTGGAGAAAGCTTCTGCAGCACCAGATACACATACGCTGGGTTCTGAGTTGAGCAAGAAGTGACTGCATTAAATTGCGTTACTGCTTAAAGCATAGCGTCGTTACTAATCGAGAATTTGGGGGGTGCGTATGCGTATGTAAATGTATGCTTGTGTACAGATTCCTGTCTCCCAACATGGACACACTTCGAAGTGCACTGGGGAGCCATATTGCTTGCAAGGGTGAAAAGGACTCGCAGTTTTAGCTCTTGGCCGTGAACCGGAGGAGACTAAATGACTGCCGTGCACTGTTGGAAGATTGCGCTTTGGATGATAGCCTACCATGGCTTTTTCGTGAGAACTGATTGCCACCGCATTGCATGTGGCGTTGAAACTTTGAAAGGAAAGCTGGAGGAAAAGGACACCTCCCTCCCATGCCATTTTGTTGATCATGCACTGTGCTCATTGTACAGGGTATGGGGCAGCAAGGCGTCCTGTGTGGACGGCGACTTATCTGTATGTTTGCAAACCAGAGTGCGACCCCGTGTGTACAAACCGATAGCCCCTGCCTCGAGAAGTTTGCCTTGCTTAAGAAGCAGGCGCGTTTCTTCAAGTTCCGCCTTGTCTTGCAATGCAAACGTAGATGTAAATCGTTCATTTTCATCCGAACTGAGCACAGTGACCACAGTGTATTGGGGGGGGCCTGCTGCTAAGCTGATGCACGGTCTGAGCAATTGTGCAAAGCCCTGTGTTTTTGGGCAAAGTCGGAATTGCACGGCAGTGTCAGCTTCTTGTGTTGTGGTGCCTTTGTACGTAGGGAAGGCCCGTTGCTGGGCCGACTTGGCACGCACTGAAGGATCTTTGTCCACCGTTGTTGTCCACCGTTGTTCTGTTGTTGATCTCCCTCTTTCCCCTCTGGTGCTGCAGGGGCCATGACGCGGGCTCTCCTTACAAGCGGGCTGGGCCCACCCTGAGCAGTCCCCCCCTGGCTGGCACCCGGGGCTACCCCTACCCACAGGACCCCACCCGGGCACACTTCTCGCCCCTGCTCAACTCCACCCAGCAGAGCTACCGCGATGCCTTCCAGGTGGGTCCACGATCGAGCGCCCCTCAAAGGGGGGAGCCAGTGGAGAGGACGAGCACCTCTCGGAGGATCTGGAATGCGCCTGTCAACAAGGGCCTCTGCCGTTATCATTTCCGCGCAGCCTAGGCAAGCAAGCTGACGAGCCCTGCCGTGTCTCCCTTGGCTCGTGGCCAAGACCTGGCCTCTTATTTTCCTCCCGTCTTGGTGGCATTTCGTTATCGGGCCCCCCCCCCCCCCCCCTCCCTCGATGGCGTGTCCGTCCCTGGACGGTTATTAGCTTCAGCCCCGACTTTTCTTTGCGTTCTTCTCCCGCCCATGTTCTGTTATCAGTGCCGGGTAACAAGAGCGCCGAGATGGGGTGTGGGCCAAAGCATTAAAGATAGTCCGGCGAGGGCCGTGTATCGGCAACAAAGCGAAAGTTGCACCCTTCGCGGCCTGGTTATCTGCTCTGGAGAGGGAGGTATTGCGTTGGGGCTGACAGCCGGTGCGCGTGCACATGACTGCCCTCTCTCCCGTTTAGCGGCAGGGGTGGGGCAAGGCTTTTCCGCTGCCGCCCTATCTGGCGGGTGCTCCAAGGTGCTGCCGTAGCCCAGATAAACGTGCCACTTTGCTTATCGGGGCGCTGAGGTAGGGCTTGTGAAGGGCCGTGCAATATCAGCCTACTTTTGTAACTGAGCTGCTTTGCTGTTAGTTTTTTTTGCCTTGGTCACATTGTTGCCGTTTTCTTTGACAGTTTTTTCACTTTGTCGTTATCGTGTGTGCTACGTGCCCTTTTGCTCGTGCGGGGAGCATCTGATTCTTGATTTAGTATGAGGGTGCTTTAAGGGAAAAAGGGCACATGGTAACTGTCGCGTGTCGCTGTCATAAAAAAGTTATTTTGCAGGGGACTCCTGCTGAACGATGGTCACTTCAAAGTAATTTCCACCGTACAGCACCAGCTTCCTGGCAGTGTGTTTCAGCAGAAGTCGGTGTTGATAGATTAAAATTCCTGTTAAATATCGGACAGGTCTTTCTGGCCCCTTCAGGTTCAGGTTCACGAGATTTGTACTTGGTTGTATGGCTGCCTGCATGATTTTTTTTAGTTTCTTGGGTGGCATTGGTTGCCAGTGGTCACTGCTTGCACCGACGGGTCTTTGGTTGCTCAGTTGCAGGCCGAGCGGCAGCACCAGCAACAGCAGCAACAGCAGCAGCAACACCAACAACAACAGCAGCAACAGCAGCAGCAGCAGCAACAACAACAGCAACAGCAGCAGCAGCAGCAACTCCACCATCAGCATCAACAGCAACAGCAGCAGCAGCAGCAGGAGTTTCTCTTGGAGCGGTACCGGGAACCTGAGCCTCAGCATGTCCGGCGGAGACCCTCCCTGCTGCCCACTCCGACGGATTACGCCATCCAGGAGCGTGCAGAGCGGGAACGGTGGGTGCCTTTCTGTCGACCCCTGTACCAGTCCTCCCCGGAACCGTGCGAGTGCACTAGCCCTTCACTGCAGCCCTAGGGTTCGTTCCTTCAGTCTACCCTTGGCGGGAAGCCACTCATTGTACGAACGTTTGTCTGAGCAGCATTTTTTTCCCCCGCTGGCCTGTTGAACGGTTCATCTGCATTCTTCTCGTTTATCCACCGTGCTTTTGATGCTGAGTGATGCCTTCCTCTTCCCAATCCGGTAATGGGCCCGCAATGCACGCTGTAGTTTGTGCAGCCAGCTTCGGGGACCTGAATTCAAGGCTACTTAGGCTCTTGTCTGTGCTTTGTGCTGCGCTCAAGGATGTAGGTGCGATCCCCAGGCACGGTGGTTGCTTTCCAGATGGAGGCGGAAAGCAGAAACGCTCGTGTGGCGAGATGTCGGCGCACGTAAAGATACCAGGGTGGTCTAAATCAATCGGGAGCCCTCCACTGTGACGCGCCACATTGCTCAGTTGTAGCTTCAGCATGTGAAAACCCCACAATCAGTCGGGCTCTAGTATGTGCTGTTGCTGTGTGTGGCAGTAGGAAGGGCATGTTGTGGCACAAAACTGAAATGTTAAGGTTGCTTGCGAGTAGTTGGCGTGGTCAATATGTGTCTGCGAATTTGTTTAAACTGCATATTGGCAGTTTCCAGGGAGGGAGAGAGAGAGAAGGGGTTGGGGGGTGGGCAGGGGTCAACTTTTGAGGAGGCACTGTGGGTGGAGATTTAGCCGCACGCGTAATTAGTTGCCAAAAGTTGCAGCACAAACATTGCTTAGTCCTGTTCACAGGCCCCAAGCGCCACAGACACTTAAATTGCACCTTTCGCTACCTGTCAGTATTTGCTAGCAGAGTTGCAAATTACGAGCACAGTATTCGTCTTCTGTTACAGCATGAGCTGCAACCCAGCAGGAGGAGTGTCTCTCTGTAGTGTAAGACGTCTCAATGTCGTCCTCGTTGCTTGTGTGGCCCCCCCGTGCAGGTACCTGGAGGCGTACCGCTTCCCCTCGTACGAGCAGCGGGAGCTGGGCCTGGTGGGGCTGGTGGGTGCGCCCCCGCCTCCTCCCGGCGAGTCCCTGGAGGTGGCGCACCTGAACAAGCGGCCCCGGCTGGGGCTCCTGCTGGGGGACCCCAACGGGGGCGGCAAGGCGGCCCCCCACCAGCAGCCCCTGCTCATCGACACCTCCTCCGCCGTCCACCTGCACGCCCAGCAGCAGCAGCACCCCCTGCTGCTGGGCGGGGTGGAGGTGAAGAAGGAGCCCTGTGCGTACGTGCCCCAGACGGAGGCCATCTCCCCGACGCTGCCCGGGGAGGACAGTGGGGGCCGGCCCCCGCTGTCCCCCCCGCAGGCGCAGGGGCCCCCCCGGTCCTCCGCCAAGGACGACCTGCTCAACGCCATCAACAGGCTGGACCGGGAGATCGCGCAGGTCGAGTCGCAGACCAACAAGCTGCGCAAGAAGCAGGTGAGCGGTGTGCTGCCTGCCCCCCTTCCCCGTTTTCTCGTCGGTGCTTGCCGCGACACCAACTTGTCATTGTTAAGGACCCTTACGAGCCACAGCCATTGTCAGTTGATGGAATGCAGCTTTGCTTCCTTGGGCGCTGTTCGCAATCTGCGACACACTGTCTTTAGTGGCCAAGATTGCTGGGCCAGAAGGGGCAGTGAGTGTGTGAACTGGGGTCCTGCTTTCTTTCCAGCTCCCTTTGGTGGTCTTAAATTTCCTGCACCAGTACTAATGTCGTTTTCTTGGTGGGCAGGTTAGGCAGTAGAACAGCTTTGTCTGCAAGGTTCGAACGTTAAATCCATTCCTGACATATTTGTCAGCGTTGTGCTCATCTGCTTCTGTGCCCTGAAGGAGCGGAGTAGGATTGCACTACCGTTCCATGCAGGCCACTTCTGTTACCACTGTCTAGGACACTTCTTGGGCCACTCGTTGCACTATTGAGGGGCAAGACAAAAATGCTCTTTCCCTCGCAGTAGACGGCGCTCCACCCCTGCCGGAGCTGTGTAGTGTGCTTTGGGCATTTGGGGGTGATATGGCTCGGGAGAAGGCAGTGCAGCGGTTTTTCAAACAAGGTTGGCGGGTTCCGACTGTGGGCTCTAGGGCGTGTTCACTTGCATGGGGAAGACTTCGCTGCCTGCGCTGTCCTCACCCCTGCGTCTTCCCCTTCTGCAGCAAGAGCTCGAGGCCAGGAACCCTGCAGACAGTAAAAAGGATGCCCCAGACCCGGCAGCCGTCGAACCCAAGCAACTGAGTATTGCTCAGATCGTCTACTCGGAAAATAGGGTACGTCCGAGTCCACCACCGCTTGACTGCTTTACCAGGCGTTAGCAATTGATACAGGAGTGCTTGATGAGAAAACTTGCACTTTGCACTCGCCTTGCACTATTGTTGTAAGTCTTTTTTTCTGCTGTCTTTGTGTCCAGTTTGCAATATTTTTTTCTTTCCTCCTTTGCAGAAAAAGGCACAGCTTGCCCATTGTGCTCTCGAAAACTTAGGCCCGAAAGTGGATTTGGTGAGTGCTGCTTCCTTTGTCCTGAGTAGAGATCTGTGTGTTTTCTTTGCTCTCAAGTATTTGTTATGGCGAAGAAAACTGACTTGGCTGTTTGCTTTTCCTCTCTTTTTGTGCAGCCAATGTACAATCAACCTTCTGACACTGCCATTTATCATGAAAACAAGAAAAAGTAAGCTCCCTGACCTCCCTTACGCTGTCGGGAAGAGTCTATCACAGTTGCATACTATGTACAAGTACCGGGTTGCGCGTTGCTAAAGTGCCTACTATAAAGCTAATTCTAAACTACAGCCAGTCCTTTTGACGGTCACATTGAACTCTATGCTGTTTTTTTTTTATTATTGTCGTACTGTATTCCTAGATATTGCGTAACATGTGCATGATGTTTCTCATTGATGAGAGAAGATGAGGAATTCATCCATTGGATTATCGTGGCAATAAAGATTCTCTGTCACTCACTCTATTGGGCATCTGTTCTAGAGCTGTGGCAGTAACGTTTGTCGCTCACTGTGTCTGGCATTCATTGTTCTGTATGCTACAGTCTTATTTTGCTTCCCTCTTACATGTTTTGCCTGTTGTGTTCCTGCTTTCCAGATTTCAAGAATTTAGGAAAAGTTTGACATTATATTTTAAAAAAAGAGCACAAGAACGAGAAACCAGGGTAAGGAGGAAGCTTGTGTACTGGTTTTGCCAATTTGTTTGCAGCAGATATTTTTGCTAATGTGTGCAAATGGTTAGGAACCCGACTGACACCTTACTGTCTTCTGTTCCTTTTCAGGAAAAATACTTAACGGATACTTACAATCAGCTCATGCAGGCATGGCTGAAGAAAATGGACAAGAGGGAGAACAATGCTGCGCGAAAGTAAGTTGCCTGTATTGTAGCGTTTTGCCCCATTGTTTGGCCGTGTGTGTGTGTTGGACATTGAGCTGTTCGTTAGCTAAACTTGATGGTATAAGTTGTGGACACTGCTACTGGTAGAGAGGTCTAGTGCAAATGTTTGTGAAAGTCTTGGTCCCCCTGCTGGGTCTCTACTTTTCTCCCTGCTTGCGCCTTGCCTGGGTGGTTGGCGGAACGGCGGTGTGCCCCAGGGTCTGCCACTGCTCATTGTCCTCTTCCTGAATGCCTGTGTTGTTTGTGCTTGCGCCTTGCTTGGGTTGTTGGTGGAAGGAACGGTGGTGTGCCTCGGGGTCTTCCACTGTGCCCCTCACTGTTCATCGTCCCCTCCCGAAACGCCTGTTTCGTCACGTGGGTCATGTGTGGAACGGTGGTGTGCCCCAAGGTCCGCTGCTCACTGTTCTTGTCCCCCCTGAAAACGCAGGGTGAAGGAGCAGAAGCAGCGCGAGTTCTTCGAGAAGCAGTTCCCCGAGCTGAAGAAGCAGCGGGAGGACCGGGAGCGGTTCTCGCGGGCGGGCCAGCGGGTGCGCAGCGAGGCCGAGCTGGAGGAGATCATGGACGGCCTGCAGGAGCAGGAGAACGAGGAGCGCAAGATGCGCAGCTACGCAGTAGTGCCCCCGATCCTGGCTGAGGTGCGGGACGTGCAGCGGCGCCGGCCCCGCTACCTCAACCGCAACTCCCTCGTCGAGGACCTCTCGGCCGAGTACAAGGAGCGTCAGATGCACAACGTGTGGAGTGACGCTGAGAAGGAGATTTTCCGCGAGAAGTACCTGCAGCACCCCAAGAACTTCGGCCTCATCGCCTCCTGCCTGGAGCGCAAGAGTGTCGCCGACTGCGTCCAGTACTACTACCTCACCAAGAAGAGCGAGAACTACAAGCAGCTGCTGCGCAAACACAACGTCAAGAAGCGCACCCGCGCCATGGTCAAGGCGCCCCCTGTCCCCCCACAGCCAGCCCCCGCCTCCGCCTCTTCACAGGTGAGTGTCGCAAAGCAGATACCTCCTTCGACATCTACTCTTGCTGCATTGAAGGACTAGCCATAGCTGTGGTGGACTAGCCATAGCTGTGGTGGAGAAAAATTATTGCAACTGTTTTTTATTTTCCTCTTACTTGAAAGTTTTAGGCAGAGTGTTTCGTGCAAGTTGTTTTGCACAACTGTTTGCTCCTCGATTCCTGCACTGGTGGCTTGTCACCTGAAAACCAATTGGCAGGGCTTTGCTCCACTTTGGGACGGCCAAAGCAGGTCAGAATGGGATCTGGTAAATTTGTTTATCTGGTAAATTTGCACCGACATGTTGCAAACATGTCTGGTTGTCTCACATACAAGCCTCTGGCGCGCAATTCTTGCGTGGATGGGGTTGCCTGAACAAAAGTGCAGTCTTTTGTTTGGTGTGGTCACACGGACACGGTGCCATCGTCCCGTGTGTTTTCCCCACAGCCCCAGCCGGTGACGAGCTCCCTGCCTGTGCGTAACCCGGTCACCTCGAGTGGCAGCACAAGCACCAGCACGGCCACCACCACCACCACGGCCACCACGGCAGCCAGTGCGACGGCCGCCAGCAGTACGGGCGCGACGACCACGACGACCACGTCGGCGGCGGCTGTCGCGACACCGACCACCACCCCCAGCACACCTGCTGCTGCCCCCAGTGCAGCGGCCACCCCGATGTCGAGCAGCGGCAATGGCGTGTCGACTGAGAAGGTTCCCCCTCCGACGCAGTCCAGGGGGGGCTCTCCCTCTGGCCAGGCCCCTGCGGCTCCCCCGGATGCCGCCGCCGCTGCCACCCCGCCGCCTCCCTCTCAGCCTCAGGCCAACGGTCCCGTGGGGGAGGACAAGCCACCCTGCCTCGTGGACACCATCAACGGGTGAGTGCACGGCTGGCCTGTTTAGCCCCCTCCCGCAACTAGGGCTTTGTTGCTGTTCGCACCCAGCCGCGCCCCATCGCTTCTTTTTTGTGTTGTTGTTGGCACGCCAATATGAAGGCCAACTGCACTAAAAAATTTCAACCTCCTGAAGATGTGATTTCAGTATAGTCTGCCTAAAAAGTCTGCGAGGTATAAGATATGACAGGTGAACTGCACGTATCCACGTTGCAAACGGCCATAAAAGATCTAGGAGATATTGAAACAGGAATTAAAGAGAGCGGGGCCGTTACGGCAAGGCTGAAGGGACCTTCCAGCCGATCCAGTCAGCGAGCGAGCGGCGGAATGCGGCCGGCCGGCTGGCCATGGCAATCCTGCGCGCAACGCTTCGCCCTTGCTGCAGTCCGAGAAGTGCACCCAGTGGAAGTGGAGCCCGACCAGTTCTCCTGGCTGGCTGTGGGAAAAAGCGCGGGGCCGGCCACAATGTCACTTCCGTTTCATGGCGGTTTGCGCAACCTGCCGGCAGGTGCGCCATCGCCTGCAACGGAGCTATTTTAAACAATCGCAACTAATTAATGACTCATTTCATGGGGCTTCCGGTCATGTCCCGTTTGGTTTGGTGGTACGGTAATACCTTGTTACAAGAGACACTTGGTTATAAGAGACATTTGAATGAAAGCGGTTTGGTTGGTTTTCCCATGTTTGCCATGTTAGCAACATTGCGTACAAGAGACCTTGGTTACAAGAGACGTTTTTTGGTTCCCTTGAGTGTCTCTTGTAACCAGGTGTTACTGTACGCACCAAACGTTCAGAGCAAATTTTGCGGACGTGAATTATTTGAAGTTGGTTTCTTATCGAATTTTCAAATTCAATTTGAATAGAGAGTTTCACGGTTTTTAAAAATATTTGATCGTATCATGCACCACTCAATATTCGCTTCTATCAGAGTTGCAATATTGAGAAAATTTCTAAATATTTGGTACCAGTGTATGTGCGAAGGTTAGGCTGCTCCCTCCCCGTCGTAAAGTGACTCGTGTTAGGGGGCCGTTTCTCTACGCAGGCAAATTGTAGATTGCCTTTTCTTTTCCTTTCGCTATATTGGCCGTGCTTCTCTTAGACTCGGTGGGGCTTGGCTGGTAAATAAGAGCTTGGCTTGGCTATCGCTTGTATGACATTGAAGCACTCTGTAGAATCCTGTTACGATGCTCCGTCACAACTGGAAACATTCTATTCGAGGCAGGCAGGCGGTGCTGCCGTTATCTTTTACTAGGGCTGTAGGTCTTCTTGCGTGGCGCTATCTTATCTCTGTTGCCAGCTCGCTATTGAGCTTCGAAGGTCGCTTCTGGCTGTGCTGAAAGGGCGAACACGGGAGGCCCCAGCAGGTGACTACTGGCAGGTGCTGGAGCACTTTTCACGGCCTGCTAGTTAGTTGGCTACCTACGAGGGAGGCTGGAAAAAAGCCTGAAAAGTAGTGTTTGGGGGAGGTATTTATAATGCGAATGCGTTAATTGTGCTTTGCATGCGAGTGAATACTGCAAGGGTTAAAATTTTTAGGTCACGTTATGCAGACTTCCTGAAAGAAAAATGGTCACAGCTTGGATAGTTCCAGTGCTGTAGCTGAGGTGTGACACTTATGGAGTCGTTTCTTGGAAAGCTATACGAGTTGTGTTGAAAGAAAAAAATCTTGGGCCATCTCTACTAATGTGACACCTGGGAAGGGGCGAAGCATGCAGTGTATAAGTGTGTTCTTGGTGCCTTGGTGTTCTTGCCCACCGAGATGAAACCATTTGGGGGTAGAGGTATACAACATTACTGTAAAAGTCTTGTGTCTTTGAAGCACGAAATGTTTTGGCATGAGGTGTTAACGAGTGTCCTGGTGGTTTCTTAGTACATGTTACAAAGTGTTCCAGTGGGAGGCATAAACGAGTGTTTAAGTGTTGCGGAGCATTCTAGCGCGAGGCGTTAACGAGTGCCCTGGTGTTTTAGTACGCATTACGTTCTAGCGCGAGGCGTAAACGAGTGTCCCGATGTTTTAGTACTGTGACTATACGAGACGACGACTACGACGACATGAGATGTCTACAGTCTATGCTCCCAAGGGGCTTCGCCCCCTAAAAGAACCGTGTTTGGCACGCTGAATAACAAAAATGAATCCCAGACTGTGTTCTCCCTAGTTGGCACTACTACGCTTTGCCGGCTTACCATGGTGGTTGCTCCCGATGACGTCAGGCAGTGCTGATCTTGTGCACTGGGACCCGATCAAGCTCTGCTAATCAGAACTCCTGCCAAGGGATGCTGCTTTGTGCATCACGTGCAAAGTTATTCCAAAAACTTTGAATGGGGCTTTCAGAATGGCTTTGCATCTCTGCTGATGAAGTTGTTGAATGCTGCTGATCACTTTTTTTCTTGCGAGTATAGTCACTTCCCGTCACAGCAAAAATAGCAGGACATTCTGATAAAACTTGTTGCGAAAGTGACAGATGGGGAGGATGGGGGGGGCATTCGGGGTCACACTTGTAACTGACGTTTATTCCATGAAGACTTGCACTGATAAAAGAAAATCTTATCTTGGCGGTACAAAGTACTGCCTGTAAATAAAGGATTGAGAAAAGTAGTGAGCTTGCTATCTGCTAGGCTTTTCTTTTTTTTTAGATTTTGATAGGCACACAAAGCATTTAGGGGGCCCCTCAAAACTCCTAGAGCAGGCTGTGTGCAACCTTTGTACATTGTAGATAACATGCCCGCACCCACTGGAAGGGATATTGCCTCTGGATTGTGTTTTCCTTTTTTTTCTTTTTTTCTTCTCAATATCGCCGTGGGATACTGTGCAGTTCGTGTGTTCATTATGCACAAAAAGATAAAACCTCGGGGAGCATTTTTTCTCTTTTGTGCTTGCACTGTTGCGGGCCGGGCAATATTTGACACTGTGCGTGTTTGAAAGGTGTATGCTTGAATTGTGTTGTTCTGGTGATTGTAATCGCTTTGCAGGCTGTTAATTCTTTGACAGAAGTGCTGTTATGCAATAACTCGGTGGTCAGTTTCATAACATTGCTGAATGATTGGCGGTCTGTGATTAGCTGCATGCCAACAATGTCCTCACTTGTGACGAGCCTTACGGGTGGATGGCTTTCAAAATAAATTTAGGAAACTTTGGAATTCGACCTTACAGCACTGTGCTTACCAGTAGAAATTACTCTTCTACAAACCCCGTGCTCTGGGCCTATGCCCTAAAGGATGCAATTGTACCCTCCGTAGCAGTTGCAGACGTGTATGGTGCTGTTACTTCAGCAGCTGTTTAGAAAGAATGACAGTACCACAGCAATGGCACAGTGCATGCGTTCACAATGTTATGAATGTGTGATTTTGAGATTTTTAGGCACTCATTATACAGAACATTTGACTTTTTTTCTGCACGGAAGTTTTGTTGAAGTGAAGTGGTCTAGCAGAAGTTGTTCGTTGGCAGGTGAACCTTTGTGCATTGCTGCCCCCCATGGGCAATGGACGGGGGTATTGGAAATTGTTCTTCGCAGTGAAAATATCCTTGAATTGGGCTTTGTTGTGGCGGTATTTGGCTGTATTCGAATTACTTGCTTTGTGTTTGCTTTGAAGGCACTACTTGCTATTTGCATGTGCCTGCTATTTCAACGTCTCTGGACATCTTTTTGGAGCAGTGTTTGAAAATGCGGTCTTGTGGTTGGCTTTGTTCCTTTTCAGGCTGAAGACGCCAGTGCTGGAAAAAGTTTCCGAAGACAACGCACCTGTCCCAATGGAAAGTAAGTACACTTACTCAGTGGTGCAGGGGGTGAAAGTACGGGCGTTAAACGGAACCTGCAGTGGATGGTGCCTACCAGGCCACATGTATTTGTAATGGGCAGTATTAGAAAGATTTCAGCTTTAGTTGTTTAAACGTCCTGCTCTGCAAACTTCAGAATCTTGCAGGGACTCGTGCTCTAACACGAGAGTGTAGGAACGGGGTAGCAATCCTCGCTCGATCTGGCCAAGCTGTAATGGCTAGTCTGCTGTACCGTCATACTGAACGTTTGCTGACTGCACTTTCCCATGGTTGCGCTTGTGTTCTACGTCGAAAAACGAGCAGATGCATGCAGACTGCTCCTGATTTTATTCCTACAAGAAAAGGTGGCCAATTGGTGCCGCTGCAGAACTTCTCGATGTCCGTAGGTGGTGGAGTGCGGTGGCACCAGTTCTTACTCCAGTTGATAACTAAAACGGCCGTCGGGTGTTCACCCGAGAGGAGAGGTTGGGGTTGCTGATTGCTGGTCACCAACTGACCCCCATTGTGGTTGCGGGTGGTTCAAGAGCGCTGACCTTTCGGTGCCGTTGGAGGGTTGCTGAGCGCCCCGGGACGTTGGTGTTCTGTTGTGTTGCAGGAGTGGCAGGGGAGTGTGGTCCTCCGTGCATGGTGTGCCACAGCCGGCTGGAGAGGAGCGGCCAGTGGCGACCCCTAACCAAGGCCAACTGCCACATGTACGGCCTCAAGGAGACCGACCTGGTGCCCGACGCACGCGTCTGCGTCACCTGCCGCTTCAAGACCGTGCGCCAGCGCTTTGTCCAGTGCGTCCCCCCTCTCTCGATCGTCGTTGTGGAAGACGGAAAAAGCGTCCTCCTTGCACGTGTGAATAGTGGGGAATTTGTAGGAATGGCTGAGATCGAGCGACAAAAAGGGGGTGGGCTGTGGATGGTGCGTGGCATCGTGACGACATTTCCTGCCTGCACACAAAGGGGGGTTGGTTGGTCAAAGTTTCGACCTGTGTTCGCTCTAGGAAGCAGTGATGGCAATTTACGCTCTATTGTGACGAGGTAACGAGACTCGCTATGCACATTTTCGAACCGTGGGAACTGGGAACAGTGAAGTGTACAGCCCAGTACAGCGCAATAACGAAGTAGCCATGCTTCGTACTTTTTTGGAGTGGACATTGCTCCGATCAAGTGTAGCTCCAATCAAATCCTACTTGATTACTGTCTAAACGACGGTGACTCTGGCTGTGCGTGTGGCACCTGTGTGGCGGAGTTCTTTGATGATGGAATGCATTTGAGCTGCAGCGATAGTTTGTGGGGAGGTCTTGTAGCTTGACGCTTAAAAAGAAAAAAAAAAAAGTCATTAGTATGAGATTGTACTTGGAGGGGGAATGCATTGAATCCCGTGGGAGCTGAATGGTGTGGCGTGTTGTTGTTGGCCGCAGGTGTCCCATACCGACGTGCAAGACCCCCAAGCGCAAGATCAAGAGGTTACGGCCGCTCCCAGCCAAGTGGATGGACCTGGACAAGGACCTCAAGGAGACCGTCAGCAAAGAACTACGTGCGTTCACCCCCCGTACTGTTCGCTAGTCGCTTTAGCGTGGCTATTACGGTTCGGGCACTGCCACTGGCACATACTGAGCTTGCAACGGTGCAAAAGCACGGGAGGAGTTGTAGAAGTGGGGGAACGCAATTTGTAATATGCGCAAGCCAGTGTGTGTCAACAATGTCTAGCAAAATCTTGGTTGTTTGCTAGGGTTGATGCTTGGGCCAGTCAGTCCATGGTTGGAAAAGGGGGAAAAGTATCATTTGTGTGCCCACATGTTGAAAAAATGAACCTGTAAACACGCTGTTTTTCTTCCCCCCTTATGGAATCTCGCTTGTTGTAAGCTAATAGTCAGGTGTTGCGTATTCGTTCTGGCAGAGTTCAAGTACCTTCATGTTGAAGCCCAATAATTGGTTCGCTCATTCATCTTGGCTAGAAAAACAGGAATGGGGGAAATATTGCCAAAGAATGTTACGTCTGGCTAGTTTCTTCACCCTACTTTCGTGTGCTTTCATTGAACGCTCCCTAAACACGGGCACATTGTAAAGTGCTTCCTGGCAGTGCTATTTGGTAAACATTCCATCCAGGCGCTCTGTACAGAGCTCTGTAAAGAGGAACTAAGCAGCAAAGTTTCCATGTGTCCAGAAGCAAAGAAGTCTGCTTTTTGTTGTGTTGGCAGGCCTTGCTTTTTTTACGTGCTTGTTTTGTGCACGTGCAATCGATACAACCTCATTTGAGCAAAAGGAAGCGAAATGAATCGAAAGATTTGTGGTGGAGGATGCGGGCGATCGTGGCACTGACCCGATGTGTGCGAACTGACCTCCCCCTCGTCCTCTTGTCTTCCCTGTTGGTACGCAGAGATTCCAGCAGGGACCCAGAAGTGCTGTTCTGCGTGCTTCAACAGGATAGCACGCAAGCTGGAGCCGCACCCTCCACCAGAGGGTGAGTGCACCGGGTTTCTCTTCCTTCCTCCTCTTCCATCCCGTTCGCTGCTCCGCCGAGGTGTGATAGCTGACTGCGAGCCTCTCTCTCTCTCTCTCCAGATGGCGGCGACAGCAGCTCCCGGTGGACGGAGGAGGAGATGGAGCAGGCCAAGCACGGCCTGCGGGAGTACGGCACGGACTGGCCCGCCCTGGCCTCCGTGGTGCAGAGCAAGTCCAAGGAGCAGTGCCGCAACTTCTACTTCAACTACAAGCGCAAGCTCGGCCTCGACCAGATCGTGCGCACCTTCCGCGAGGTGGGTAAATGAGAGGGCAGAGGGTGGTCTCGGGGAATGGACTGTCGGGCCATGACGGGAGAGCTCGCCTCCCCGGCCACTTCAGGTCGGCGTGAGTGTCATTCGGAAAGCCTCCTTGCAGGCCCAGGCCAATAAGGAGGACGGGAAGCGGCAAGTGACGGACGACGAGGACAGTGGCGAGACGACTACGAGCTGCGAGGAGGACAACTGCGCAGACCGCTGCAGCAGTGACACTGCCAGCGCTTGCAGTCCCTCGGCCAAGCAGATGGACGAGGGTAAGGGGGCCCCCCCTTTTCTGCGCTGCTTTGTGTGACTGATTCAGAAGACCTTGTTCAACGCTGCCTGTATAAAGATTGCCTAACGCGTCACATGCTTTTCAATGGGAAGGGTAGGCACGCTTAGTTCAGGCACTCATCCGCTAAGTGGTGCGCACCGGCGGACATCTCTCATTACGTCACGGCCCGCGAGTCGCGAACGCTGCACCCACTTCTACAACGTGTCTCTCTCAGCTTGCCTGTTGGGTTGCAAGAGCCGTTTCGCTCACATCTTAGCCGGGACGGGGCGCTAGTTCTGGGGCGCACCGGGGATCTTGTTCAACGTGGCGCTCGCTTCATACTTGCTTTATTTTTGCGTTATAGATAACTGACAGAGAAGGAACTGAAATAGTGTAAGAACAATTGTCGGGTATACAAATAGCGAACAGAAAAATCATATTTTCGAATGGTGCAGCCATTATTCCACTGATATTTTTCTCTCTGGAGGATTTAGGGGAAAAAAATTGCGTGCACCTTTTTTGTTCAGGCGCTCACTTATACAGTAGAATCTCGATGATACGAGTCTCGCGGGACCGCGAAAAATATTCGTATCATCCGAAATTCGTATGAACCAACACAGACCAAAAAATTGAGCGCTGAAAAAAGTTTTCGTTTATTTCTTTTCTTACTTTCGCGTGAACAAATCCGTGATTTTTTCTGTTTCTTTTAAACCCCCATGTCACAAAGCAGTCCTTTCTGGAGCGCGTAACGCTTCGCCTAGCTTCGCGCTTGTCTCCTCACTCACGGTGTCCAAGCTCGCTACACGCCGCAACAGTCAAGCGTGAACAGCATGGTGCGTTTTTGCACGCGATTCGCACGCCGCAGCTTTGCGCGCGCTGTATTTTCACAGCCGCATTGACGATTTCGCGCCCGCGGTATTTCCTACCTCGGTCAGAAAATGACGCTGACGATTTGCGAAACGCTAGAGACAGCCGGCTGGCTCCGCCCGAGATGTTTAGGCTTAGCACTCCGGCAGATATTTTATGGGCGCTTTCACTAGCGGCGCGGATGATGTTTTATAGTACCGTTTTCGCCAACGTTATCAGCTCCTTTACTGCACAAGCAACTTCGTGTCTGCCTTGAGCGGCATTTTAAAGAGCGGCTAGAAGCGGTCGCTCGAGCGGCCATGCCACTTCGCGGCCGAAGCCGCCGTCATGTTGCCGCCGCCGGCCGCGGTGCGCGCAGCTTGCGAGAGGTTTCGCGGCGCGCATGGGGCATGCGGGGCGCGTTTTCGCGAGCAGAAAACAACAGCCCGGCCGTTTCTGGAGAAAGAAGAGTGACAAATGGGGAGAGAGAACCGTCACTTGCTTGTTCGGCAGTCGGGCGCCTCGCCGGCTCGTTCGTATCATCCGCCGGGCCGCGCAGGTCCGTTCGTAACAGCCGAAATTTTTCCCATTGCAAACAATGCAATTTTGCCGGGACTTTTCAGAAATTCGTATCATCCCGAAATTCGTATCACCCAGAATCGTATCATCGAGATTCTACTGTACCATTATTTTCCAAAAATATCACGTGCTTGTAAATTTCAGAAGATTATAGAAAACAAAAAATTCCCCGCATTTCCCCGAGGGGAAGAATGTGAAGTGCGAATGCACGAGTTGAATTTGCGCGGTTCGGTAATGTTCGCGAAAGAGAGATCACACACACACACACACAACTACAAAGAAAGAAAGATGCATTTATTCACAGACACCTATTTGTGTTTTCATTGTACTTGATTGCTAGAGCGGATCTCAGCTTTGAAATTTCGTGTCAGTACTCCTTTAGGCGGGTGCATTAGCCCTTCTCACGCCCGATTCCTGGCCAATCCCCCACGTGGGTATGTGCCATGTCAGCGGCCAGGCAGCGCGCGCCCATCTACCCCCGTTGCCAAGGAAGACGAGGAGATTCCTGGCCAATCCCCCACATGGGTATGTGCCATGTCAGCAGCCAGGCTGCGCGCGCCCATCTCCACGTGCGCGGACATCGCCGGTGGACGCAGGTTCAGGGTCGCTTAAAGGCCAACTGCACTCAAATTTCACCTCGGCCAAATTTGTTTTTAATGCGTAGTAAGTACCCCCAAATAAGCTGAGACACAAGTGGTAGCCCCGTGAAATGCCTCGTTAATCAGTCAGAAGCGTTTAAAAAGGCTCCGCCGCAGACCACTCTGCACCTGCCGGCGGATCGCGTAAACAGCCATGACGCGCCTGTGACGTTCCAGCCGACGGTGGCTTTTTCCTCTGGCCAGCCACGCAGCGGGAGAACCGGTCGAGCTCTGCTGCCCCGTGCGCGCGTAGAGCTTGCGCGCAGACATTCTCCCGAACTGGTGACCGTCCGGCCGCTCGCTGGACGGCTGCAACGTCACTGCAATGGCCGCGCTCTCCTCGGTTTCTGTTTCAAAATCGCTGATTTTTGCTGGCCGCTTGCGGCGTCCACGTGCGTATTTCAGCTGTTGTATTTTGCATGTTGCTTTCTTTTTAAGCAGACTATAAGGAAATAGGGTTTTCAAGAAGTCGAAATTTTGAGTGCAGTTGGCCTTTAAGAAGTGCATTGCACTTAAAAAAATAAGCAGCTACACTGCCCGGCTGCTTCTACAGTACAGTCCTCAATTTTAAAAGTGCGTACCGATGCGGAGTGCGAACAGCGGGGACAAAACAAGACCGAAATGTGAAGGGGACAGGTGGGGGATGCCCCACTAAGAAAATTTAGGGAGCTGAGTAGATAAGCGCGCAAAGCCGGCATGAGCCTAGGGAAGCACAAGTGATTTTGCTCAGTGGCAAAGGCGGTTTTATCAGTGACAGACCATGACAGACAGGCATGATGAAAAACAAGAAGTAGGAGCGCCGCCTGGGGAACTCTGAACAAACTTTCAACTACTTTGCATAGTTTCCTAGAAGCTGCGCTGGCCGGCAGACATGAAAGCACCCAGGAAGGCTACGGAGCGGGGAAGGGTAGGAGAGAGCAACAGGAGAGTGGCTGTTTGGCCATTTTTCGCTCGCGCATTAGGCAAGGATTGTACAGGCGGCGTTGCCTTGTTGAGCACTACAGTTGAGGAAAGAGCTGTTGATCAAACAGAGCAGTGTTTGCAAGTGAGTGCAAGGGGCACGTGTGCTCTCCGACTGTGGTGGTTGCAACGGCCTCCCTTCTCCCTTGTGCAGTTTCCGGCTGGGACTGTGACAAGCAACCACACCCCCGGACCACCCTGGCCACGCCGTCGGGACCGGTGCCGCTTCCCGCAGAGGTGGCTGCCAAGGGACCCGTGGAGCTGAACAATGGCCTCGAGGTGTCTGCCGACTACGACAGCAGCGCCACCGTCAGCGCCGACGAGGGCCAGGGTGCCCCCGAGACGGAAGGGCGGCACCACAGCGGCCACCGTCCCCCCGAGGCCAAGGAGGCTGGCCGCGAGGGGGCCACGTGCATGCGGGACCTCATCTTCCAGGCCATCGAGATGACCCTGCAGTACTCCATGAAGCCCGGCCGCAACGGGCCCCCCGCCAAGGAGCACGAGGGGGGCCCGCCCTCGGCGGTGACGCCCGAGCGCCGGGCCTCCCCGTACCTGGCCGCCGCGCCCCCCAACAGCCTGGCGCACGCCGAGGGCCTGGTGGCGCAGTTCCCCCACATGGCGGCGCCGCCCCCCGTTGTGGTGGCCCGCGACGACGAGTACGAGGTGCAGGACCTGAGCAAGAAGTCCTCCCGGGAGCCCAGCCCGCCCCGGGAGGTGCGCCGGGAGAAGCTGCAGCCGGCGCCCTTCGCCTACTCCCCCCAGCCGTACGTGCCGGCCGCCCAGCCGCCCCCCGCCCACTCGAACCACTTTCGGCGGACGCCCGACCCGACGCCGCAGGTCATGTACGCACAACGGCCCTACGGGCCTCCTGAGCGGCCGCCCCCGCACCTGGTGGCGCAGTCGCTGGCGCCGCGAAGCCTGGCCAAGACGGGCAAGAGCGCCGTGCCCCCACCGCCCCCGCTGGTGGCCGCCAGCAAGCCGCCGCTGTCGCCCAAGCTGATGTTCAAGGAGAAGCCCTCCGGCTCGATCACCCAGGGGACGCCCCTGAACCAGCCCGTGGCGGGCGGCTTCCCGCCCCGCTACGAGGGGCTGCTGCGGCAGCTGACGCCGCCGCAGGGCAAGGAGGCGTCGGCCGGCTCCATCACCCTGGGCACCCCCGTTCCCCACGACGGCACCCCCAAGAAGATGCGGGGGGTGCCCGAGGAGGCGCGCACCTATGACTCGGCCGAGCAGTACTACCGGGGGGGCCCCCCCGGGGGCTTCCAGGGGCCCTTCCCCCCGCCCCCGGGCGGCTACACCTCCGCGCCCGGCTTCCGGCCCAAGTACTCGACGAGCGAATCTCAGCTGAGCAGCAACCAGATCATGATCGACTTCAACACCTCCAAGCAGATGCAGATGCGGCGGGGCTCTTCGGGCGACGCCAGGGCCTCTCCGCAGTCCCGGGACTCCAGCCCCGCCCCGGCCCTGCACCCAGTCTACCAGGTGCCCTACTTTGGCGCCCAGGGGGCGCCCCCGCCACCGGTGTTCCTGCAGCACGCACAGGCCGTCGAGCAGCGGCCGCCGCCCCGCGAGTCCTCTCCTGGCGGCTGGGCCCCCGGCAAGCCCCTGAGCCTGCACCAAGGGGCTTCCGGCATGCCCCAGCAGCAGGCGGTCGGTGCCCGGCAGAACGTGATCCGCAGCGTGCCCTGGAGCACGGCACCCAAGAGCGTCATCCAGGCCCCCAAGGCGGGCTCCCCCCGTGCCGAGATGGAGAGCCCCGGCCGCCGGGTGCAGTCGCCGCGCGGCCAGCCATACGCCGTCGTGTCGCCGTCCAGTCACGACCCTTTCACGACGCTAGTGAACGCGGCGGCGGCACAGCCCAGCCTGGCGGTGCCCAAGGAGGACCAGAAGCCCCGCGAGAGGCCCGCTGTCGAGGGCCTCGAGAAGTCCCTGCTCGAGATGCACCAGAGGCCGAGGCAGTTTGGGGACATGCCCCCACCGGACTTCCGTGCCGGGGCTGAGGCGGAACGGATGCGCGCCGCCGAGGAGCGCTTCATGGAGGCGCGCCGGGCGGAGGTGGAGATTCGGCCGCCCCTGCGCATGGCACGAGACGCCTTCACGAGGGAGCAGTTCGAGAGGGAGATGCGGCAGCAGGCGTCCAAGGACCCCAAGCCGTTCCTGAGCCGCACGCAGCAAGCCGAGCTGGACAACGAGGCATCGCGCATCTTCTCGCAGTCCTTCCAGAAAGACAGCCCCAAGCCGCCGCCGCAGGGCATTACGGCGGCCAACCTCATTGACGCCATCATCACGCACCAGATCAACCAGGGCACAGAACCAAAGCAGAACCCCGGGGCGATGGACACCATCCTGTCGCGCTACGGCGAACCCAAGGGTGCCTCCCTGCCGCCACGGCTGAAGTCCTTGCCGACGAGAGACGAGGTGGTCACGATCGAGGACGGCCCCCCCGAGCAGCGGGGGCCTCCCCAGCGCATGGAGCAGGAGAAAGTCATAACGCTGAACCAGCACATAGCCGCCATCATATCCAAGAACATCTGCAACCCCAGCGAGGGTGGCGGTCCTGGCCCCATGTACGGTCGCATGCCGGTTGAAATGGGGCCTCTGGAACGTGTGCCCGGCGGCTACGCCCCCGCCGAAGTGGCGTCTGCACCGCGAACTCCTCCAGAGCCGGACAATGGCCACCCACAGACGTACCACAGCTGGAAGCTGCGTAAGGCGCTCCAGTCGGAGAAGGAAGAGCGCAACCTGATCCGGAATCCCCAGGGTGGGGGTCCCTACGTGGAGCCCATCTCCCCGCCCGGGCAGCCATCGCCGGGGCCAGAGTGGGCACCGTCCAGCATGCCTCCAAGATCGTCGGCTGAGCCAGTGTCCTACCTTCGGCCTTCTCCACAGCAGCAGCAGCACCAGCAGCAGCAGCAGCAGCACCAACACCACCAACAGCAACAGCAGCAGCAGCAGCACGTGGGCCTGTCTGCGCTCGACTACGTCAAGAACCGCATTGTGGAAGTGATGCGGACCACAGACGAGCCTCCCGCTCACAAGGGTCGGCCGCCCGAGCCCCCCGAGCGGCCGCTTAGTGAGGGCGGCCACCCGGGGCACCCGAGCCCCTCGGGGCCACCTCGGCCGGCGTCTGCCATCGAGTCGGGGCACCCGGACTGGCGGGGGGGCAAGTTCCGTCCCCGGTCAGTTTCCCCCTCGCCCCCGCACCCGCGCGGCCTCCACCACCAGCAGTTGCTGCACCACGCGCAGCAGCAGCAGCAGCAGCAGCAGCCGCAGCACCACCACGACGATGGCCGGCGCGACCTGGAGCCCGTGTCTCCGCCCCGGGAGAGCCGCTTCTACCCGTCGGCGCCGCCGCCGCCCCCGCAGCCTTTCCCCACGACGTACGCGTACCCGTTCTCGGCGCTGTCGGTGCGCTCCATGGCAGTGGCGCCCAGCAACCCGGTGGGCAGCAGTGTGGCGTCGGGCGGGCCCTCGTCGTCGCTGGCCTCGGCGGCCCCCGCCACGTCGGCTGCGCCCACGTCCTCCTCCTCCTCTTCGGTGCTGCTCTCGTCCCAGTACGAACCCTTGTCAGACGAGGACTGACACGCGCGACGAGTGTGCTTGCCTGCACCACTCACTGCCTCATCTTCTCTCAGCTCAAGTTGCCGCCGCCGCGACGACCCCCATCCGCCGCCCCCGGGGGGGACTTGTACAAAGGGGACTTTGTATACTATAACTGTGTTGTGGGCACAGGGGCTCGATTCACCCAGTGGGGGTCTCTCTCTCTCTCTTGTACATTTGCTCTCTCGTGTCTCGGTTCTTCTCCCACTCATTGTTTCTCTCCCCCCGCCTTTGTTTCCTCGTGGGCGACAAGTGTACATAGGTTTCCAAGAATCCCCCTCCCTGTGCGCTAAGGCCGTTATTTTAAGAAAAACATGTGCATTCATGGAACAGTTGGAGTGCTGATGTGCACACAAAGTGTAATTGTCTTGTTACCTCTGTTTTACTTTTTTTTTTCTGTGAGAGAAAAAAAGTACCTTTATCATGCGACACTGTGTGAGTGTGGAATTACTTGTAAGGTTGTGCTTCGGACGTTGTTTTCGTGCCCATTGAGGTTGAGGACATTTTAAATAGAGTTGCTCCGGTTCTTTTAGTTGAGGTACGGTTTTTGTTAAACTGGCACAAAGGACTGCTTTACCGTTAATGTCTTCTTTTAAGTTGTGATCCTTGAGGAACAAAAGACAAAACGCTATTAAAACTGCCATACATTATGTTCACGAGCATTGCTCTTCGACGTACATGCAGTTGAAGCCTCAACTGTTGTGTTCCTACAGCACACTTCCAAGCTGGCCCATCGTTGCAGTAAATCCTCTGTGCCGGTGTATGTTGCTGTAATTTGTAACTATCTGAAGTTGCCGTAATACCTGGAGTTCAAATGTGCCACAGCTGTGTTGCCTTTCTTCTAAAATGTGCAATCAAAGTTGAGATAGGCAATGCTAGAAGTGTAGGGGAAGGGATGTACTAAAAGCTGCTTGCATCAGTCCAAACTTTGTTGCTTGTGTGCTGAGGCATTTTTACAAACCTCATCCTTTGCTTAGAAAGTGCTGCAAGCCTTAAGATATTTCAAACTGCCGTTATGCCTGGGCTTCTGCAGAACTCATGTTGGCATGCTGCTGCTGTGAGTGGCTGTTTTACAGACACAAGCTGTTAAAATCGAGGATATACAAAAGAAGCTTCCAAGGTTGCACCAGGTGCAAGTAATGCAAAAATATTTAATTCTGTCATAACTTCAAAGTGACCTAAAGGAACTGGAGATAATTTGAAAGAACTAGCCTTTGACTGCTCACTAGACTGCATTGATGCTTGGACTGCAGCAAGGTAGTGTTGGGCACATCAAAAAATTTCCTCTTCACATCACTGATACCATTTGTGACATTCAGTAAAATGCAGCATGATCTAACTAAATTAAGGGTGTTACTGTAATCTCAATAGTGTGTTTTAGTGGCTTTTTCTCTGGCTGCGAATCTTTCAGTTTGACCCTGAGACTTACTGGGCACTGACAAGTGGTGATTGTGCCAGCACCTCGCACTCTAGCTTAATTGCTTGAAGTTCGAAATTGATGCGATTGCTCTGACAGCAATCATTTAGATGGACTTAATTGCTGGAAGTTCAAAATGAATATGTCCCTCGGATGAACAAGACTTGTGGTTTGGCTTCATGGTGCCTTTAGTAAATCTGATGAATACTGGTGGTAAGTCCGGAGTGGTAGCCAAATCTGGTGCAATCCTCTGTTTCTAGGATCTACGGCGCAGCTACAAGGCATTGAAGGGTTCAGTACAACCAGTCAAAACATGAGCAGAAAAAAAAAAGTATATATATATATATACACACTACGTACTACGACAATCGGCTGTCTTGCCTTGTGGAGAATATTGCATGCTGTCCGGAAATGCCCTACGTGTCGGAACCCTTTCTCTGAACAAAGGAACGTGAGCTTGCCGGGTGCAATGACCAGATACGCCTCGTCGCTTGCACCTGGATTGCCGCGCTAGCTCTTGGCTCTTCGGACATTTATGTTCGTTTTTCGGACAATCTAACGGTGCTAGTAGCCACGACTTGGGCAAAGACAGCGTGTAGTGGAGCAAGCTGAAAACCATCCGCAAAACCTGTAACCTCTGTTGCTAATTTTTGCTGGTATCATTGCGCAAAGAAAAAAAAAAGTTATTTCTTTTGCAGTGCGCAGCCAGAAGTGGCGAAGACCGGAGATGCCGAGCGGAACGCGTTCCGTTCCCCGCTAGCAGACTACGCTCGCTTTCCAAGCGCAACTCGCAACCTCAGCGCCGCCACGCCGCGGTGGCGAGAGTCGCGGCCGGCCGCCTTCTCTCCACGGCCGCGGCGGGGAGATACGGAACTGAAACTAAAGCGTGGCAAACTGTTCGCATGGCGACGCAGTGAAACATCCCCCTCGCGAGGGGCACGATTAAATGCAGAGCATTTCCGGGGGCGCACGACGTTAAGTAGTTTGCGCTACGTTAATGTTGTTGCACTTGTGGCAACTGCTGACGAGAGAGCGCTCGTCAGCAGTAAAATTGGCAGCCTCGGCGCACGTTGAGTCCGAGAGAGGGGAGAGAGTGTCCTTGAAACGTGCATGGGTGCGCTATCGAATGTTGATCGCGCCGATAGCGAAACGTCTGAGCCGGGCACGTCGAGGCGAGCGATGCGGACAACTACGGACGCCAAGAACGGGTGACATCGTGAGTTAAAGAAATGCTCTGCATTTAAAACACGGAAATATCTGGCAAAAAAGTTTCGTGTACGTCGCATTGCATTGCGCATATTTCCCGTTTCGTTGAACGAATACAACGAACGAACGAAATGTGCCCGGTGCGAACGTACGCACACTGCAGGTATTCTTCTCAAGATTTAGCGATAGAGAAGCGCAGAAGCATTTTTTTTAATTTCTGTTACACGAGGATAAAAGTTTCGTACGCGCTATTAAAATCCCGTTTTTCGTGGCTTACGAATACATGATAAAACCGCAGTTGGCTGAGCAATAGACAATCCACCTGCTACGCCATCTGCGCGACTCCCCGCACGTACGTACCGAAACCGAAAGTGTGTGTGAAGTCAGTAGGGCGACTCCGTTGCACCTGTAGGGTTTGTCGTTTAGCATTTGTACGCTCACGGTACAGGGAACTGTAATTACCGCTTTCGTCGTTAGTTGTTGGCGCTTGATTTTAGGATAAGACAAGCAAATTTCTCGCAAGAGGGAACTGGCACTGGTGTGGGGTTAGGCCGCCGTAATAGTAGCAGACGGCAGCTCTTCGTTCATGAACAACGCTGGTACCCGCGCTTGCAAAGTCCTTGTTAAAAAGCGCAGGAAAGGATAGGGAAAATTTTCTGGTACGGCCAAAGTGTATCAACTCACGTTAGTGCTGTTGGCTTGAGAAGTTTGCAACGAATTCACCAATAAAAGTAGTTGAAGGAGACGAATCACGACGCGTGTGAAACGAAAACAGTTGCTCCAAATGCGTTGAAATCCGTTTGCAGATAATGCAGAAGGCAAGGGTATCAATTGATTATACATTTACGTCTTTTGCGTGGCCTAGTTTAAAAGGTAAAAACCAATAAATCGCTGTCCGTCGTTTTTAATTGAATTATGACGTCACATCCGGAGAAGCTTTTTGTAGCGCAAATGGTGGCCGTGTGGTGACTGCCAAGGAAGAACTGTTGTATTTTCTTCGGCAGTGCGATGATGTTTTGTGTGTTTTGCTTGAAAGCACTCGTCGCCTGAGGTGAAAGATTTCAAGAGAGGAGTAACCCACTGTTTTAGTATGATCAAAGACAGGATATCGGCGCTGAAAGCGGTAAGATCTTGCCCTTAGAAACGTCTTCCCAGAGTTGGCTGCCCGCTCGCTCCAGCACTTGTTGCTTCCCGTTCCCATTGCGCGCTTTATGTATGTCGTTTTTATGCCTTGCCTTTCAGCGGAATTCCGAATTGAGTTATGGAAGCTTTAAATCACGATTCGTGCCGTAATCGTTGACCAGAGCGGTAATTAGCTCAAACAGGCCCCACGAAGTATTTTTTTTCGAAGGCTCAATTCTGTTTCCTTGAAAAAACTAGCTCAATCCATCATTTTTGTCCTGTTACCCCGCTCGCGACCTGTCGAGCAGTTACAGGCGTCCTTCGTCCAAGTTCAAACCAACTCTGGGGCTTTAGTAATGTTCGCTACAGCGGAGCGATCTAGATCTCTACAGTGGTTTCGCATTGGCGTCCATGTGTACAGACTTTCCATTTTTGCATTTCTCTCGTGTGTGTATTTGTACATCGGTTGGTTCCGCAGGCATCGCAGGTGGCCTGAAACAATTCAGATATGCACGTACATTTTTTTGTGCTTTCCCTTGGCCTCGCGGTGGAATTAGCGCTTGCTTCTGGCGGGCTGACATTTTGGAGCGCGCGGTGGCGTGCGTTCACAAATCGTGCGTGTGTTGCATGGCCAGGAAAAGCACATTCGTCGTCGTCGTCTACACGTACTGACTCCGAGAAAAACCTCGATCGAACGCACCGCTTCTTTGATCTTCTGTGCAGTCTCGCTCAGGGCCGTAAACAGTGGGGTGGCTCGGTGTCAGAGCACTCCCGAAATTTTGAAAGCTGCATTTCTCCTCCCCGCCTCCATTCAGCCTTTCTTTAACCCATGCTATTTGCACGCATGTAAAAAGGAAAATAGGGGTGCTGATTTTGTGTGGGCACAGGCTCTCTTTCTTTTTCTTTTTCGATGAGATATAACACCCCCGAAAAATATTTCTGGCTGGTCTCATTGGTTTCGTTTTTTCCCCCTCACTTCAGGGTCAAGGTCTTCCTTGTTAGCATGCCTCTTTTTCTCTTTTTATTTCTTCTTCATACTGGATATTCATGAATTTTTAGGAAGTGCCAGTAAAAACAGTAAAAACAGCCAGTAAAAACAGGCGTCTGCTCGTTTTTGCTGCCTTACAAGATACCACACTCATTTTCTTCGCTACGTTCTTGTATACAGGGTAGGATTCGAGAAGTAACAACAATGGGGGGTTGAAATGATGAACAGTCTATCTGCATAGTAGATTAGTTGCAAGGGCGACCGGGAACGCTCCCCCTGGTTCTTTGTAACAAAGTTGGCATTACAAAGTTGTGACAACGTCTATTGTGCTTGCTTGCTGCTGTTAATCAATCTTTTTGTTCCTTTTGTATGCCAGTCTAGAGCTGTTCTGAGCAGTTCGGGAACAGTTCAGGACTGTTCTGCAAATAGAAATTCTATGGACGGAAAAATATGGAGCTGCTCTGGAGCAGTTCGGAGAAGCCCAAAATGACAAATTGAAGACACATTTTGGTGGAGCTGTTGAGCACCAAGGGAGCAACGTCCATGTCAAGATCTCGATTCTAGTCGATAACACTGTTTAAATCTGCATTTGGGAGGGTGCAACAAAATCCTGTTTTGAACAAACGAATCTATTACACCCTTCCTCACAAAAGGAACACAACGTTAACTGAGACAGTTGTCCTCTAATTTTTCAGCACTTGTACGCTACTTCCAGTGACTATTGGCTTCATGGTCGACTGTTCATTTGCTTAGACCCGAAATCACCGACACGGTGGGCTTGTTGTATTGCGTGCAGAGAAGGCAGTCGTAAAATGCAGAAGAAAGTTGCCATTGACTGGGGCTGTATGGCAGAGGAAAACTTTGATACATTTTAGTCATTTGAATTCTCTTGCTTGTTAGGGTGCGAGGACATGGTCAGATTTTCAAATGGCTCTTACCTTTTGTACAAAGATGCCCGTAAAAGCTGGAGAACAAAACAGTTACCTCTTGCTTTGGCAGGTGTTTTGAACAGAAGGACGGGATCATTACTGAATCAGGTTATGATCCTTAGGATAGTAGTGTTTCCTCAAGTGTGACTGAAGGGCTTTGCGAATCCATCCCCAGGGGCTTGGGTGCTGTGGCATATGCAGGGTTTTATTTTATGAGGATGAAATAGGGATGCGATGACCTCTTGAAAAACGAGAGAGGAAGAACTTGGAAGGAGAGCTAAAAAGTATCTGCGAAAACAAAAAAGAAAAACAATAGAACAATAAAAAAGTGTGAACAAGAAGTCAATCAGAACTTCAAAAAATGACTTCGAGATGCCGTGGGCTTGCTTCACATAATCTTTGGTCTTGTTCATTTTTGTTTTGTTCCACAGGTGTTGCTAAGTGGATAATCATAGTGGTGAGAGCATACCTCGAAAGCTCATAAGCCTCATGTGGTGTTTTCAGTAGAAAAATTTGTCAGTAGTCATTATTTGATGATAGGTAGGGTTTGTAGCCTCATCCAACCCCTCCCCCATGTGCTGAAAAATTTGACGGAGGCCTTGCGTACGTCACTGCGTGGGTGTATCTCGTTTTATAAGTGTTTAGAGATAGGTGCAAATAAAGGCAAGGTTCTTTCATTCTGGTGTGTCAGCCTTTCTCTAAAATCACTGAAAGACCTCATAAACAGTCTTTGTGTTACAATAAAAGTGAACAGTGGAAAAAAAATATATATTTTATATCTTCAAATTAAATGTGCACTTGTCTCACAAAGAACAGAATTTAAGCTATTTTATTTATGGTGTGCCTGAGCACTGCGATGTCTCTTTTTTATGGCGGGTTATTTCATATATAAAAGTTTAATTGGGACCAAGATAAAGCTTGTTCTCAAAGGTTGTGCTCATATATAATGGTTTAATTATGATAAAGTTTATTCTCAAGGTTTGGGGGTGGAAGCACTGAATCGATTATTGCCATCGTCGGCTGGCTATCGCTTAAAAGGACAGCATTTTCCACTTAACCAAGGCTCACTCAACTACAAAGTACACACACGTTAACCGCAGTCACAGAGGGAAAATGAGTGCAGCGTGTAAGTTTATTGCTATGTAAAGTGCCAAAACTACATTCCAGGCCCAGTCGGACGAAGATGACTTGGACGGAGAGGTGGCCGTTACACTGGAGACTCCTCCCACCTTTATGGAGGAGTTCTTTGCAGAGGTGAGGCTTGGGTTTTGATGGTGTTCCACACTGGCCGAAGCGCTTACGTGTTTTTCGTTCTCTGAACACACTGCGGTGGGGCTTTGGTGAACTGTCCCTAGTGGGGAGAAGTTACCGAGCACTTAAATGATTATTTATTTATTTATTTATTTGATTTATTTATGTATTTAATACATACGGCGGATCCTTAGGGGTCTAAGCAGGAAGGGCACATCACGTATACCACAAAAGTAATGACGTACATCCTACAAAAATGACGCCTTTCATTCTACACACTACAACGCTTCGTTATGCAACACAACAAAACACTTCGTTCTTTACACTGCAATACACTTTGTTATGCATTGCAACAATACACCTGGTTCTACAACACTACATTACACTTTGTTCTACAACACAAGTAGTAATTTATGCCAGACAACAACAAAAAATACACTTCGTTCTACATACTTTACAATGAATGACGTTCGCGTGAGTTGTTCCAGTCAGGCACTGTCCGTGGAAAAAAAGAATACATAAAGGCATGGGTTCTCGCAAAAATGGGGTTAGCAAATGGGGATCGGGATGGTGATATTGTGTGTTCCTTGTTTATAGAGAAGATAAGTGCGGTTCAAAGAAGTACATCATGTATACTAGTGTTGGCTCGGAGGTGGCTACTTGCCAAGACAAATTTGGGCCTGACTGGTTGGTTATTAAAGGGCACTAAAGTGTTTAAGCAAGTTGGCCTGTATCACTAGATTAGAGTGCCGCGAATGCAAGTGCACTACTAGGAGCAGCAGCACCAGTCGCTTATCAACATGGAAAATGCCAAAAGTTTTAAAAGAGATGTTGTCGTCCCCTACAGTACCCCTCACTAAAATTTGTGACGTCACGAATTGAAAATGGTAAAACGGGGTTGGTGGAGCTTGCCTAAGCATTTTTTTTTATACAAGCACTGAGAGGGGGATGTAAATTTAAAATTAATGTATGCGAGAACTTTTACTGAGCGTATGCTTTTTAAAAGGCATAAACCTCAACTAGCAGACATTACTAAGGGGAGGTTTTACCGCATTTGTTTCAGCTTTGGTTCCGTTGAAACGTTTCGCTTTGCATAAAAGTGCAGTCAAAAGATGCATGTGGATGAACACGAGAGCCTACTGCGCTTGCTTGCTACTGGCAGGTATCTGAATATATATTCAACAGCCGGGGCCAAAAAATAAGAGATTGTGCAAGCAGCTGTGCTGCGGAAATGCAGTGGCTGTCAACTTTGTTGCTGGCCAATTGAGGGTATTTTTTTTTAACCTTGTCCTCTCAGTGGGTAGTTCCTCACAAATAAGTTTCACTAGAAGCGGCTTAAAGGGGCGGGGGCTTGGTGGGTAGCTTTCCCTGGGTGCCGCCATACCAAGATGGCATTTAAAAGACCCTTTTTGGTTGGCCTTCAGTCTTCGCCACGAAAGGGAAAGCCAATCAGAATGGACCTTCATGAAGATGGCAGTGACCGAGTAAGGTTGACAATCAGGCCTTAGCTCACTTAAAGGGGGTTTTGTGTACTCTCTGATGTCGCAGGAAAAGATGGAAGGGAAACAGGAGAGAAAGATACCAGCTTTAATTATTTATTTCTCAGCAAACAAGGTGTCATAGGCCATCAAGCTATGAAATGCGGTATCATTCAGTCAAAACAAAAAAACTATGCAGCCTTTATTGGCTCTTGAAGAAGCTTTCAATGTGATCTTGCATTCTGTGTGATTGTATTTACGATATCTGGCAGGTTTAGCTAACCCACACGGCGGGCCCTTGCTTGGCAGCTTGGAGCTACAGAAGCTTCCTATGGCCATCAGTGTTTCCTAGTAATGTGATGTCTGCGAATTAGTTGACCTAAGGCATGGAGCAAGAATGTATATATAAGGCTAGAGTTGGCTATACTCACTGAATAATCTAGTGACGCTATATGAGGTGAACCACCCATTGCAGTGTGTGCGAGTGAGAGGCCAGATAATGCCACAATGAAAACCAAACGGCTAGAAAAGCCTCGTAGCTGCGACGGTAGAGAAGACAATAGTGGAACCTGATGGATGAAACGGTAGTGGCTGCCATTCATTCCGTGGTTGCACTGTGGAATGTTGATTGCGGTGGCTGCGCAGTTTCTTCTCCGAATACAAATGTCTGGCTTAAAGGGGCCATGCAGACAAAATGCAAATTTGTTTTATTCAAAAGATTTCATAGTCCCCCCAGCACTTGTCTGGAAGCAAACTATGCTTTATTTACTGTGAAATTAATCCATTTATGTTAAAATTTTGATTCTCCTGCCTAATCGTGTGTCTTAACGACGTCTGCAATGACTTTATAAGAACGGGTCTTCAAGCAAAACTTGGTGTGAAGCGGAGATTTGTTTACCGTTAGTCAACCTAGATGGCACCACCATGCTGCAGTGGGCCGTTTTCTGCCTTTGCTGTTTTTGACTGTATTTGTACCTGGCTTGTTTTTGTTCAGGGAGGAAATAAACGTTTTCTGAAACATAGTGCTCACTCGACAAATATGGTCCCATAAGATGCCGTCGCTTACGCCAATCAGCCAGTGTCGTCTGAGACAACCCCAAAAGCTGCAGTGCTGTGCAGCTAAAACACGCATAGTGCGCGCAGTACCAACAGCCGAACGAGTCAGTGCATCTATGTTTGCGTGCGCTTTCGTAACTTTAACTGTTTATCCCGCCATTCTTACAGCTAAAAAAAAAAAAAATGTGCCCTAAATTTAAGTGCAAATAACTCGTGAGGCAAGCTTATAAGCTCTGCCTAATTTGCGTTTGCTTCTGCTGGCCTCAGCAAATTGCAGAGCTGGCACGTATGACATCAGAGGTTCTGTTGCGGGAAATGAGCTAGTGTGTTGCAAGGCCATGCCATTTTTTCCTAATTATATAGCTTATTTGAGTGAAGTTTACATTAAGAATGGTCTCAGTATAATTCTCACGAGGCAATCTTTCAAATGAACCAAACCTGGGTTTTGTCTGCACACTGGCCTTCGAAACTTCTTTTTTTGCTTTCCAATGAATCTTGATGAAACTTCATGTGCTTGTTCAGTTTTCTTAGCCGATTTCAATTATGCAATTGTTTTGATGTAAGGTATTTAGTTTCCAAGATAATTAAAAATAATTCTTGATTGTTCTTGAGAACAATAGAAAAAACTAATCAACAAAAAATTACCAGCAAGGTATGAATAGATACCAGAAGTTGTAAAGAATGAAATGTGGGAAGCAGTTTCTTTTTGTTTTGGAATCACATACAAGTTTACATCGATTCTAGAAGTACTCCTAATAACCAATTGAAAATAACGCTAGTTAAACAACTACCAAAATGGAAAATGCAAAATCTGATTCCCTTATTGGATGGTTTAAACACTCAGCCTTATGCTGCAAAAGAAATGATCTTTTCAGCTGCCCTACATGCTGGAATGTGTCTCTCAAAAATTTCCTATCTCTGCAATGCTGCTCATGATGAAAAAGAAAAAAAAAATGACAGAGAAATTGTTATTTTTTTCATCGAAATCAGGCCTGTGCAGCTTTTATAAGTACCTGGTACTGTTCAAATACCAACTTTTCGGAGGAAAAACTGTGCAAGTTAAGGAAAAAGTGATACCTAAAAAAATGCTTTTTTGGGCAAATTTTTAACCCAAAGACCCACCCTTAAACTACACGAAGTGCTTGGTATGTTATCTGGCTGCCTTATACCCCTGTCACACAGGCACTTTCGATTGCGATTGAGTCGATCCGGTTTGAGCTCAATCTGGATCGGGCGCATGCTACACGGCAGTTTCAATCGCGATCAAGCTTGATCCCACTCGAACTCAATCCTGGTTTCTCAAGCAGGATCGAGGCTTCCAAGCGCAATCGAACGAAAGCGGCGATACTCTCGTCCCCGCTCAGTAATGGCACAGCAGGGGACAACTTCAACTAATGCCACAAATTGTGTCAAATAACTTGACCCAAATAAGCGTGAGGTAACATTTCCATAGTTACGTATACCTACGACCGCGCGAAGTTACCAGACGCCGGCCGCAAGTACATTGTTAGCGCCATCTGGCGTACACGAGTGCAAGCGGTGCAACTTCTCGATCGCGATTGAAACGGGCTGTCAGCGGCAGTGCGTCGAGCGCACTCGAAAACTCGATCGCGATTCACTTCAATCGCGATTGAAAGTGCCCGTGTGACAGGGGTATTAGCAAGCAAAGTTTCCCCTCCTGACTTGTTCTTGCTTTGTGACCTAGAGTGAGACGTTTCAAAGACAATCATAACCAAAATCCAAGCAACTCAGATAAGGCTTGCGCGTTTGACTGTGAATGCGTACTGTCTGCTGCAGGTGGAAGAGGTGGGGCAGAATATCGACAAGATTGAGAAGATTGTCCACGAAATGAAGAGGAAGCACAGTGCGATCCTGTCCTCGCCCTTGCAGGACGAGAGTGAGTCACTTTTGTTTGGCTGCACAGCCCTGCAATGCAAATATGTTTCCTTCACCCAATGCCAAAACCCTCTTTTTTAGATGCAAAGCATCTCTTGCTCGGGGCTATGTCCGTCCGTCGGCGTCCATCCGCACCTCTCCCCCTCTCCCCACCAGCTGTGCGATAGCGTGCGCGCTGCTCCTCCTCTCCCCCTCTCCCCACCAGATGTGCGATAGCACGCACTCTGCTCCTCCTTTCCTCCTCTCCGCGCGCCGCTCCCTCAGTTGCTGCTTGTCCGATGAACTGAATGGACGCCAACAATTCTGTTAGCGAACTGGCGAAAGTGAAGCCGCTTCGAAATGCCAGCGTCGCCAAGTGGATCCGGATGCCGCTCATCAATGCAACCGCGCCGCGAAAGCGGCCGCGGTTGGGAACTCCGAGATGCTTTGCATCACCACATAGTTCCCTTCGGAGAGATGGTGTCATTTTTTTTCCCCCTCAAAATCGCCCGCACCCAAGTAGAAGCAGTGCCGTCTTTCAAACACCTGCGTGTCGCACCATCCACCAATTCAACTTGGAGTGTTCATGTTGCTACGTAGTAGCATCATCTCATCACCAAACAAAGAATTTAGGCATCTTGAAGCGTCATCTGCCTTGCGCACCAAACCATGCAAAGTTGCTCACCTAAAAATCTCTCATTGGACCAATACTGTAATACACGTCACCCATGTGGAACCGGCCTCAAACTTCCCTCTCGAATGATGTCGGGTCAATTCAAAATCACCATGCCCAAGTCATTCATTCATTCATTCGTTATATTCTTACAGTATCAGTGTTTCGTCCTTGAAAGCCTAGTTCTGATGATCGCTAATTTCTCTGCTAAGCCACCGAAGCGTAGCCACCATTTTTCTTTTCATATGCTGCTTTATTCATCACTCAACTGTGCGTCATACATCATCCCCCCATTGCACGTTTCACACCGCACTGGAAACTGCTTTTTTTAGCACTGTTCTTTTCCTGTCCAGCCAAGGACTGGAATGTCTTCTTCCCAACCACTTTTTTGCAATCATCTGCCCTTCAGTGGTAACTGTCACCAGTCACCATCCTTTGAAAACATGTGGGAAACATTTCTGATTGTCCAGTCATCATCCATTCAAAACATGTGGGAAATATTTCTGATTGTCTGTAAAAACCACTCGTTATGTCATACCCTCCAGTGGAACAAACTGAAATGAAAAAAAAAAACAACTTCTGGACAAGGGTTCAGGCAGGTATAATATGCATCACACATAACGTGAGCCTGTTACGAACTGCTCAGTTGTTTCTGCTTTGTTTGGAGGAGCAGTTTTCAAGCAGCACTGCTGTTATAGCTTTGACTAATGGCAAAAGGTAAATGCACACGCTAGTATGTGTAAATGGCCGCCTAACTCGCATCTGCAAAAACAGTGGCTAATGGCAGTATGCTTCATGAAAGGGATTTCCTGTGTGATTATTGGTTGCCAGCTTTGCCTTGGGTCGTGCGCTGGTTAGGTCTCGTTGAAAATTTTGCTTTTGTGCGGTTTGGCATTTTCGTTGGATATTGGAATTTTCTTTGGATATGACTTTACTATGAGTGAAGGTTGACCTGACCTCACCTGACCTAGTTCTTGTGTACACTCCAGTCTTGTTGTTCTGAGCCTTGTTCCAACTACAATGTTTCTTTCTGCAGAAATGAAGCAAGACTTGGAAGAACTCATGGCCGATGTTAAGAGAATGGCCAACAAGGTCCGAATGAAGCTAAAATGTAAGCCAACACTAATACCATGTTCTCTCGCTCTTTTTTTTTTTTTAGATCCTTCTTGGCATGCAGTTCAAACCATAAGCAAGCACTGAGCCCATAGCTAATGGCTGACGTTTCCTGCTAACAAATCTTAGAACTAAACCGTAATAATTTTGTTATTTTTCCCTTTACTTTTCCTTGCACTGCACATGTTAATTTTTTTGTGTGTGGAACATTTCCTCGAGCATTCGCTGTACCTATGCAGTTCTTCTTCACCCATGTTTTCTTCATTCTGTTTAGCGGGGTCAGCATTGACCTGGTGTATTTAGTCTGCCAGCAACAAATCTAGAAATTCAACAAACTAGGAAGCCAGTAGCAGCCATGTTTTGTGGGCTCTAAATTTTCTCAGTGCTTTTTACACATTGGCTGTTCATTGAGAAGTGCCTGTTTGTGCCCGGGAATGCAGTGATACAGCAGAACATTGATCAAGAGGACCAGCTGGTTGGAAACAGGTCAGCCGAGTTGAGGATACGAAAGACTCAGGTGAGTGGCTTTGTTGCGAGGCCCTCGTTTTCATTACGAATGATTTGGCGTAGTGCAGGGCACGTGAAAAATACTTTTGCTCTTTGCTGGCTGACATGGAAGCAGTCGCCAGTTTGAAAATGATTTGATTGATTTGATTTGATTTGATTTATTCTTGCGAAAAAAAAACAAAAAAAACAAGCATGTTCATGCAAAGGGAGCCGGAAAAAAAAGCCGTAGAACATCTTGACGGTCTGTCTGTTTATGATGCAGTGGTCGCGTTGTTTAATGTTAGGTTGTGTTTGACCTGCTGCTTTGCATCTACCATAGCTTGGTTTCCTGGATGGTGCTTTCACTGCTTTTCTTGTGTTCAGCCTCTGGAGGCAACTTATAATCTTAAATGTGTGTTCGAAAACCAACTTTGTGCACTTTTGGGCCCCGTACTGGTATACCTATCGTTCGTGTAGCTATGCAGTTATGGGCTGCTTTGTGCGGTGACACCTAAGTGGCTACAAATCAATAGCTTAGCGATTTTTTTTTTTTTTTTTTGCATTGCATCTATAAAAGAGCAACAACAAGCAACCACTTGTTTATCCCGTCTGACAATTCGGCTTTCTACGGGATGTTGGCTTAATGGCAGTCTACTCTACTTTAAAGAGTCATGACAGTACATTTGAATGGGGAAGATGCAGCTAAGTGGTGCGCTTATTTGCTGCCCACGTGTTCGTACTGAGAAGTGGTATCTCAGTTGAAGACGTTGACTTTTACCTTGTGCTTTGCTGGAGACTGTGATTTGTGTTCTTTATTTGTACTGGGGGAGGGGGAGATCGTCAGCAAGATCGCTGCCCACCTCCGGGTGCCGGGAGCTTTTTCGTAAAATAGAACTGTCCGCAGGGCCTGTAACAGTCTTATAGTGACCGAGAAATTGCACATTCCGTGCTGCGTACACGCAGTGTGCAATCCAGAGGAAAAAATGTGTGTATGTTTTTGGTGAAGTTGTGATCTATAATATAACTCTTGCATCCTTAAGCTGAAAAGTACAGGCAGTGCACCACCATCCTGGCATAACGGTGGTGATAGTACTTTTGTGGTGTTAAAATGGCTTTGGTTCTGCATTTGATTCTAAGGGGTATGTTTAATTTTTGTTTTACTGTTCTTTCTCTTTGAAGAAACGATATGGTAAGCGCATAATTGCGCAAATGCGGCAGGTAGCAAACTTTGATTGTGATTTGCCGTTTTCTGTAGCGAAAAATACCTTTAAAAAGAAGTCGGTAGAAAGGAGAGCTTGTGTGAAGTGTGGCGGTGGGTGCAAAGTTTTGGCGTGCTGCTTTCAGTGCTGACGTTGGTGGCTTTCGGGAGTTTGTGTGCGGGCACTGTGTCGGGAAGCGCATCGTCAGGAGACAGGTCTTTCTTCTTCCTTTACTTCTGCTCTTTTTCTTCTTCTTCCTCTGACCTCTTGGAGCACTCCTGGGCGATATTCTGATCGCCTGTGACACGCTCTCTCTCTTTCTTCTTTCGCATGCAGTCTTTTTCTTCATCTTCTCGGCCTGTCGCACCTGACTTGACTTGCTCTTTAAAAAAAAGCTTCTGCAGCCTGGTGGTTCTGTGCATTTCTCCGCCTTTTTTCTGCATGGTGTGCCATGGGGTCTTTCTCTTGCCTATTCTTCTGCGCTTTTGCCTTGTACTGATACTTTACTTTTGTACTCGCAGAAAAGCAAAATTGACCAGCTTTGTAGGCAGGCTTGGAGGGCCAACTTCAAACCATGTTATTTTTTATTTCTGTTATGCGTAGCCCTTTAAGTTGGGACATTGCGGTGCACTCGAGGAAGTGGCAATAAGGGCAGTAGAGGCTCCAATACTTCAAAATAACTGTGATGTTTGTTCTTGCTCAACATGGCCATCTTCAGAAAAACAGGAAAAAAAAAAGTACAGTAACTTGTACTTGGTGATTCTATGTGTCTTTGGATTGTTTTTATTTTTGTTATAGTCAACGGCAAATATTTTAGACTTGCCAGGACAGGGGAAATGCCCTAATAATCAGCCAGTTCGACAAATTGGAATTGAAAAGGCAGAAATGTCTGGCGTGTCGGTTAGTTTGAACAATCAGTCACACATTATGTTTAAAGAACCACATCTTTTGTCTTTGTTTCTGTGGCACCTAGCTTGCCTTGTGGAATACCAGCTCTACTGCCGTCAGCATGCAGGAGTAACATGGGCCTGCAGAACTGGTTCTGGCTTCCAATTAATGATTCGCCTCAGGTTATTTGAGTTACTGGAAGCAGTTCTGCAATTCCGGCTGATTTAGCCTAAGCGAATCACAACGTGCGACTGCCAAGGTGGATTTCCTGTTTGAAAAAAGTCCCGTGGTGTGGCACAGTTGTAAAAAAAATGGTCTCCGAGCACTATAGCTTTATCGTACGGTGGTGATGGTGACATGCCTGCGATGCTGTTTTTTTTTCTGCTTGATTTTGACTGGGCTCATGTGCATTTGCTGATGTCGCTGAAGTAGTGGCCTGGAGTGCTGCGTTCTAGTGCGAGCCGCATTCTGCAAGCATGGGTTGGTAGTGTAGACAGTGGCGGCCCGAAGTGCATCTTTTCTTGCATTGCGTACTCTGGCGGCTGCCTCTCGTTCCTTCTCACTGTGCCTTGAAGGAAAGGAAGGATCCAACAGTGAGATCGACTTCACCTGAGGCCCTGTTGGGTAAAGGAGATGGTACCTTGTAATGGATGGAGGCAGTTTTTTTTTCTGTTTTGAAATCTTTCAGCTTGCTTAAGTCTATATCAGACACTTTGTAAGGCTGTATGGTATTGTGTATAAAAAAACTAATTCTTTTGCAACACATGGTAATGCAGACCTTTTAAGGCGTAGAGTAATGTACCCATTCTAGTTTTTTTTGTAGTCGTGACCTGTGAATAATTTTCTAGTATCCACCTACCTTTTGTGCGTTTTCTTCTTTGAAGTCTGCACATATTGCCATACTTCTGATGGTACCAGACAGAGTTTGCGATACCTTGCATGCGGTATTGTAGCACTCTCGTGCCAGTGTTTTATCTGAAGTTTACGTTCTCTCTGAGGCACAGTAGCAAGAACCCCAGTGCGGCGCGTGTGTGCGAAATACTAACCTCCGTCCCTTCGCTCACAGCACTCGACACTTTCTCGCAAGTTTGTGGAAGTCATGACTGAGTACAACAAGATCCAGAACGACTACCGCGAGCGGTGTAAAGACCGAATCAGGCGGCAGCTGGAAATCAGTGAGTACTATCTGCAGAAATTGCAGCTTTGGGTTCATTCACTGGCAGGAACAAGGCAGCATCGTTTTGGGTGGTTGGAAAAGTGAGAAAACTGTGGTTGATTCCTCTGTCATAGGAATCGGTAAAACACGAAAGTGAAATGTGCAGCGAAATCTGCAGCTGAGCATGATTTGCGGGTCAGTGGCTGTCTTGTGAGAGCGACATCTTGCTGGCGGTTTGCTGGCATCATTTCTGTGATGGATATGACGTCAGTGAAATCTTGGTGTATCCCGGCACAAAACACTTTCGTGACAAAATATAAAACTTAAAAACGAACAGCCCTAAGTATAACATACTTTTTAGTACTAAAGGTTGCTTCCCCGCAAAAAGACCATGTGTGCTGGGGTGCACCCTTTACAGGCTGCTTGCTTCGTTGTGCTGGCGTCATTTTCGTGACGGATATAACATCAGTGATTTGTTTGTGTATCCGGAATAAAACACTTTCATGTTAAAAAAAAGTCAAGTGTCAGTGGCAGTTGCAACAGTGAAGATATCTTTTGGGTGTGAGGTGTGTAAGAAGCTCATGTGGGAAAACAGTCTTTGCAAAGTGGGGTGGAGCATGCTTTGGACCTTTCTCCTTGTAGCAGAAAAAAAGGGTCTCAATATGTTTATGTGTGTCGGAGATATCGGCATATCGGAGCAAGAATTGATTAGCGCGGTTGCGTGTTTTCCAGCTGGGAAAGTGACGACGGATGAGGAAATTGAAGAGATGCTGGAGAGCGGCAACCCAGCCATTTTCACTCAGGGCGTAAGTTTGCGATTCTTCTCTGGTATTATTGCCTCCTTCATGTGTCATTGCATTGAGTTATTAGGGCTGGCAAACAGCCAATAATGGGAGCACGAAGGCGAAATACAGGTTTGGCTCATTCAAAAGATTGCAACGTCGCTGTAACAATTGTGCCAGTTTTAATGCTAAGTTACAAGAAAAAACTGGTGCAATGGGGGAGAGTTACTGGCCACTTTACCACACTGCCCTTACGGCATCATGGTGGCTAGTTTGTGCAACCATGGGCTGCCAACTAAAGCGACTGCCAAGAAGCATGACCATGCGGTTGAGTTGGTACCTCCGCTTTCATTTGAATGAGCCACTATAATGTTAGCGTGAAGTTAGCACATAAATTGATTACCCACCCCTTTTTTGGCATTTCCCCCACAATGTCACTGCTGATGTCACGCAGTGCGAAATTTGAAAGTTATCAAAATTTGTGGACTTTCTTTTCTTTCTTTCTTTTTTTTCTTTTTTTTTTGTTTTTGTGAAAACAACGGCTCCCAAGGTTGGCATGGAGTTGATCGAGTTAGCAAAAGGCTAGTTGCTTTTAACGAAACAAGGACGTCTTCACGACCCCTTGGTCCGACTGATGTGTCCTCCTCAGCGGTGGCTTTTGTGGCGCAGATTGTGATGGAGACGCAGAAGGCCAAGCAGACGCTGGCCGAGATCGAGGCCCGCCACCACGACATCATCAAGCTGGAGAAGAGCATCCGGGAGCTGCATGACATGTTCATGGACATGGCCATGCTGGTTGAGAGCCAGGTATTCTGCGCGATTCTTTTTAAAGAGGGGACAGCAATAGATTCCTAGATTCCTGCAACATTGTTGGAGCTGCAGTGGATTCTTGCGTAATGAGCCATGGTATCAAGTGTGTTTGCATGTGTTGTGCATTGCATCGGCAGTGATGGCTAGGGGAAACTTTGATCAACCACTAACCACGCAGGCCTCTCTGGTTCTTCTCTTCCGTTAAGACAGGCCGTTGTCCAACCACAGACTCTCGCATTTTGTGGGTTCGTGCTTGAGGCTTTGCGATTTCCTGCTGGGTGCATTAATTTGGGAGCTAAGTGCAGCTGTGTGACTAGATGGGCAGGCTTTGTCAACAAATGTTGCCGTCTTTTACTTCTTGTTTGTAGCGATACAGGCGCAGTCGTGAACAGTGGCTGCACCTTTTTTAGGTCGTGTTAGTATCGCGATGGTTCATTTAGAGGCTGGTATGTTGTGCCTTTCCTTCTGGCTGTCTACAATGCGAATGTGGGGAAGAGAAACGGATGTATGAGTGTCACCTCACCCTTTTTTTTTTTTCACATTGTCTGGCTCAAATAGTGCATCCCTCATATTTTGGAATGGTGCCAAGGTGGCAGAGGTTGTTTCGAGATGAGGGTGGAACAGTGTTTTGGCTACAAAAATGATGAGCACTGCATTAAGCAGCAGGGGCTGCTACTGGAAATGCACCCTTGGAATTCTGTGTCAGAATTGCCAGAAACCTCCCATGTTTTCGTGCTGACAGCCTTAGCCCTTTCGGTTGCAAAGCTTTTACCCAGAACCAAATAATTCTCGAGATTGCTTTTCCCTTTTGTCATTCACATATGCTGGCTCTTTTGAAAGGAGGATCAGAGTGACCTTTTTGATGCACATTGCTGCGTTTTGATGCATGTTTTTTTTATCAGTTGTGCATAAAAAAAATAAGTGAAAATTTTCAAAGTGCAATGAGAGGAGGTGAGATCCACGAAGGAGTTTTGGCACTGGTCAATACATTTATTTTACGAACACATTGCCAGGCATATAAAGGGGAGACGACTGTACGTCTTCTCCTGAAAGTGCATATGGTGTAATTTGTGTGCCTGATAGTACGAAGTGCAATGGAGTGGCCGTATTTTCTTTCTTGTGCCGCAGGGTGAAATGGTGGACCGCATAGAGTACCATGTCAAGAATGCCGCGGCCTATGTCGACACTGCCACCCAGGAGACGCGGCGGGCGGTTCGGTACCAAAGCAAAGCGCGCAAGGTGGGTGACCTCGTTTGCAGAGCAAGTGCACTTCGCCATGTGTGGGCTCACTGACGGCACTTTGTCAGTGCAAGCACTGATGTCGAGACTTTCGGTGCACCGGCGGGTTGGGTGGCTTCTTCGTGATGTGGGTGTAGAGTTTGGTGCAGTTATGAAAGAAGGAAAATTCCCCATTCATCTTCCGGTCATTGGCACCATTTTCACTTAGTGTGAAGGAGCATGTTGTGTCGCCCGTCTTCCCTTGTGTGGTGTGCATGAAGACGGGGGATCACAGCTGGTGGGCTACTTCGTACAGGGGTGCCTCGCTTGATTGCTGGTTGGCTGTGGAGGCCTGGCTGCAGTAACTCTGCATTGAAACGTTTCTTTTGGATATTTGGCTGACAAGTGGTGGTGGCTGCAGTACGAGGGTTGCTAACGGGTGCCTGGCTTTCTAGTGAAAGTGACTTGTTAGCAGGAGACAGTTGGAGAGCACCTCTTTTTACCTCTGTGTGAAGCTGTACTGTGCATTTGCTGCGAAACACATTGTTTTTCAACAAGCAGGCAAAAGAATTACACACCCTTAAATTTCAATTATGCAGGTGAAAGGTTTGTCAGGCCGGGGAAACAGATTCCAGGGTTTCACTTTCACATTCCATCTTAGATGTCAACAAATTTTGCTAAATGCACGTGGCAGTTTTGTGTGAGAGTTGGGAAACCTTGACAAACAACGTTCTAACGAGATTCTTCTTCTTGTTGCTGCTCGCGTAGTTCTTGTCTCGAACCTGCTGTGGCCTGTTGTGACTCTTGCGTTCGAAACCATAGGCCCTGTTGCGTGTGTGTGACAAGGCCACTTCTTGGTACCGCCGTTGATTTGTTCCCCCCACCCTGCATGATGAAGGTGAGTGGGCGGTAGTGATGTGCAGCTCAACGACGGCACCGCTGGGTGGTAGCAGCAATCTCGGTCGTTGCACGCGGGTGGCCCTTTCTGGCTTGTTACGAGCATTTCTGGGACTGCCGCACCCTTGGCCAACGAGGCTTTCTTGCCGCAGCAGAGCGGGAACACAGGGCCACTTTGTTGTGGTTCTGCTTATGCGAGCCTACATCTAGCATAAGTCTTTGAAGGGAGCACTTTTTCGCTTGTGGTCTAGTTGCAGTCTTGGTGTTGGGTTTTTTCCTGCAGCCGTAGTGCTGAGCCTATTCCTGCGCGCGCTTTGCCTCTCGAGCCTTCCTCTGCTTTGGAGTTACATTTCATAGACCTAAAGTTTGACTTGACTGGGGCAGTACGATGGTAGTATACTGTGTACTACATTGCAGTGTTGAGTAAAAGTACTATTAGCACAAAAAGTCTGCGTTCCCCCATCTGTGTGTGTGGGTTCTGGATTGAAAGTGGTCAGGTAATGCCTCGCGCACAGTGACACTAAGGAAATCAGCCATGGGAGGCTTGCAAGGCCACATCACTGCACAGACATATCGGCAGTGTGGTTTTTGAATTCAGAGTGGTTCATTTTTGCCTACTAAGTTAGCCTGGAACGTGGATCTCTTGGTTGGGATGCAGTGGCACAATTGCAAGATCAAGGACCAGACTCGCAGAGAATTATGCAGCCTAACATGGAAATGAGGCTTTTGCTGGCAGACAGCGTTCTCATTTCTTCCACTTGGGACCCTTTGATTTAAAGGGACACTGAAGTGATATGTAAACATTGCGGGATTACTTGCGCAAATTGTAGTCCGGGGTCCCCAGGCCATGTTACGACCACTCTGGGCGCGTTTACGCGCTTTTATTTAGTAGAAAACTTAATTCGAAAATGCTGTCCTCCTCTCTTTACGCTCGCCCATTTTCTGCGGCGTTTTCGTGTGACGTCGAGAGGAGCCGAGCTCGCAATTGGCTGAGCTATCTGCACGGCTCCCCGGCCTTCAGACAGAGTCAGTCGGCCCAGCGTTTCGTCCGCCGGACGCCGACGGGTCGTCGCAGTTCGTTCGCTCAGTTGAAACGAAGCCAGGACACGTTTGTGAATGGAAGAATGGGCCTTTCTTTACTTGGTTAGTTTGTACACTGTATCTAGCTCCAAGTCAAGGTCGCTTCACACAAGCGCGCGCTGCACAAGCGCACATGCGACGCTTCGCTGACTGGTACGCCAGTAGGAAAATATAAGGCCTCTTGAAGGCGGGAGAAGAGTCAGCGAAGTCAATATAGGTACTAAGGAAATAAAATCAACTGATATTTTTTACCGTACAGCGTAAAAATAGGGTGCGGGAAGCACTTTTTTTGCGCTGGGCGAACAAGCACAGCGGTCAGCAGCACGACTACGCATCTGCGAACTCTTTTCCGTCTACGAAATGCAATTGCTAGACGTGAGCTATTGCGGAAACTCGGGGGACGCTTACTGCACGAGCACAATACAACAAATAGTCATTTAAGCTGCTTGAAATGCCAAAACTAAATAAAAATGTAAACTTGTTGTACAATATATACCTTATATTACCATTGTCGGCGCAGCCCGTCTCGTGGCCGAGTTGTCTGAGGCTGCAGGTATGTCGCCGCCGAGTGTTTTGCGAGTCACGAGTTCGAGTCCCCGCGGGTACGCGCTTTTTTTTTTTTTTTGTAAGTTAACTTTTTTGTTTTCTGCCGATGTTTTCTACATTGAGTTCACCTTTGTTTGGGCCGCAACGTTCATGGCTCCACGAACTAGTTCACAGAACGCGCGCAGGCTGGCACTGGCGCGCTAGCGAGTTCTCGTTGGCGTGCTGTCCATAAGCACCGACTGCTTGCGGGCAGTGGGCACAGGCCAGAATGAACAGACCCTTGGCCTGGTGGCCTGGTGCGAACACGCATTTTACGGTACAGACATGAGTGAGGCAAGCTCCAAATAGGGGGGGGGGGGGGGGGGGGAAGCGCATGACATTTGTGCGTCTGCGGGTACTCGGAGGGCGTCCATGCACTGCGTAGGCCTCGGCTAGTGAATGCTACGATTCCAAGCCGTCCTTGGAGGCTTATCTTTATGCATTTTTACAGCTGACAACATGGCAGAAGCGCGGTACGATGATTACTGAGTTATTGAGAATGCCCATCCAACAACGCCGCAGGTTGTGTTTTACAGAACCGAAACCGAAACCGAAACTTGTTTGGTTGCTCACCTTGGGCATCTTCCAATCACGGTCCCGCTCCTCCCAACGTCACAGCTTTAGTTGGTGCGGCCGCCGCAAACCGCGCATGGTAGTTTTTCTTCTTTGGCGCTTTGTAAAATAATTACCGATTTTTCAACCGGATAAACGATGAAAAGTGGGCTAATTTGAGCCAGTCTACGCAGTGCAAGCAAAAACGGGAGCTTGACAAATTCACTTCAGTGTCCCTTTAATGTGGGAGGTTTGGACTTTAAAGGATAGCTGTTTGCACATTAAAGTGGCAGGAATGGAAGGGGCTTACGAAGTTACGTACAGAGTATGAAGTTTATGCAAAGTAAGGTATTTCCTAGGTGTGTGCGCATTTGTCCATGCACTGTAATGACAGTGTGAAATTCTTAGAATAACACTGCCTGTAACAGTTTTTTTTTTTTTTTCAGTATATATTAATATTGTCAGTACAGTACAATGAACCTGACCATCGCACTGAATTGTTCGTTATATCCAAAGTTTGTTTTCTGTGCGTGAAAATGCGGCACCACGTACAGTGTGCAGCCGCGGACATTGCCTGGACGGTGCACGGCGATAACGGGGCGCTAGCTGCAGCCATGAAGCAAAGCTTGCCGCTCGCCTTCCGGAAGGGAACTCCCGGCACCAAAAGAAGTTAGACAAGTGGAAAAATAGCTCCTAATACTATGTGCATAAATGTCCTACGAATTGTCGTTGGGGCTGTTGCTCTTCCTGGTCGACGGTTCAGCATTGATTTCGGAGCTCAGATAGTAAGCCAAAAAAAGTGGCAGTGCAGCGCTGGCACGTGCGGGAAGAAAAGCAAGCAAAAAAGAACAGAACTCTCGCTGGCGCAGTTTCAGGCAGGAGGGCACGAGCACTGCGAAGGCGGGAAATTTGAATTGCATGGGGTGGTAGTAGTGAGTGGATAACAACACTACAGCCCATCCTGGCGAATCAAGGCTCTGCACTTCTGACAGCTATCACATTGAGTGAAACGGCTTTAATTTGTGTGTCTTTTTCCCCATTCTCTCGAAACTTGTATCATGACACTTGTACTTACCAAGACAGTCAGCACGTTGTAGGTTTTTTTTTTTTTTTTTTTTGTGTGTATTGGTGAGCAAGAACTGGGGCCTTCACACTGGGAAGAGCCAACAGGTTGGAATTAGCATAAACTGAAAGCGAAACACCATCTTTATCATCCCACTATTGAGGGAACAAAGCTTATCTGTGTATGTACCCACTGCACTTGTACATGTGCTACAACAATCCGGCTCGCAGCACTGCCGTGACAAATACACGGCCACATCTCTCAAAAAAGGGAACCGGATGTCCTGTAAGGTTTGCCATATTTTACTTTAAGTTTGTTTCTCACACTATTTTCTTTGCGTTGCATTTGTCATCAAAACTGCAACACAGTTGGTTGCAAAGGGGATCTCAACACCTGGAAAATGAGCCCCCTAGAGGCGTTCCATGCTTGGAGTAGCTAGTCCATGTATCATCAGTACATAGGGATGCAAGCCACATGCTAAGCAGACTCTGTGGTGGGGAACAGGATGGAGGCGGAGTTGTTTCTTTTTCTTTCAATGGACCTGTTCCGCAGTAGTCTCCTCTGCCGTAGTGATCCTCCTTTGAGAGATCACAGTTCGCATTAATGTGGGACTGACATGCGCGTTCCGGACTCTGCGCTTCATTTGTGCTATTCCCTTGGAGGGTCATCTTGCTTCAGTGGAGAAAATGGTTTCGGTTCCTCACCCCTTCTTTGCGTACGACTTTTCTCTTCGGCTTGCTTTGTTTATTTTTATTTTGTTTTGTTTGACAGCCTTGTGAGCGTGGCTGTACGAGCGCAAGGTACACGTCACCCACGTCAACACAGGGCCAGTCGTCAGCTGTAGACTGTGTTATGTTCTTCAGGTATAGGGTACACTGACGGCCAGCTGGGCACAGCCAAGTGCAGGAAAAACACGTCTGCACGCAGCCAAGTCGAGCCGTAAAGTGTGTGTTTATTGCTCAGACGTGCATGCGTACCTCCAGGCGGCGTGCTCCCTCTCAGGTGGCGGGCCAAGTACTACACAGACTGCGTTGCACTTTTTAATTTCTACCAGTTACCGTTAACTCACGCATGAATTTTGTAATATTTTGCGCATTATAACCGAAAGGTTGCTGTGCCATATAAAAACTACTACTGTATCATCGTCAATTTTGTAAGTCTTCAGCAGCTGTAATATGCCTTTGTGCAGTTTTTTGTTCTTCAGTTCAGTTTTGGTTGTATTTTTATTGTTTTTTTTTTTAGTTCTCTGTTTTGTTTTTTGAACTTTTGGTTTGTTAGCTACCATTTCAGCTTTTTTCTGTTCCCACCAACAGTGGTTTGTGTTACGTTTGTTGCTTTGTTCATTTCTTTCTTGTCTCCCCCTCCCCCTACCCCGTTTTGCAGAAAAAAATAATAATCCTAGTCCTGGTCGTGGTGCTCCTCGTTATCCTGACCATAATAATAGTCGTGTCTGTACGGAAGTGAGGAATGAACGAAGCGAGGCGTAAAAAGACCACGAGGAACGGCAGCCCTCTTCTCCGTTGAAGCTACAATTCCGGACGGACCCCAGCACACGACGGGATTCACCCATTTCCCGCTGCACCAACCTAGCAAGGCACAGTTTATGCTGCCAAGAGAGCGGCCTTCAGAAAACGCTTTCTGCTATGTTCATTTGTGCTTGTTTGTTGCTTTTTTAAAGGAGTCATGCAGACAAAACACAGGTTCGGTTCATTCGAAAGATTGCCTCGTTAGAGTCATACTGACAGCGCTTTTAACGCACACTTCGCTCAAATGAGCTATGTAATTAGGAAAAAAAGCAAATGGCCATGCGATCCACTAGCTAATTTCCCGCAACAGAACCTATGATGTCATGTGCCCAGCCGTGTGATTGGCTGACTCAGGCAAAAGCAAACGTAAATTGGGCAGGGCATATAAGCTTGCCAAAGGAGCTATTTGCACTTAAACGTAATGCATATTCATTTTACAGCAGCAAGAAAATGGTAGGGTAAACAATGAAAGTTACGAAAATACACATAAACATAAAGTACCGATGCGCACTGTTGTTGGTACTGGGCGCACTATGCTTGGTTTAGCGTAAGCAACGTTGTCTTACGTGTCCCTGTTTGCTGAGCACATTCCATGTTTCACTGAACGATTACTTTCGACCGTAACAAAAACAAGCCAGGTGCAAATACGGTCAAAAACAATGCCACGGCGGGCAACGGTCTGCGGCTCAGTATGGAAGCACCATCTGAGAGAACTGACAATAAGCAAGGCTGGAGAGCCTAATGACTCACTCGAAGTTCGCTTGAATACCCGCCCTTGTGACTGCATGGCAGACGTCACAAAAACGCACGATTTGGCAGGAGAATCAAACTTTTAACCTAAATTGATTAATCTTTCAGTGAATACGACATCGTTTGCTGCTGCTGGACAAGCTCTGGGGGCACTATAAAACACATAGTTTTTGAAATAAAACAAACTTGTATTTTGTCTGCATGGCCTCTTTAAACACTTGTTGCTGACCTAAGGTTCTGTGCCACATTTCTGAGGCAGTACCTTATTGAGGTAGGCTCCGGTGAAGTTTAGGTTCAGCCAGTGATACCACGCATAGGTGCAATATATATATATATATATTATATATAAAGCCATGATTTTGGAGCTTGGCATTTGGTAGGTTGTTTTTATAACGTTACTCTAGTCACAGAAAGTAGCCCCTATTGGGTTAGTTTCTACAGAGTCAGCCAAAACGTAGAGCAAGGAGCAATGTGAAAGGCAATAATGAAGTGAGCTCGGCAGCTTGCAACTTTTTGGCTAAAAGAAGTAATATTCGGTGGGAGTCGTGGCATTGTGCTGCTCACTCTTGTCCCTATGGGAAGCGAATTCACTGTGGGTGTAGTCTTTCCTTCTTTTAATTCTGTAGTGCTTCAGGCTCGAGTTCTGGGCTACAAGTTCCCTAAATCAACCCAGCCAAGTGTGGAGGTTGCAGGCATTAGCGTTTAGTTTCAATGAATGGTATGTCTGTGGAACATGAACAGTGGAGGGCTATTTGGCCTGCTAACCAAAAAATTGAGAACCAGACAAATAAATAAACACACGGCAGGGGCAGTCAGGCATTTCTTGTCTGGGGACAAACCACAGCATGCCGTTTCAGACTCCTGAAACCGTCGTTTTGTTGTGATTTTGAAAAAGAAGGGAACATGGGGATGATGCACCGTGTTTATACAATAATAGGTTACAAGGTTAGTGAGTAGGTTAGCGAGTTTTATTATCTGATAATTATAGTGGTGCTTTTGAGCTGCTCGGAGGTGCTTTTTGTCTGCCAACCCGGGTAGCAGAAGCACAGAAGCAGGCGATGAGGTGTCTGCTGTTGATCGCCGTTACAAAGCATTTGGCCACATGTTTGCAAGCGAGGGCTGATGCGTGTTCAAGAACCAAGAATGTCATTGTTTGGGAATTTAGGCTGTCGTGAAGACGCTTACTAAGTTGATGCGAGGTGGGTTTTTGTGCCTTGGTCAGCCTGCTCAAACGTTCACCGATGAAGCTTACTACTCCTGGGCAGCTTTCCTTGGCGGTCTTTGAAATTGGAGGAATTTTTTTCAACTTTGTGACAATTTCACTAATGCACTTTTGATGTAGGGGGTTTAGCATTGCTACCAAGCTTTGCGTGTTCAGTCTATGTTTTTTCTGGGCCAGAAAAAAAACGCATTTCAGCGTTAGGTTCTGTTTTGTGTTGGTAAATGTGTTATTTGTAATTGCAAATGGTCGGGGAGAAATAGGGTGGGATAAATATCATTTTAGGTGCAAACTTGGGGCAGTACTGCTATTAACATGAAAATGAAGAACCGTAAAAATGGCGACTGTATTTGTCTTACTGTTTTGCCAGGGGCAAAAGCAGTAAGCCAACTATGTGAAATGAGACATGGCCTGGGCAGGTGAAATGGAAAGTGGCTTTTTACGACCGAGCCTATTTACGAGCTTTTGGCTAGTCTTGTTTATCGAATGTAGAGTATAGGATATACGCATTTGTAGATAGGGCTGACTGTAGGGCCGCAGAAGCTCATCGACTCTTTTGTCAGGCTTTTAGTCATTTATTTTCTCGCCACTAGTCATATTATTCTTGTTTGCCATTTTACATTTGTTGCTCTTTGTCTTCCTTGCATTTTCGAGCTTCCCTGAGGTATTGCAGTACATTTTCGTAGGGAAAGCAACTAGTGCTGATGAATAAGCCTGAAGCTTGTATGTCATCTGGTCTTGTAACTCGGTGCGTGGGTTTCAGGCGGTGTGAGGTTTGTGCCAGAGAAAATTCAGGCTTGTGCGGGTGTTCGTCTTGTTAACACCTTTAAATTATTAAAATGAAATTGTTGGAAACATATCAATGGGGTGGTACTGGCCACATTAAGCCTACGTGTGTATTCACCAGCTTTTAGTATTGAAAAAGCTATAGTCGTTATATCGAGTTATTCACTTTTAATATTTCTCTGGACAAAGCAAAAAATATACGGGTATGCCTCGATCTCGCGAAGCTGAACTTTGTGAACTTCCCAAATTGACCAGTGAATTCGGGTTCCCTAAGCTGAACGCTCCCTTGATTTTACGAAGCATTCAATTAGTATATGCGGGTCCAAATGACTTCATTTAATCAATGTTCAACTGTATATGCATGTTGCTTTATACAGGGCAAGAGTCTCTCTCATCTCGCATTTTTACCAAAGAGGATGAACTATGTTGCATTTTATAGACAAAGACATAGCCAAATATGTAATAAACCCAGGAGCAGTGCCATTCTAAGCAGTGGCTTTTCATCTTGCATTTTTACCAAAGAAGATGAGCTATGTTGCATTTTATAGACAAAGACATAGCTAAATATGTAATAAACCCGGGATCAGTGCCGTTCTAACCAGTGGCTCTGTGTTGGGAGATCTGAACGAAACTTTTTACTTTTTCACTATGTTGGAATCTCGTGAGCACTTTCGGGGCGTTAAAGGTACGATGGAGGGAGTCCTTTAGTCATCAGAACAAGTAAAGTCATAGGGCGCTACTATATGTGTTTCTACTCCGCTGATGTTTGACGGGGTGTTTTTTGACATTTCTCGCTGGCAGCCGTGAGGCGTATGCAGTCGCGGATTCTAGTCTGTGTCACCATTTTCAGTACCGTTGCTTACAGTGTCATGCATATACCTGTTTTTGCAAAGTTGCACTTGTATTATTCTTGTACCCTCCTGCGCACAAGGTTTAATATTTGAACGAATAGATGCAGCAACGAATGTTACTGTGACTGGCGATCTTAGATGACAGTTGTAGGCATGTGTGGGTATCGTGACTTGAGTCATCAAGTTATGTGTGTCTATTTTTCTCTCTTGTTGTTGTTCTCACGTTGGGCATAGCGCCTCTGTGGGTCTTGAATTTTTTGCTCGTTGTGTGACGTGGTGTTAGAAAAGTGGGATTTACAGATTTTATAAAGTGATACACGCATTTTTTTTTTTTGCCTTGCGGAAAGAACACCGGTGTCAATTTTAAACGCATATTCCTACCCTCTTGTGCCTTCTTTTAAACTGTACAGCTCTGCCTTTTGGCACATAGATATGAGTATTGCTGTGGGTGGAATGAGTTGTGCAGAGAATATAGTTTTCTTGGAAGAGAACATGATGTGCAGAAAGTAAGAAAACCTGAGATACAAACACTAGTGCCATAAAGCCATTGAGTTGGCGTATGAAGGAACTGACATTTTGTGGGCGATCTGTACTGCATGAATTGGCTGCACACATCGTTGGCTAATGGAAGAAAATTGCTCACAATGAGCTGCAACACTGCCAGGCTCACAGCGTAGGCCTTGTAATGGAAGGTGTTGCCGTTTTCTTCGATGTGGGTACAGGGTTGACATAAACCCCTCAGACATTAAAATGTGGAACCTCAGACATTAAAATCTGGTTTGTTTTTGAATGGCTGGTTAAAGCATGTCTGACTGAAAAAAGCTATACGCGGTCATTGGAGTAGTTGATAGACTTGGAGTCTGTAGTTGTGGGCTACTGCTACCTGCAGCAATATCAATTTTTTTTTAAATGTGCAAATGTGCCATATCTGAATTGTACCGTTTCCCCAAGTACAGTTACTGCACCTGATGCAGTACGTTATGTTTCTCTTGTTAGTGGGCAGAGCATGGAACTGAGGAATCTCGTAGAACGTCTTGTGCTTGTTTGGTTTTGTTTTTTCTATGCAGAAATAACTTGCTGGAGCAAGCAGTTATATGGCTGTCCTAGTGGCAAAGTAGTGAAACAGTCAGCATTTATTTACAGCATTCGCCGGAGCCAAAGTGTATGTCAAATAACTAGTCTTGGTGTACATTGTGTGTGGTGTAAAGGTGTTTGCTGGAAAAGACACCGTGCGCTTTTGTGTTGTATTTTTTTTGCAAATGGTTGAGTAGGCAGTGCCTGAACTATACTTTGTAAAGATTTTCAGGAATGTTCTGCTGGCTTAATTCTGTGAGGCACAGATGACTAGTAGTGCAGCAGAAAGCTGCACTAGTGATAAACCTTGGGAGCCTGGTTTAATTTGGCTTAGAAGTCATGCTGCAAAATGTTTTCTGTTCAATCAACCATCTTTTGTAGCGTGTAGTTCTTATTAGACTTAACGGGTAACCTTAAGAATTGCAAGGGCCTTCTGAAATTTTTAGAGTTGGTTTTTCTGCATGGTTCATTCTAGGTACTTGATAGTTAATTTCCTATTGTGTTCAAATTATCACGAGCTCATTTAAGTGTACTTTGAGGGGAATTCGGAGGGCATGAAGTTGTTTGCCTCGCTATAGCTGTCGGTGATTGCACCTAATGAAAACGAATTGATAATATTAATAAAATTACTTGCTTTGGTAGCATTTGTCGGTTCATCAACATGTCTTTGACGTGCCAAAGAAAAAAGAGAAAAATCTTTAGTGCACAGATACCAGTTAGGCAATTTATGTGTTGGCGTGGCTTCTTCAATAAATGCACGTCTTCCTTCAGTTACCTGGTTTCGTTTGAGTTTCTTTTTTTGAAAGGTCAAGTGCATGGGAATGTTCTCAGGCCTTGGTTGTCGTGATCAAATGTAAGTGTTTCCTTCTTTTCATTTTTTTTATTTCAATTTCTTTTTTCAGTTTTAGTATTTACTTAGCATTCATGATGCTTTAGGATTTCCTCAATTCTTTTTTCTGTTGTGCCGTACGCTGCTTACAGAAAGAGAGTGAGTGAGGGAAATAATTGTAAATGCAGGGCTTTAAAGGTTCCACTGGTGCCTGGGCTGTTCGTCCTTAAAAACCTAGCAAGTCATGTGAAAGCTGGGAAGGTTAGCGACCTTATCTTAGCCGGGTGGCAGAATGATCTAGGCCAGTTGTATTGCAACTGGCGTTGATCAAAAGGAAAGTGGGTATTGCAAAGCGTGCATCGCTAGCCAAGCCAAGGTATGGTATAAGTAGCAAGTAATTTCTGGTCTTTGCAAGCGTTGAAAGTTCTGCGCTCGTTTTGTTGTTTTTCAGAAAAGGGTGTTCATCCTGATATGTGTGTCCATTTCCGCTGTCCTCCTGGTTATCATCATTGGTAGCTGGATTGGTCTGTCTTAGCCGCATTTATTTGCCAAAGCAAGGAGTCGTCATATAGAAGCTCGGTGAGTTGTCCGTCGGGCACATTTTCACGTGGCGCTTGTGCTGTTTCACTCTTTTTGGGGTGGTAAAGTTTGAAATGCGAGTGCTATCTGGTAACACTTAGCTGCCGGTGTGAAGGGGCCTTCTGTGAGCGTAAAACTTTCCACAAACTGGTTTAGCCAAGGATATACGCATTTGAGCTAAGTAATGAAACGCCAAACTTCACAGCATGTGAAAATGTACCAACTGATACTCCTCAATTGTACAGTTCCTCATATGTGCTCAGGTATTCATATGTGTGCACTCACATATTCGGCCAGTGACGTCTGCTACGCATCTTCATTCGTTCGTTCTGGACATTGATGAACGTTTACCACTTTACCGTAATATGTTCTTTCCCATGGCACTTGTACAAATTTAAGTTTTTTAATTGGCAGAATAGAGCTTGAAGCCATGGCACTCACTTGCCTGTCTTTCAGCTCCCTATCAACCACGTGTGAGTAATTACAGGCAAATGCATTTTGAGAACTTGCATGGTTTATCCTTTTCTTTTTCCTGTGTTCCTTATGAGCTTTGAAAGATGCCGGCTTATTGTACTCCGCATTTCTAAGAAGATGCTCGATTTACTGTTGGCCCCTAGAAACGGGTCTAGGAGAACTCGTCAAAAGTGAACTCGTGGCAGCCAACTCGTCATAGGTGAATTCGTCACATAGGGCAAGTCGTCATAGGCCATCTCGCACTAGGGAAACTCGTAACATAGGGCAACTGGACACTCGGCCAACTCGTCACAATTTACGTTTTTCGTCTATCATGTTCAAATTAAAGTCCCACGTTGAAATGAAAGAGTACAGAAGCTTGTATAATTATCATCTTATGTGTAAACATTCTTACACTCCTCCTTCAATTCATCACCCTTAATGTTTCCTTTGTCGCCTTCGAGGAATGCGCCAGCCAGACAGCGCATCGTATTTTTTTCTTTGTGCAGCTAATTACGTGAGTCTTTTATGTTAGATTTAGTTTGCCCGTTCTGTTTTTTCTAATACATTTTTTTTAATTTTTGGTAATTAGGTGACGGCGCTGTATTGGGATTTGCGATTTCGTTGTGTGTTTTCGCTTTTTAGTATTTTGATCTTTTGTTTTCATGCCTGCTGACAAACGATGATTGTCAAGCTGGGTAACTTTCGCTTTGTTAGTCTTCATATCACCGATATATGGGAGTGAAAGTCAAGCCTGGACTTAAAAGTTAACCCCCCCCCCACACACACACATACTCACACAAAAAAGTGTGACGAATATTTTTTAGAAGGAGAAGAAAAGCAAAAAAGAAACTGGAAGGTGGGCTGAAACCGAAAACCCAATTTCAACCACCACCTGCAAACAAACACGAGGCCAACATTTTGCCCTTTTATTGATATATACACAAGCAGGCAAAAAGTTCAAAAGATAACGCAACAAGAAAAAAAGAAAAGAAAACGCAAAAGAAAAAAAAAGTCGACCCCTCCGCCCCCCCCCTTCCATAGAAAAAGTGTGAGGAATATTTTCTGGAAGGAGAAGAAAAAAATAAACCTGAAAAGTAAAAAAAAATGTGATTTTTTTTTGCAACAAGAAGGGAAATAAGCAGGGGACAGAGGAACATATGTTAAAATAGAAAAACCGTTTCAACCACCGCCTGCAAACTAACAAAAGCAGAGGAGGACCCCCCGAACTCTGAAGAGGTCCACCTGGGCGTAATTATAAGATTAGAAGCCACTAACTTCCTCTCCCCATTTCCTCGACATCGGCCTAAAATGGAACCGCGAGACGACTTTTCCTAGCACGAGAAGGTCGGTGCTACCACTTTTCCTAGTACGGGATCACCTAGAACGAGATGCCTTCTTTGACCAGTTTCCCTATGACCAGTTTTCCTAGGACGAGTTGGCTGCGACGAGTGGGCCGGTTCCCCCTAGAAACATATGCCTAGAAATGCTTTAAAACTGCAAGGGCAGATTCAGGTTTTTTCTGAGTTGGGGGTCAGCTTTTATCAGTGATGATGATGATGCTGAGGAGGAGGAGTAGCCTTGTTTGTTCACCGATATTTCGGAAAAGCGAAAATTCAATAAATAGAAAAAAAAAAGATCAACTAGACCTTTCCTACGACCTAAGGGGTCATTTTCTCGGTGGTATAAATTCAAAAATTAGGGGGGAGTGGGGACATCCGGACCCCCCCTCTGGATCTGCCAATGTAAAATTGTATCTTGGTTTACAACTGTGGTTCATGTATGGACTACACAGTGCATCAAGTGAGATCATACTCACTTCAGGGAGGCTTCAAACAGCATATTACTACTGTTCACATTTCGTTTTCTTTTGTGGGGCTTGCTTCCGTGCTAACTTTCCCGTGAATGCTGTAGACTCCTGGGTAATGTTTTGATACCTCAATAAGTTATTTGATTCTTTCAGTCGTTCACAAAATCCTTGTATGCCTGCCCTACCTTGGTAATGTCAGAAGCATCTCTCGTGATTTATCTGCTGGATTTATCTGCGGGATTTATCGGGATTAACGAGGGTGCAGGATCGATTCCCGGCCGTGGCGGCCGTTTTTCTGATGGAGGCGAAAAGCAAAAACGCTCGTGTTTACGAGATTTCGGCGCACGTTAAAGATTCTCAGGTGGTCAAAATTAATCCGGGGCCCTCCACTATGGTGTGCCTCATCACCTGCGTTGCGTCGGCGCGTTAAACCCTACAATCATCAATCTGCTGGACTCCCCATTCACATTCCATATATCACTCCGCAATCCCTGTATACTAACTCCTCGTATACCAACATTCCCAATACCACTCCCTATATCCCTGCTTTCCCTACATTGCCCAGGTGGTCAGTGTCACCTCACTGCATTTTTGTTTTTACCGTATTTTCCAGATGCCAAGTGTGGAAGCCGCACGTGTCCAAGGTTGAGCTGCAGGTGTTTACGCGTTTCTTCTGGCCAGTTGTGTCGTCACGTGATCGATGGAAGCTTTGACAGCCCATGCACCTCAGTGTCTTTGCGTGCGTCGTAGTTCTCACGAGAAATAAGTGTTGGACCAAGGAAGAGAGAGGGAAAAAAAGGAGACCATGCATTGTTGACTCGCCAAGTACTGCTGTTGTCTTCTGTTAGACCCTTGGATGTCATATGCACGTCAATTGCTCCTAAGGGGCATTGAACAGAGCTTACATACGCCAAGTGTGTATATATTATATGAAAACGTAAATATATATATATGTTATATAAATGTGTGTATACACATATATACATGTTTGTACTGTATAGCTGTAGTAAAAAAGGAAATAAAACTGATTTTACAAAACAAGTGTGAATAAGTTTATGGGTAAATTGAAATGAGGCTTAATCGCGACAGAGTTGTAGAGACGAGAGGCGGGTATCAGCAACATACACCGATGATGATAGTGGGATGCTTCTGCCATATACCCGCACAGGGATTGGATGATCGAGGTTCCATTCACTTCTTTTCATTACAATATATATATATATTTTGCAAACATAAGCGTTGCTTCAAGGTAAGTTTTGCCCTGCATGGAAGAAAGGTGTTCTAGGTGCTGTAATACATTGGTACCATCTTTCGGATAAGATGCCCATAAAGAAGACAGAAAAGGACATTGAAGCCAGCGTCACACTTAATGCTAAACAAAAGAACGACAGATGTCGACGTTCCACAGTTCAAAACGAAACACGCCTCGTTTGCAGCCTTTGCTGTTTGCTTTGCAAACTCTTGGAAGATCTGAAGCCTCTTGGGCGAGGCACAACTTGACTCCATATTTTTGTGCATAAGTGTGTAGGCATTTGCAACGACGCATACCCCATTAACCGCTTTGTACAAAGTGCAAATTCACCACTTTGACTAGACCCCCCCCCCCCAATCTACATTTTTATATTTCATGTCTTTAGCGCTGATTTTAACAGGCTCTTATTGGCCGAAAAGGCAATAAATTCATCCGTGTGAATAGGTTTAACATCACTTAGAAACGTCGTTTCTGCGTTTCTTGAGGCGGGCCATGTTGTGGGAAGAAACCCGCCTGAGCGGAAACACTGCCTTCTTTTCTCCCTCAAACACTGCGAAGAATTGACCATGGCTCGTTGTAAAACGTCCATTATTTGGTTTTGAAACCGACAGTCATGCCGGTGAAATGATACCGTCGGCAGCTGTGCTCTAGAATGATTTGCTTTACAAGTACGGTCCTTGTGGCCATAGCTTGTGGCCGTGAACGCTTGTTTTTTCGCGTGACTGCATGGACGCGCCTCGAGTCAAGCGCGTCATTGTGGTTTCAGTTTCGGTTTCAACTTCAGCGTTGTGTTTTGACTAACTATATAAGACGAGAAACAGTATATTATTATAAATTTAGTATTATTTTAAATATTACAGTGCCGCGTAAAGTAAGTGTATTTATTATTATTTTAAACGAAAGCGAAACTGCGGCGGCTGCATACCGGAAGTGGCGCCTCTCAGTGCTTTTCTTTTTGCCGAAGTCCGGTGCTGTGGATGTGTGTGTGAATGCGCAGTTGTGAGGGAAAATCTATTTAAATCGGGTCTTCATCCTTGTTTATACAGACGACGACAATTCCGTGAGTAAAGTTTGATTGTACGGTGTTAATTTGCCTAAGATATTACTAACGCCGGTGCTGTCAACGGGCAGAGTGACCCTGTTTTGGTTGTGTTGAGCTTTTGTTCGACCGAGGCCTAGGAGAAGGTATTTACGTCAATGTGTAAATGCAGTTAAATTTGAGAAAAAAACGCACCTGTTCCTGTTTTAGAAGCTCGGGGCATGAAGCAAGAGTATTATTTATTATCACTTGCTGCGTTTTCGGCGTATTACTGTAGCAGGCACCACAATCGGGCTAGGCAGTTTTTGGCGCCAGCAGAGTTCGAATCGCCTCTCGCCGCGGTTCTAACCTTGTCTAAAAATCTTCTCCCGTAGCCGTTGGTTGACCGTGGGACCAGGCGTCTTTTTTGTAATATTGACTCCCGTATTAGCTGACGATTGCTTCGTTCCACGTTTGAGCGCACTTTTTGTTGACACCCTAGCCCGCAAATGCCGGCAGATTAGTCATACCCGGCAATTCACGCGGTTTCTGGAACGCTCTTACCGGAGCGGCCGCCGAAGCACTTGTGGCGTAATAGCGTCGTCCTGACTGCGCATGTGGGCGACCGGTTGCGACGATTCCGCTTACGCGGATGTAAAACCACGTCGTTCTCGACTGTCCATTCATTACCTTCCGAAGCCGGGCGGGCGTTTAGAAACTGCATCGTGTTTTGTTCGGACCCATATCGCCGAGCGCCTAGAAGATGACGGTTGGGTCGCTGTTTTGACGGAAACAAATACGTCTTATCTCGAGTTCGGTTTGCGTTGGACGTATTTCTGACAGCTGGTTTCTCTTGTCGCAGACAATGCAGCAGCCGGCAGCAGATCTTGGGGACGGCATCCCCACCTTCAAGGTGAGTTTTGCCCTATTGCTGTTCGTTGAAGGACGCGTTTTTCAGTGTCAATATCGTGATTTTTTTTTTTTGCCATAGGCCTAGTGATGCAGCGTATGATGATTGATTGGTGACCGAAGGGCAAAGCCCTTGCGGAGAACTGTCCCTCTAATCTGATGCTGCGTTTAGTGGCAATCCCTTTTAACACAACGCAGATTTTCCGCGTTTGTCAGAATTGACAAGTGAGCAGTTATGTCCAGGCTTTGTAGTGTAGTGAGCCTGAACATCTTCAGGTGAGACCCAGGGTTTAGGCGTGTTTGCGTGATAGCACAGAACTTCCGTACACACTTGTGCACGGTGCTATTTAAAGGGGCACTGACACAAAATTTTGAAGGAGATATAACTTCGGAGATAGATTGGTGGGAACACATATACATACATCATCTGCAAAATATCAGCGGCGAATACAGCCTAGAACATATTTAAAATCCATTTTAAAGTGTGCGAAACGCAACCGAGCAGCCAGCAGAGGACCACGCGCAATTGACATCCCGAGGATATCGTGTAAATAAACAAGATCCAAACACGTCACGAGTTTGTGTTTGCCGCTTCCGCACTGCTGGCTTTTTTCGCCGGCTCGCCGCTCCAATCGGAGGGCCGGAGGGCGGAGCTTCTGCTCTCGAGAACGAACGACCTGATCGTTGGCGGCGGAGGCGTCGTGATTTCGTAAGCTCATGGGGCAGCTGGCCGCTACCAAAGTTCTACAGCGATTCCAGGCACTCGTTTCTATTACTGTTTATTACCATTGGATGCGAAAACGCGCCGAAGGCACGAAAAGCCCACTGAGCTAGCTGCACGGTAGCTGTGCAGGCGGCGGCCACGGCCGCGAAGTGGCCCAGGCCGGCGCAGGTAGCTCGAGTGATAGCTTGTTACTGCTGCACGAAATTGTCCCCAAGTCCCGACCATGGTGGCTTACATGAGAAAGGAGTTAATGATGCGATGGCGGGTTGCATTAAAAATTGTCATCTGCACCGCTTACGAGAGCGGCACTCGAATATCCGCCGCAGTGCTAAGCCGAACACATCTGTAGGCAGACCGGCCGGCTGCTCCCAGCGCGCGTCTTGCCACCCACCGTCTCGAGCGTCGCGCGTCGTTCTTTAGCCGCGGTAGCATTTGCACTCGCAGCGCCTGCGTCACGTCCACGGTCGCTTTTTAATTAAGCGCCTCACGAGATCAGTACGTGGGGGCATTCGCAGAAACTGCCGTCTATGCGGATTCTACAGTGCTATGGCGGCTCTGCTCTGTGATATCCCTCCGACGGTCACGTGGTGAGCTTTGTTCACACAAAATCCATCGTTTCGCGGCACTCGCTGAAACCGAAACTGCGACTGGCCGCATTTAAAATGCCTCTAATTAAACGACTGTCGCACGGTGAAGCAAATGAGGTTTCTAGTCAAGGGTTCGACGAAAGTTCGTCTGGTCGATTGTGAACAAGGAACCCGTACGGGTTCCGAAACGTCTTTTTACCTTTTTGACTTGGTCAGTGACTGCCTTACTGTTTCTTCAAATGAGGTTTCTACAGGTTATAAGTAGGTCACTAGCTACTTATCGCAAAAAAAAAAAAAAAAAAAAAAACAAGATGGAAAACTTTTGTGTCAGTGCCCCTTTATGTCCTACTTTGCATTTATGATAGTGGGCATGGTAATCGGATAGTTACTGAAACCCATAGGTGCAGTGAAATGTTACCATACTCGGGTACAATGGCAACAGCTCAGGTGATGTATCACTCCGCTGAAGCGGCAAACCCGAATGTCAACGAGTGCACGTTTTGTAATGAGGTTGTCCTTGGTACCATTGTTGTTGTCATGTCTAGTTTTTTTATCACTGCAGGAAACTTTGACCAGTATTGAATGTATGTGCTACACACAATTTGCTCTTTCTACACACCTGCAGCATCTCTGCACAGTGTTCAAGCGGGGGAAAAAGAATCGCTGAACGCTGCATTCAAAGCCTAGCACATGTTGTCAAGTGCTTAGAGGCGCACGCTAAGCTGAGTAAATAAAGCAACAATGTAACCAGGAGAAATTACTAACCAGCTATAAAAATCATCAAGGCCAGCAGAATTAGCGAGGCTCTTTTCAAACCCCTTTGTGATGAGGCAGGCTTACTCAAAACCATTCATCAAACAGTTCAGTTCAGCTTAGTTTGGTCAGTAAGACAGCTGGCACAAACAAAATAATCTGATGAAAGGCCTCTGTGAAATTTAAAATAAGACTAGTTGGACTGCGCCTGGCCAGCGGCAGATTGCACAATGGATAGGAACCATCCGCCTGCTTGAGGCATTTTTCTTTTTCATTGAACGGAACAGGATCGATGCATGCGTGAAAAATAATAAATCGAAGTTCACTGAACTTATTCTTTATTACATAAAAAAAAAACTGACGAGGAAAGACTCAACCTTCGGGTGCGCCATTCGTGTTTTTCGGCAGCAGCCTTGTTCGTGATTGTCGAGCGGACCGTCTGCTTAGACACAGGCCTGTACTTCTGGCGGTGTCGGCTTGTTTCTCACCATGTTCGAGAGCATTGATTATGCTTCATTAATCCAACAGTGAAATCGGCTACCCTGCTGCTCATGCCACTGGTTGCACAAAACAAATAAAAACTGGCTTGGCTGTGCCAATGACCCGTTCTGTGCCGAAAGCGTTGCCAGACGTAGTGGTGCCCTTGCCAAAATAAAGAAAAAGCATATCGGGTGCCAGCACTGTGTAATAAGTCTGCTATTACAGTCAAAACAATTTTCGCTCAAAATTTAGTCTGTTGTAGCCGATATTCTTCTGTAGGCGGGTCTGTTATGAGTGGAGTGGACTTCTCCACTTAAAATGCATGGAGACCAAACCAACAGAAATGGCCTGTTGTAACCGGAAGTCCATCGTTGCTGAATCCACTGCAACGAGTGTAGACTGGATTTGAAATGGCACTTTTGCTTCAGAAAGGGCTTCATTTGCAGCTGGCTTGATGCGGTTCTGGTGTCAGGTGTTGGTGGGCACACTGGCTGCTTGAGCATTGAAGAGCATTTCTTATTTCGTTCGTGACAAACGACAGTCCAAGCCAGCCTCTGCCAAAAAAAAAAAAAAGCTCCCAGGAGTCGGCCATGGCTTCAAGACAGATACCGTTGGCACAGCACAGGTGCCTCACTCCTACTTGGTGATGGCAACATTGTGAAAATTTCAAATGAAAGGAAAATGAGAGAAACGCCAGCTTTATTTACCTATTTTTCGGCAAATAATGCCTCGTTGCTCGTCGAACAAAAGCTGACAGAGCTACTAAATGCATGATCTTCCAGTTAAAACAAAATTTATTCAGCCTATAGTGTCCCTTTAACTAGACAACAAACGTGCGAGCGAATTGTGGAAAGGTCTTTGCGAGGCATCTCTCTTTTCAAGTGCCAGTTGCTACTTGAAGTTAGCTTTGTGGCGCCTGGGAAAAGGTGGCGAAACATGTTTAAATTAGTGGTAACTGCAATGCTGGTGTAGGTCTCTACAATCTCTACAACCCTCGGGGCTGCATTGCCTCCCATCTCCAGTGCTCTCCAAATGCTTGCTGAAAGTCCAGGAGGGAGGGGTTTAGGAAGCCCGTTGTGTGTTCGGGACTGGTGTAGATGCCTGTCTAGCTCGAGTTACTCAACCACGGTATGTGGCACAAGTCAAGTGAACTGGCCATTGGAACCACTGACACTTGCATTGTGGTTGTGGGCTGCGCTTCAGGCTGCACTGATCTGCAGCTGAAGCACCCAGCCCCGCACACCACCCATGACGACGGCTTCACCAAGACTGCGTCAGTCTTGTGCCTTGAGAATGCACGTTTCTCTCTTTCAGCACCTCGTGCAAGATATTCTTTTTGATGCAGATTATTTTCTGTGGCCGTGGCTTTACGCAGTTTTCTTTTTCCCCGTGCAGTGCGTCTTGGTAGGGGATGGTGGCACAGGCAAAACAACCTTCGTCAAGCGCCATCTGACGGGAGAGTTCGAGAAAAAATACGTTGGTGCGTATACCTGCCCTGCTGTTTGCAGCACTTAATTGTCTGTGCTTGTTTGGCACTGTGTCCAACCATCCCGTTAAATTTTCATGCCTTCTCATTAGTGCCACTTCGAGGGCTTGTTGAGGCCTTCCCAGGTGTTGGTTGAGGGTGCAGTTGGTGATGATTGATGGTTGCTGAACAGCAGTGTGGAAGTTGTGTCCCTCTAATCTGAAGCTGCACGTTCTACCATGCCCTGAAGGTTGAGGCAGGTCTTCGTCGATTGTCGATGCCTGAAGGAATGTAGGCTGTTGTTTCTCGTCCATTCGCGTGTAAAATACACAGCATGAAGAACGGGATGCGTGAAAGGCTTTTGAAGAGTGCAAACCTAGTTAGTATATCAATGGAAGTACGTAGTAATAGAATTGGCTATCAGGCCTTGGTAGAAATGGAGGGTACTCTTTGTGCTGGGCAAAAGCCCTGCAGCGGTGCTGCTGATGTAGGCTTCGCAGTTCCTGCCCACCCTGTGCCCTTAGGGCTCCAGCCTGTCGGTGCGCTGTTTTTTTTTTTTATAAAACTCCAGGAATGATTCCCTTTGTAATTGCCAAATTCGGTGGCGTGATTTTAATTGCATGGTTGCAGTAAGTTGAGTGGAAGCGCCGACAATTTTTCGGTCCCCCTCAGGGACGTATCTTCAGCTTAAAACAGCCGAAGCATGCAGCATTCATGTCAAAGGCCTTTTGAAATGAGTCGTGCCACGGGCTGGGCAGTGGGCTCCTCGCTGGCAGACCAGGCTGGAGCCATGTTTCTAGTGTGTGTGTGTGTGTGTGTGTGTGTGCGCGCGCGCGCGCGCTGACTGCCCCTCCTTCACCCTGTGCAGCCACCCTGGGTGTGGAAGTGCACCCCCTCCTGTTCCACACAAACCGGGGTCCCATCCGGTTCAACGTGTGGGACACAGCGGGCCAGGAGAAGTTTGGCGGCCTCCGCGACGGCTACTACATCCAGGGTGAGTGGGTGGTGTCCCTGCTGGGAGTGCTGCGGCACTCGCTGGTGGCCGAGCGGAGGAGGAGGTTCATCTCTCTCTCCCTCTCTCCTCGTTGCAGGCCAGTGTGCCATCGTGATGTTTGACGTGACCTCGCGGGTGACGTACAAGAACGTGCCCAACTGGCATCGGGACCTGGTGCGCGTGTGCGAGAACATCCCCATCGTCCTATGCGGCAACAAGGTGGACATCAAGGACCGCAAGGTCAAGGCCAAGTCCATCGTCTTCCACCGCAAGAAGAACCTCCAGGTAGGCTGGTGGAAGAGACTGCTTGGTCTCAGTCGGTGCCGTACAGGGTGGGAAAACAAATGCGTTGGCCTACGCTGCGATTTTCTGTGGTGGTTGGAATGAGCAGAACTTTGCCAAACGCTTCTTCTGTGAAATTAATGGTGGGCTGGGGTTTGAATGTAAGGTAAGGGTGCGCAGCTGACAATGCCATTTCCAGGTTGCCGACTCCGCCCTAGCGATGTACGTCATTCCTGTTTTTCTTTTTTCGGTCAGATGTTTTGCCATGTCATGCGAGTACAGTGAGACAGAACTATGCAGGTAAATGCGAGAGCTATTGTCCGATTCTGAAGTGACTGTGCTCAGCGCACAAGTCCCCGCAGGCATTTATTTTACTTTTACACGTATACCTGCTTGTATGCTTGTTTCGGAAAACTGTTTGGACAAGCTCCACCAATCCCTTTCCATTATTCACGACGTGTGGTGTCGCAAATTGTAGTGCTTTTGACATTTTCTGTGCAGCTGCTGCAAACAAGCAAGCAGACCGAACACAATCAATTTGTGAAATGAACTGTGGGATGTCATAGGCAGCTTGCAAGACCTTCCTGTTTCTTTCGTATTTTGTTTTGTACTTTGGGGGCATTGCAGAGTGGCTGAGCGGTATTGTGGGGGAGCCAACATTGCAGCTGCGTAAGATGGATGTGTGTAGCTTGCGGCAGTGCCTCATCTGTCCCCCAACTGCATAAATTGGGGTGCTTTTGTTATAATTTGCATTGCATCGCAAGCTGTGCGTGTACTGTGTATTGCAGTGAGGGGGCCAAGACTGTTGAGGTTTGTGTGCTATTTGTCCTTGCTGAAGGGGGTTGCACCCAAATTTATTCTGAACGTGCAGTACGTACGATCGAACCAACTGGGACATGACCCTGTAGCCCTGTGAAATGCCTTGCTAATTAGCTGAAAACGTTTAAAATAGCTCATTCGCAGACGGCTCTGCTGGCGGGTTGCGCGAACAGCCATGAAGAATTACCATAGTGACATGCAGCCGGCCGGGTGCTTGGTCCACTGGGCAATCAAAAGAACGAGCCGCGCTTTGCTGCTGCAAGCGCAAACGCATTTTTTTTTCTCTCTCTCCCAGTTGAAAGGCTTTTGTGGTGAGAATGGTGCTGAGCAGTAACAAAGGCTAGTTCATTCACATTGAACAAAGTTGCACCTTGTTTTTGTGGCCCCTTTAATAAGCATATTTCTGGCATTGCAAACAAACTGCAACCCATGGCTAAAGTCAGTGGCCTTGCAATGGTCGGCCTTTATATAGACGTGACGCCTGTGCTCTCTTGTTCTGGTCCTTCTTGGCGCAGTACTATGACATCAGTGCGAAGAGCAACTACAACTTCGAGAAGCCCTTCCTGTGGCTGGCACGCAAGCTGATCGGCGACCCCAACCTGGAGTTCGTGGCCATGCCCGCGCTGGCACCGCCCGAGGTCACCATGGACCCCGAATGGCAGGCCAAGCTCGAGAACGACATGAAGGAGGCACAGAACACGTCGCTGCCCGACGAGGATGACGACGACCTCTAACCCCCGCTGCGTCACACTTGTCCCCCCCACGCACTGGAGAGGAAAATTGCTGCTGCCGCCGCTGCTGGTTTGGCCAAGCACCTGCGTCCCACGTGTACAGCCACAGATAGGGTCCGATTGTTTGCATTCTCAGGCGGGGGGTTGTATAATGGAGAGGAAAAAGGCTACTGTGTTCCCAGCAACATTTTTTGCGGCTCCCCCATTCCTTTCACCTTTTTTTTTTTGCCCCCCCCCCCCCCCCCCCCCCCACGTTTTCCAACCAAAAGCTTGCAAGGTGTGTGTAGTGATTGCAGTTCATGCCATGTTTGCCCCCTCCTGTCCCCTACTTTTTTTTTTTCGTTCCTATGAAAGATTGACTCATGTTTTACCCATGTAGGCCCATTTCAAATGTTATTTCATTAAAAACATGGCTCTGTAATAAATTAGTGCTGGCATGTATGTTTTCAAAGTTGTGATGAATGTACTTTGGTGGTGAGTGAAGTTGTGTGCAACAGAAAATGTTTACAAATAAACAGTTGGGCCAGATTCTACAATGTGTGTGCTTGTTCATTCCGAATGTAAGTGCGCCTAAAAGGCTGCCTTGCTTCGTTTTATAAAGCTAAGCATTATATGCCCCACTGATGGTGTTTAAGACGTTGCGCGAAAACGCACTGCAGAAAGTCGTACTTGCACAGTATGTTTCGAACCACGGACCCCCGCGGTATGAAGCCCACGTCATCCAAACCGCCATTCCGACACTGTCACAGCAGTTTAGCCTAGCGTTTTAACCATCTGTTATAATAAAAGGAGCCTTGGTTTTTTTTCCGCGTGCTCAGCAATGCAAAGTGCGCTGCACCGAAGGACGCGCGCCCACGGGTCGACACCCGCAGACCATCCGCAGTGGGGAATCTCGGAAGTCGCTGTGAAAGCGGGCCAATTAAGTTCTTCCCCCAGGCGAACGTCACGTCCGCTAAGATGACGTCAGGTCCGACGGAAGAATCCGATTGGTCTCCGCTCGAGCGGCGTGCGGCCAATGCCGGTGTGGCCCAGATCGACGTCACGTCCGGTGTGCCTGACGTCTCCCTATGGAAACTGCGAGGAGCGGACGAGCACGCTGGAGAGCTGAAAGGAGCTGGCGACAGCGTTGGTAACGAAAATGGCGGCCAACGAGTTAGGCGACTGTGAGCCGAAAGCAACGGAAATCGTCAGGGGCCAAGTTTTCGAAGTTGCACCGCGGTATACGAATTTAGCCTACATTGGCGAAGGCGCCTATGGCATGGTCGTGTGAGTAGAAGCTTGAAGTTACCTCTTTGGCGCCGGGAAAAGCTGCTGTTCTGTGAGAAGCGCCAGCGACGTCTTGCACGAGTGCCGTGTGTGCGTCCGAGTTCGCACGGGTCTCCCACCGCAATGCAACAGTTGTCATTCGTCAAGGTTAAGCCTTGCGCTGACTAGTGGTCGGTCGTGGTGTGTGCACCCGTCTCCGGAGCGCCGCAGCTCCGAGACGTGCAGTCGGACGGGCGAGGCTCGGGCGAGCTCGCTATCGCGGGCGGGTTCTGCGACTCGCTCCGGTGCGCGCGGAGCCCGTGTGGACGGTGTTGCAATAATTGATACGGTGCGCCGATGCGATCAGTCCAAGTTCGACGTCGTCGGTCGCGGCGAGCCAGAGTTGACCTTCGCCGAGCAGGCGAAATATTAATGCACGTCCGCCGGGCGACCCGCAGTGTTCGGGCAATGCGACAGGCGTTTAAATGTCAAAGCGCCTTCACCTCGGCGGATGCTCCCTAGTGCTCAATGCGGCTCGTGCAGCTCAAAACACGCGATGGGGTGTTGCCGTGGCCGGCTGTCGTTGCTGTCGGGACCATGCGGAAGGAAAGGCTGCCAATGCAAGCCTTCTTTTTTTTTTTTTTTTTTGAAGCGTTCCTCTCTTCTTTGTTTTTTAACCCGCTCCAGCGGCCCGCGAAGGTCTCTCGCCCGGGCTACGAACGCCGGTGCGGGTAGGCTGACATTCATCAAAGTTTTATGTCAGCCGCTCGGAAGGAGCCAGGGAGTTTTTTTTTTCTTCCTCGCCTTGGGGAGATGTTTTTATCCTTGAACATGGCTGAAAGAAAGTCGAAATAAGCAGCTGCGCAGGTGAGGCCGCGTTGAGAACCGTTATTCCGGCCTCGTTATATATTTTTCGTGCGCGTGCCACATGTCAGTGCGGACGCCGCACCTTTCCGCTCGACGAGCGCATTTTCTTTGTTGTCCTCGCACGGGCTGGGGCGTTTCGTGCGACGACTTGGCATTGCTTAGCGCCTTGATTTCGCGCCGGGCTCGTCACCGCTTTTCATCCGCCGCGACGTTCGCGCGCGGTACGCGTGATGCCGGATTGGGCGGCCTGAAAAAATGCCCGCGGCCGCATTCCGAACTTCTTGAGAACGTGATGACCGGTGCGTCTACGCGCATCTGGGCTGCCTTTCTACGGAATCGTTTAAACGGCGTGGGGTCAGTCTGGCGTCGTGTAAATCCACTGGTGTCGCATTGCGCCAACCAGTTTGCGCTGCACACCTGCCCATCGCGGCATGTCCGTTTCCTGGTGCTACTGGGGCCTTCGGTTGTTCTTTATATAAGGCTCGAATTTCGTTATATGCCCGTGTTTCAGAAAGCTGTCACGCAGTGATTAGAAAAACAACGTAAATGGAACGAGTTCTACAAAGTTGTAGGCGGCTACAGGCACGTGAACCACCTTGGAAGATATATTGTAGCATGCTTTTGTGCGGAGTTAGGAGGTTTCTTTGTGCTGAAGTAGCTACTTTAATTTAGTTGGCTGCCCATGTTCAAGAAGGCTATTTTGTAGTCGCAATAAAAGCACCGTTAATATGCAAATGGGGAACAATCTTCACAAAGTTATCGGCAGGACTTGTGTTGTACAGCTCTTCGGTAGTAGCTCATGATGTTTTTTGTTGCTGAAGTAGTTACTTCATAGGAAATGCTTCGTGCATGCCATAAGTGGATCGCTTTAAAGAAAGTTCAGCGTAGCTCTGCTGCAAACTTTTGTTACATTTTGTTCATTATTAAAGAAAAACAGAAAGAACTGTGCAGGAGCAACGGGCCAACATTGAACGTACCCAGTTCAGCCCATGCTGTGATCTTCATCTTGTGTGTGCTGCAACTTGTGCAGTTGCGCCTTGACACACTGCTATAAAATCTCCAAGCGGTTCCAAACAAGGAAAATTTAACGAAAAAAGTGTTGCAAGGTTAGGAATGTCTGTCCGAGCATTTATTTGTTTATTTCGGTTCCTTCACTGCCCAGGGGCCGTTACATGAGGGAGTGGGTTTTTGTACAAGTAATGGAAAAAAAAAAAGGAATACATGAAAAGGGAAGATGCACGGAGAAAAATAAGCCATCATTGCAAAAACATATACATAGCTCACTGGAAATGTATGCGGATACACAGGATAGATAAAAAAAACATTTCAAAGCAAAGGGAAAAGTGCCGTAAGCACAGGACTACACGTGAAGAATAGAAAAATAAATGATTATTGCCAGAAAAAAATGTACAAACACACAAAGCAATATACTCACGAAAGGGCACTATTATAGCGCACATAAAGTTCGTTCAATTGTTGAGTGAAATGTGCGCACATCAGTTATAGTGGTTATCGTGGCTGGCAAGTGGTTCCAGTTGTCTGACATTTTAGGTATGAAAAAATTGGATAGCAGATTAGTACGACAATGAGGTACGTTCATTCTGAAAGGCTGATTTATGTGCAAAGATGTGTATGATGGACTGGAAAGTTAATTTCTCAGTTGTGGATTGAGGTGATAGACTTTATGAAACTGATTAGGCTGTGGCAGTTTTCTGAGAAGGGGAAGAGGAGGCAGGTTTAGTGTCCGCTTCATTGAAGATATACTGACCTTATGAGCGTAATTAGATAGATAAACCGTGCACTGCAGTTTTGTGCGATTCTAAAGTGTTAATAAGGTAGTCCTGTGCTGGATCCCACATCGAACACGCATACTTGGATGTTTAGGACTGATTAGTTCACGTAACTGCGTTTGGAGTCAAGCACTGCGCTTTGGAAGCAAATTGCAACTTGAGCAAATTGTTGTCGTTACTTGTGACTTGCATTATGTTGCAAGAAAAGAAATGTTTGACCAACACTTCAGAAGGAATTGATTGCTTTTAGGAGACAAGCTTGATGTAAATTTGGGATTAAAATTTTGCAAGCACTGTTCACTATACTTGTGCCCTTTGGGGCTGTCGTAAAATTGAGTTCGGCCCTAATGTGAACTTTTTAATGTGAAAGCATAATGTACCTCGTGAGTTGAAAAATCTTGTGTCATTGTTGTTGACACAGAGGAGTAAAAATCACACTTTAAAAAATTGGCTGCGCATCTGCTCACTTCGTTGCACATGTTGTTTGAAGATGATAGTGCATCTGCCACGTAAATGTATTTAATTTTACTGCATTCCACTACTCCACGCTAAGGCCCTTCCCTACGCACGTTTCACACGCCATCTACTGGAATCTTCCGTTACTGTTGAAGTTCTTGGAATGCCATGGGGAGGGCGAGTGTCACGGGCAATGATGGAAGACTGCATTTTTTCATCCGCCAGGGGGGCTAATGTAGCGGGCGATGGCGGCCATGGTGGGCGACGGTGTATTTCATTTCTATCGCAGAAATCAAGCATCCGCGAATTTATAATAAAGGAACACTGCAAATATCGTTTATGTACTGATTTTGTGCCTCAGATCTGCGTAATGTTTTGTTTTTGTTCAACAATGTTGACAAGTATGAACACTGCCACCAGATCTAGATGCTTAGGAATGGTTGTGGGCATATAACCATTTAATTTAACCCGGCCAAGTCCACGTTTCATCGAGGGACTGACAGACCAGAATTTCTGCGTTCAAGTAGCACTAGAAAGACTATCATTTTTAAAAAAGTGGAATGCACTCAGCTGCATTCTTCCGCTCCCATTATCTGTGGTGTAGTGGCGTGGCCGACCATTTTTTTCTGCGATCAAGTTTAGGCCCACTCTATGGAAAGCCTCATGCTGTAGAATGCTTCCGAAGGACCTGTTCTATTACAGACACCTTTTTTTTTTTTTTTTTGCTCAATGGGTGGTTTTAAAGATTTTGCCTTAATAAAATTATGGTAAATTTTCGTCTGGGTTGGAATTGGACCCGCTCCTCCGGCGTGCAAGATGAATGGCCTTGCAAAGGCAAGGGAAGAAATAATGGGGCCCACATAAACTAAATTCGTTAACTGAAGAAGTAGGCAGCTCTCCGCTTATACTCTCCGGTTTGGGAGGTTGTGGTTGAGAATAGCGGCTTCATTTTTACTCAGTGTGCGGCGCCTTAACCGCATATGTCAGTGGTGTTGTCAGAACTATGCTGATCAACATTTGCATTGCATGACAATAACATCTTAAGCTTGCTCAAAGTATTAATCAAATTGTTGTGTAACTTTCTAGTGTGTAGCCAATGCACATGCGTTCAGTGTGCAAATTATGCTTCAATGCAATGTAGTGAGCAGCTATAAGAGTGCAGTCTTTCTTTTCAAGTTTATTTTTACGCAAACGTACGCTTAATTTTATCAGCTCTAGGTATAAAGGTATTTTTTGCGGGTTATGATAGTGCGTTATGTGCAAACAGAAGTTGCACCTTCAGCTGTGCCACCAACGGTTGCACCCAATGTGCTCAAAGCTCATCCGACCCATGCCAACAGCATCACTCTCAAAGTACTTGCTGTGTGTCAAGTTAAAATACCAGACATTGTAATCTTGATGGATGAATAAAAGCAGGAGATACGGAGGCAAAGAATGGGCTAGGGCATTGCCAGACAGGAATGGCTGGAAAAATGTGTGAGAGTACATGCAAGCAGGCTGACGTTTAGAATAATGATACCTAGACATCTGTGTGTGTACTAGCTAGTAGGAATGTTTGCTGTTTGATTAGGGGTACAGGCAGAAATTGGGAACCCTTTAACACTAAGATGCTAGTACACATTGTGTGCTCTTAGTGCATGAGACACTGATTTCAGTCAGAATAATTTTGTTTCCTTGTGGCTTCAGTCCCACTCTCGTCTTGCTTTCACACGCTTTTTCGGGCTGATGTGCATGAATTGTTTAGCTTTAGCTGCACTCTTGAAACCTAGGCACACTATGTTCTGCAAGTGTGGACTATTCTTTGGAGGGCCTGTTCAACTTGTTGGAAATGCGTGGCACACTTGTTCCTCCTGTTTTTTTTTTTTTTTTGGCAAGTTGGCAGATTTTGTGTGACCAATTTTGTCACGACAAATGTGCATTATGAATGTAGTTGTCTCTGGTGAAATGCGAGGTACGTGTAAAAGCCATTTCAGTGGGCCCATGTGTTTGATTGAGCCGCAACCTCAATTGCGACGCCATTAACTGCGTACGTTCTCATTTCGTGCCGACCCTTTTTACAGATCTGCCTTTGACAATGAGACCAACGAGAAAGTCGCCATCAAGAAGATCTCCCCCTTTGAGCACCAGACATATTGCCAGAGGACACTGAGGGAGATCAAGATACTGACGCGGTTTAAGCACGAAAACGTGAGTGCTCCCTCGCCTGTGTACTATCGCTTTTTGGGGGTTTTTAATGGCCGGTCACATCTGTGTGCGTATTGTTGACGTTGGCATTTTACAGTTGCTGCTGTCATAAAAGAAGCTGTTGGGAGTGTCAGGTTGTTCACTTGAAGGGGGAGGAGTTTTACTAAATGTGGAACGTTTGAGTTCGATGGCTGTCAGTTAATAGGAAAAAACTTGTTCGAAAAGTTAGGGGAACCTGCTCCACAAAATTGGGTTTCACCAGCAATACATCCGTACCCAACCAGCTCATTTCTTTTTGAGAAAAAAAAAATCGACACTTTAAAAAGCCAATCCGTGTTATGAAATCAATGTGGCTAGTTCATTTCATATTAATATATACTAGAGGGAAATTTGGCCCCCCTGTCTGGAGGAGCAGCGTTTCAGTTCCACTTGTCCTTGGCATGGCTCATGAACAGGCTTCAAAGTTGCCTGGGGCTTGAGAAACAGTAATAATTTTATTCTAAAGGATTGCTTATGCCCCACGGCACCAGATACTCCTTGACAGGTGAGAAAAGGGTGTTTTATGTAAAAATGCTGCTGGAGGGCATTTTGTGATTTGTGACTTTGTAGGTCATGAAAACTGCATGATTCTATTGACACTATGTGACAAAGAGAATGAGTGAACCTGTTGAAAAATGCACACAGGCTATTTTTTGCAGTTAGGTGCTTGTACAGTCTCCTTTAAATGTGATGACTGGTGACTTGAATAGGGAGCTTAGTGGTGGGGTTACCACCTGACCGGTTTCGGACCGGCCCGACCAGTTTATTAGACAGCAGGCTGGTCTGTACCTAAAACTGGCTGACATTGGCCGGTTTTTTGGCTATCGGCCGTGGTTATTTCTTTTTTGGTCTTTTTAAAGTGTCAATACATCAACTACAGCATTAAATATGTGTCGACAAGCTGTGAAAAGACACGTGAGCAGAGAAAACACGCGGCCGTGTGCGCGATTCCTGAGATGGAAAGGGACCAAAAGGAGGAACAACACAACGAAATGTCGCCGGCGCGGTTACTTTTCAGTGCAGCACATTCACAGCAATAAGCAAAATCTCAATCACTTTCAGTACAAATGTTATGTTGATTTCTTTGTAGGAAAACACTACAGTAAATGGCATTGCATGTCAAAAAAAAAAACGTTTTTTTAACTCAAACGCAACCTTCTACAACCACGCCCCTTCACCTGTCCCGCCCTGGAAGGGCCAGTTTTTTCTTCGGGGAAAGGTGGCAACCCTACTTAGTGGACAGTGTGGGAGAGGAATGCCTGCTTGAATTGTCAATTTCTGTGCAAACAAAGCACCCTTCATTGCTGAAAAAATGCTGACAAAGTTGCACAGAGCGTAGTCTTTTGGTTGAAAGAAAACCACAGCTTAAAGCTATTTTAATGTCCCTTTAACCTTCCTTTGTTGTGGTCCTGTGACCCTGGTGCAAAGGAATATGGGGGACGTTCGGATAAGGTATACGCAGGGGTGGAACAGCTGCGCGCCATTTGTGCCATTGAGTGCCAAACTTGGTTACTTGCGCCATCCTGTGCCAAACCGCCCCTGTCGCGCCAAACTCGTTTATCAGCGCTGTCCTGCGGCCACAGTGGCTGAATTGAGTCGCGAGATGCAGACTGCCACGATGCCCAGCTCCCGAAAACTTGCCTGAAACATCGTGTTTCTGGTTTCATCAAGGCATTTATGGTTTCGGTTTCATCAAGGCTATGAGTGGCAATGGAAGTTGGCTCTGGCTTAGCCACAAAGCTGCAAGCAGTACCCGTTTTCTCTTTGCATTTTCTTGTGTCGCATTTACACGGTTTTGTCTGCCGGTGCGGGCAACGGCGCCACAATCAATGAAAAATTGCTAAAAGTAAAACCTTTTTGTGTCTCATCGCAAACAGATACATATAAAAAATTGTACTTTATTGGAGGTTAACATCAATCCATTCGCCAAGTTTTGGCGTTCCTATCTTTGCTGCCTGCAACTTTCCGTAGCGGCATCTATTTGTTCGATACGCTTTGCCTTCGCTTGTTAATTTGGTTCGCGTTTGTTGCGAAGCAATTACTCATTTTCACCTGTGAGCTTTGCTTAGTGCAGGATGGTCCAACATTAATCGTGCCTTCTAACACTCTGTAGTTACGTAGTCTAGATGTTTGTCTGTCTTAGTCGACTCCCGCAACCCTCTGACGGGCGAAGACATCGCTATGTCGCTATGTTCAGCTTCGCATGCGCTGAAACCGCTCTTCGATAGAAAAAAAATGCAAACAAACACCTTGTTTTATAGAATGCCACCATGCGTTCGCTAAAACACTGCCGTTTACAGTACGTGGTTATCTGATCCCCTTAGAATCTGTGCGCTAGGTTTGACATTTGAACAGTGATAATGTGGCGTGCTCTCTGGGGCCGAAGGTAGTCCGCATGTTGTTAACCTCCAGCTATAGGCTCCGGAACGATCGCCAGGTGGCGCTGCACTCTCCCCTCCGCGGGAGTACGCGGTGGCTGCCGTCGCTTCGGCACGTGCTTTTTTCGCTGCGCGCATGCTGCATTTATCGCGCTACGGTGAGGTCCGGGTAAAATTTTCTTTCGACTTATGAAAGCATACACATTAACACGTGTCCAGCAAGTTCGGTTTACACGTAGAGTAGCTACTGGGTCCATTTCTGCCGGTGCTTGTCTTGTCGTCTGCTAGAGACGCGTCGTCTGCCGAGTACCCCGGCCGAGCACCCCGGCGGTTTCACAGGATAAAGAGTGCTCTTGTGGGTGACCCTTGGCTGGTCTAACCACCTCAGTCATCGCAAAACGACTGCGTCTGGTGAACGGCTTTTCAGCGCCCTAAGCAGACACCCTCCGGCCCGCTCCTCCGCGTCTGGCAAGTGCACGCGCAGCTCGTGCTGTCTCCCGCACCGCCTGAGGCATCCAGCCTCCTACTCACGAATGCTGCGTGATCCACTTAAAGGGGCACTGACACAAAATTTTGAAGGCGAGATAACGTCGGAGATAGATTGGTGGGAACACATATACATCATCTGCAAAATATCAGCGGCGAATACAGCCTAGAACATATTTAAAATCAATTTTGAAGTGTGCGAAACGCAACCGAGCAGCCAGCAGAGGACCACGCGCAATTGTAAATAAACAACATCCAAACACGTCACGAGTTTGTGTTTGCCGCTTCCGCACTACCGGCGTTTTACGCGAGCTCGCCCGGCTCGCCGCTCCAATCGGAGGGCCGGAGGGCGGAGCTTCTGCTCTCGAGAACGAACGACCCGATCGTTGGCGGCGGAGGCGCCGTGATTTCGTCACCTAATCGGGCAGCTGGCCGCGACCAAAGTTCTACAGCGATTCCAGGCACTCTGTTTCTATTACTGTTTATTACCATTGGATGCGAAAACGCGCCGGAGGCACGAAAAGCCCACTGAGCTAGCCGCACGGTCGCTGTGCAGGCGGCGGCCAGGGCCGCGAAGTGGCCCAGGCCGGCGCAGGTAGCTCGAGTGATAGCTTGTTACCGCTGCACGAAATTGTCCCCAAGTCCCGACCATAGTGGCTTACATGAGAAAGGAGTTAATGATGCGATGGCGGGTTGCATTAAAAATTGTCATCTGCACCGCTTACGAGAGCGGCACTCGAATATCCGCCGCAGTGCTGAGCGAACACATCTGTAGGCAGACCGGCCGGCTGCTCCCAGCGCGCGTCTTGCCACCCACCGTCTCGAGCGTCGCGCGTCGTTCTTTAGCCACAGTAGCATTTGCACTCGCAGCGCCTGCGTCACATCCACGGTCGCTTTTTAATTAAGCGCCTCACGAGATCAGTACGTGGGGGCATTCGCAGAAACTGCCGTCGATGCGGATTCGACAGTGCTACGGCGGCTCTGCTCTGTGATATCCCTCCGACGGTCACGTGGTCAGCTTTGTTCACACAAAATCCACAAAATCCACCGTTTCACGGCACTCGCTGAAACCGAAACTGCGATTGGCCGCATTTAAAATCCCTCTAATTAAACAACCGTCGCACTCTGAAGCAAATGAGGTTTCTACAGGTTATAAGTAGGTCACTAGCTACTTATCGCAACGAAAAAAACAAGATGCTAAATTTTTGTGTCAGTGCCCCTTTAAGCCAGCACATACAAAGGGCGGCGGGAACACTCCTCACTAGCCCGAAACGAAAAGATGAAACTGAAAGCGAAGCAAACCCCCCATATTGTTGCATGGTCAGCTGCCACGACAGTAACAAGGCGAAAGAAGAGGATCCATTCGTTAAATTCTGCATAATCCCCGCGAAAGCGCACCAAAAGGATAGACGGTAAGCATGGATCACTGCGGTTCGGAAGGTGAAATAAGTTGGCACATTTTTGTTTGTATCTGTGTGCTTTCAGTTTACATTACCCGGCTTTGAAAATGCGAACTAGTGTTCTAACGAGTCCTCCTTTCTACACTTTTTTAATGCATGCTGCCAATGATTGTTTTCCGCTATAATAAATGAACTTCGGAGTTGTTTAGCTGGTGCCGTTCGATATCGTTCATATATAACAAAATAGGTTGACATTTTGCATGGGTGAAAAAAAAATAGTTTCTAGCGATTTACCTAGCCGTAGTAGCTCTGGTCCGTCTTGTCATTGCGACTTGTCGCAATGACAAGACGGACCAATTATCGTGTGCCTTTCTAATGCGTTTTTATAAGATGGAGCTGATTGTTTCAAGTGTAAGAAATAGCCTATTACCATAATCAATCACGTTTATCTTACATTTTTTGCAAGCCTCAGTGTTCCTGCAGTCCAGAAAATCAGGTTGTCCGAAGCGCGAGCACGCGAAGGGAGTACGCGAAGAGAAAAGTACTCTGTGACAAGCTGAACAGCTGTCGCCTTGCAGACAAAAGGACAGCAGCCGGCTACCGCCGAACAACGCGTTTCCCCCCTTAAAATCGTCGGGGTAGTCTTCCGGTCGAGCAGCGGGTGTGTAGCAGACGACAAGAAAAACGTCGACAAAAATGAACTCAGTAACTACTCTACATTTAAACTGAACTTGCTGGACACAAACTGACGCGTATGGTTTCATAAGTCAGAAGAAAATTTTACCCAGCCCTCTTCCTAGCGCGAAAAATGCAGCACGCGTGCAGCGAAAAAAGCACGTGCTGAAGTGGCGGCGGCCACCGCGTACTCCCGCGGAGGGGAGAGTGCAGTGCTGCCCTCGCCCAGCAAACTTTAGCTTCGCCTCCCTATAGTACCAGAACTGCGTTCCCGGGTCGGGGTAGGTTTTAGTGCACGGTAGAATGCCTGAATATTCGATTGATTACACGTAACTTGGATGGGGCTGTCCCAGCTGCCAACAGGGAGGTTAGGCAGGCACCTTAATGCTGTGAAATGGTGTTACATCTGCTTCTAATTGCATTTCTCACTGCTCCAAACCTGCTACAAAAGGCACTTTCGCCCGCTCCCAGGATTGCTCCCGAACCCGTATACCCTGTTCCAGCCCTGTTAATACCACTTGAAAGAAGTATGGGGGCAAAAAGAGCATGCACGACACAGGGTCTTTTTTTTTTTATGCACATCCTCATTTTTTGTGCCGCTTATGTACTGTCAGATAATAGTGAGCCAACTAACTGAGCCAAGAGGGGCATCATTTTTCGCTGAGTGACACAGTGACAGTGTGCCATGATGCGCAGGTTTTGTGTGTGTATGTGTGTACTTCACATACAGGTCTCATTCATAGGATCTCTCTCTGTCTCCATCTCTTTCAGATCATTGACATCAGGGACATCATCCGGGCACCCACAATCGAACAGATGAAAGATGTGTATCCTTGATGCGACAGGCCTTGTATGTAGTACTAGGAATTCTCTAGCATTACGGACACGATGCATCTTTTTCTTGGTGAAATGCCCGTATCGGAAAACCTGGAAAAATTACGTGATTATGCACAGGGTGCCACCGCAAGTAACTGGAACAAGGATTTGTGAATATCACAAAATGTCTGTCTTGCTGGCATTACGACGGCCATTACCTGTTTACAGGAAGCTTTTTCTGTTAGCAAGGACTCCTGTAAACGTACACCAATGCAACCAGGCAGTTTCCAGAAGACATTCCTGTAAATTTGCATTCCAATTACTTTTGATGGCACCTGTACCTTGCATTTCTTGCATTCAGCCTGCCGCTTGCATTTCGTTTCCTGAATTCGTGTCACCAGTCCTTTGCGTGCACGTCTTTAATGCCCATTTACTGGTTAGGGTAAGCTTAAGTAATGGCCATTGAGGAAAACACCCTGCTATAGCAGGCCGTGCTGCAAAAAGCACATGATCTTGAAATCTCCCACCAGCGGTGGGTGGTTTTTTTCTTTTTAGCGCATGGATTGACATTTAGAGACACGTCTAGACCCAGCTAGACGGACGGCGTGGTGCCTGTAAAGGCCAACTGCACTCAAAATTTCGACTTCTTGAAAACCCTATTTCCGTATAGTCTGCTTAAAAAGAAAGCAACATGCAAAATACAACAGCTGAAATACGCACGTGGACGCCGCAAGCGGCCAGCAAAAATCGGCGATTTTGAAACCGAAACCGAGGAGAGCGCGGCCATTGCAGTGACGTTGCAGCCGTCCAGCGAGCGGCCGGACGGTCACCAGTTCGGGAGAATGTCTGCGCGCAAGCTCTACGCGCGCATGGGGCAGCAGAGCTCGACCGGTTCTCCCGCTGCGTGGCTGGCCAGAGGAAAAAGCCACCGTCGGCTGGAACGTCACAGGCGCGTCATGGCTGTTTACGCTATCCGCCGGCAGGTGCAGAGTGGTCTGCGGCGGAGCCTTTTTGAACGCTTCTGACTGATTAACGAGGCGTTTCACGGGGCTACCACTTGTGTCTCAGCTTATTTTGGGGGTACTTACTATGCATTAAAAACAAATTTGGCCGAGGTGAAATTTGAGTGCAGTTGGCCTTTAAAGGACGCGGCCAGCAGGCAGGGTGGTGGGCCTTTCCTTGACCCTGGTCGGCTGCAGCTACATAGTGCAGTGCCTGATGGAGACGGACCTGTACAAGCTGCTGAAGACGCAGAAGCTGAGCAACGACCACATCTGCTACTTCCTGTACCAGATCCTGCGGGGCCTCAAGTACATCCACTCGGCCAACGTGCTGCACCGCGACCTCAAGCCCAGCAACCTGCTGCTGAACACGACGTGCGACCTCAAGATCTGCGACTTCGGCCTGGCCCGGGTGGCCGACCCCGAGCACGACCACACGGGCTTCCTCACCGAGTACGTGGCCACCCGCTGGTACCGGGCGCCCGAGATCATGCTCAACTCCAAGGGCTACAGCCAGGCCATCGACGTCTGGTCCGTGGGCTGCATCCTGGCCGAGATGGTCTCCAACCGGCCCCTCTTCCCGGGCAAGCACTACCTGGACCAGCTGAACCACATCCTGGGCGTGCTGGGCTCCCCGGGGCCCGACGACCTCAACTGCATCATCAACGACAAGGCCCGCTCGTACCTGCAGTCGCTGCCCCACAAGGCCAAGATCCCCTGGGCCAAGCTCTACCCCGAGGCCGACCCCAAGGGTGGGTAGTGCGCTCGTCGTTACGGGGCCGAAGTGGGGTCCGGGGGGGCCCTAGGCTGTTTGAGACGGTGGGCGTTGGAGGTGGGTCTTGCCAGTGTTCCAGCTCTTCGTTTGAACACCCCCTTGCAGCCCTGGACCTCTTGGACAAGATGCTGACGTTCAACCCCCACCGGAGGATAAATGTCGAGGAGGCGCTGGCGCATCCATACCTCGAGCAGTACTACGACCCGGGGGATGAGGTGGGTGGCTTGCCTCGGATTTTTTTTTCCTTTCTTTCTTCTTTTTTTTTCCCCCCCTTTGTGTGATGTGCCATTGTGGACGCTACACCAAGCATGCTTAGCTTGTGGACGTAGTTCTGGCACACAGTGTAGCGAAGTAGCCGGTCAAGTAAATGGGGCCAGTTGCATTGTGCACTGAGGGGCCAAAAGGGTCCAGGTAAAAACTTTACCATCCTTTCGTAAAGAAAGTTGATTGAAGCGCGAAAGCTTTCTCACATCAAATGGGCGTGAAAAGTGCGTTGGAACCCTTGCTGAAAGTGTGTCCAATCGATCGTCAGAGCTTCAAAGACCCAAATCACAAACGAAGAACAAACCCGTGTGATGATATTTCGTGCACTAAGGTAACACATGTATGAACAATCTGAATATATTCCCAAGGACGCGGGTTTGGTTCCCAGCCGCAACGGCTGCTTTTCTGACGGAAGTGAAACGGTAAAGATCCCCAGGTGTGAAAAATTAATCCGAAGCCCTCCACTACGATGCGCCTCAACGCCTGCGCTGCGTCGGCGTGTTAAATCCCACAATCAATCACGATATAAATATATACCGATATGTGGTTTGAGATAAAGGTACAGTATTGTACTCCTCCTTCACGATCGATGCGTGTATTGTCTTATCTAGAACCGTTCCTTTTTCGCGGTTTTCAAGTAACTGTTTTGACACAATAGAAGCCTGGTTTCAAGCACGCAGCTGTGTCAGGCGATCTTATCAGAGCTTTTCAGCCGACTAAGGGGGTTATGGGGAAATGCTTTAGTTTTTTGGCAGGACGCCATCGGTCCCACTCGGAAAGCTTTCACGTAAAAATTGCCGCCAGCTTGGGGAACCCGGCTTCTCGCGCTTGAGTGGGTAACCTCGTGGTTGGGCTAGCAAAATTGCCGAGAGTCGGAGGGAAGGTGGCCAGTGCAGCGCGGTGAACTCTTAGCCACACGGCATGAACAATGTATGGCCAAATGGAGGAGGAAGAGAGAAGCCTTTATTGGAGCAATAAAGGTTATTGGACCCAAGAGGTTAACCTGCGTCTCTAGCAGGCAGCTAGCGGGTCAGCTCGCACTCCCACTGCTCCAGGGAGGGGGAAGGGATGGGATTTGGGTGGTAGGGGCCAACTTGCTCCGCACATAGTGCAGCAATGTACATTGTTGGGGATTTTATTTTGTGCATTCCTGTTTGAGATCGCCATCTTTGCGACCGCTGCTTTTGTTAAAAGGTGTATACCAGCCATCCTGTAGTTCTGGAACTTGAGGGAAAACACTAGGACAGCGGTTGTTTTCCAGTACAGAATTGGGACAGCTGCGTCCCGGTTGAGTGCCAAAGCTGCTGCCTCCCTTCTCTTGCCTCTTAAGCATAACTGGCTCTACAGGTAATGACCTGCTAACGCAGCCGGCACTTATGGAAGCCAGCAGGATGAGAAATTGATGGGTAGAGGCGATGTTAGGTGGTGCTAAACTTATTCCTAAGCTTCCCCAACTTTGCCCCACTCGTGGTTCAACGTGTGACTGCTGGCGTTAAACATAGTGGCCATACTATTCAGTACCGACTGATATCAATCAGTACCTAGAATATACTGGTCAGTTCGGAACTGGCTGTTTGCATTACAAACATAGATGCACATATAAACAACCATACTGGGACGGTATCCAGCTGCTCAACTACAATTGTTTGTTTGTGAGTGTTTTCGTTCATTCGAACCTTCAGAATTTTTCCCAAGTTTCTTGTCACATTGGGGAGCTTTCATCTTGCTTGGAGCTCCGTCAGTCTGTGTGCAAAATCTCACAGGGATGGTCTTGTGAATTTATTTGCGATTAGCTCCAACAGGGCTGTTTTGTGTGCCATTATAGCTTCATGCCTTTTTCACGAAACGGGTCGGGTGCGTTTAACACTACAAATGCAAACCTCTTCAATGGCTGCAGCTCCTTCACTAAGGGAAGGGAGCCATGCCTGCAGCACCTTCCTTGAGGTGTATTAGGGGCCCTGCAAATGGCAAAATTGGGTGTGGCAACCCACCCCTGTCAGTGCCTACAATGAGAATCATGGTTATCTCCAAGATATCTCCTTCAGCCACTGCTCATGTGCACCAGGAAACTTGTGAAAACCTTTGCCGTTTGGCTTTAGTTCTCTTCGACGCCACTGCACCGGTTTTCACTGCGTTTTATCCTCACTTATGAGCGAGCAATGTATCCAGGTACGAGTTTTAAGAACAGCAGGGGCTCACGCCTCACTAATTTATAAACAGGTAAAGTTCGAGAAATTACGGAAATGGCTCATGTCCCGTTTGACATGCTTGCAGAAACAGGCTCTGTGCCGTGCAGAGGAACAGCTGGCTGCAGTGAATGCGGTGTGCGCGCAACTTCCGTCATCGTTCTTGCGTTGTACACGAGTATAGCAAACATGGTTCACAAGGATTGCTGAGCATGGGGAGGTCATTGCCTATGAAGCCGGTTGTGTTCCGAACGTAGCAGTGGCTATTCACGAGGGTTTTACGACTTCTCTGATAAGTGTGGAGGTTGCAAGAGCGCATTGCACAAGTGGTACGCAATTTTGGCACTCAGTAGGCGCAGAGGTCTTGCAGATAACGGGCCCTCTGGCTCACCGTCACCAGCAATGCAGGAGGAAGTGAGAGATTAGGCAGTTGTGTGTTGTAGCCGCACTTGTTTCTCACAAACACATGGTTGTGGTTTCCCCGGCGTGGCTTGTGATGGCTTCCTTGTTGAGTTCAAGCGTAGACCGTATCCAGCACGCTCAGTAACGGCGTCGCATAGCAGCCCATTGGGCTTTGTGTGAACAAGACGCCTGGCATCTCCTGAATGTTGACTCTTTTGCGCATGAGCCTACAGGCAGCTTGAACAGGTTACAGCATGCATCTTGCTGAATAGAAAAGGTTCGCAGCACTAAAGTTTCCAGCTCAAGTCCCAGGGCGTGCGGGCAAAACTGTAGTAGCTTAGTTTCCAATCATAGTGCCCATCTTCTGCTCTCCAGTGGTGCGCGTGTTGCAACCGTTGAGCGAGTGTGTTCCCTCCCCTGTTTGACCTACCCAGCCCGTGGCGGACGAGCCCTTCAAGTTTGAGACGGAGCTGGACGACCTGCCCAAGGAACAGCTCAAGGTGCTCGTGTTTGAGGAGACACAGCTCTTCCAGGCACGCTTTGCCTCCAGGCTGCACCAGCAGGCCGCCTCTTCCTGAGCACTGGGCCTGGCCTGCCTGCGCGTGTGCTGTGCTGTGTTCTCGGGTGAGTAGTGCCCCTCTCCCTCTCCTAGCACCCGCGTGGCTTTCCTCCGAACTTGGGGCTTGCTTCTCTTGTATGGAAGTGGCGTATTGCACGAGGTAACCGGTCCTTTGCTTGTGAGGCTCTGGTACCACTGTGTTCCACCATGGAGGATTTGGAGCAAAAGAACAGATTGCAGGCCTTAAAGGGACAGTGAAGTGAATTTGTCAAGCTCCAATTTTTGCTTGCACTGCATAGCCTGGCTCAAATGAACACACTTTTCATCGTTTGTCCGGGAGATAAGGTGGTATTTATTTTATAAAGCCCGCAAGAAGAAGCACTACCATGCGCGGTTTGCGGCGGCCCCAAACAGCTAGCAGCAGTGATGTCAGTAAAAGGGGCTACGTGATTGGACGATGTCCTAGATTGGCATTCAAACCCGTTTCAGTTTTGGTTCTGTAAAACAACATGCTTGACATCCGACGGCATCATTGGATGGGCATTCTCGATATCTCAGTAATCGGCATACCGTGCTTCTGCTGTGTTGTCGGCTGTAAAATGTGTCAGATAAGCCTACCAGGGCGGCTTGGAATCGTAGCAAGCACTAGCTGAGACCTACTCAGTGGATGAATGCCCTCCGCGTCACCGCAGACGCTCAAATGCGATGCGCTTTTACCGCATCTTTGGAGCTTGCCTGGCTCATGCCTGTATCTTAAAAAAGCATTTTCGCTTCAGGCCAAGGGTCTCCTTATTCGGGACTGTGCCCACTGCCCGCAAGCAGTCGGTGCATTACGGCAACAGCACTCCAACAAGAACTCGCTAGTGCGTCAGTGTCAGCCTGTGTGCGTTCTGCAAACTTGCTTGCGGAGCAATGAACGTTACAGCACAAAAATGGTGAATTCAGTATAGAAAACATTGGCCAAAAACAAAGAAATAAACTTAAAAAAACAAGCACTCTCATGGATTCAAACTTGCGACTTGCAAAAAACAAACCTATCACTCCAGGCCACTCGGCCACAAGCCATCGCTGCCAAAATTGGAAATATGAAGTATATTGCCGCGAACCATGCATTGGGTTTGTTTATTTGTTTTGCTTTTACTGCCCGGCTGCGCCGGTCTGTGTTATCTGTGTGCCAAGGGAAGCGCGTGTACCATTCTTTCTTTCTATGCCACACGTGTTATCTCCTTCTCTTTTGATAGGGAGAGCTTTTGCAATGAACGCCAACAGCCTAGAATAATCTTCTTTGATCTACAATGTTCTGGATGTAAATAGACGGTTTGAGAAACACTCGCGCCGAAAGATAAAAGCGTGCAATGCAGAAGCCGCGGTATTCGATTCATCGACGCTTGCCTATGCACGTCACTTTGTTGAGTGCTGCTTCGCCGCCTCTCTATTCTTTGAGTTGTTAGGGGAGCACAAAATAAACTTGTTTTTCTTGAAGACAACTGCGTCGTCTTTGGCTTCGTGACAATGTAATGTAAGCCAGTTTACATTTTTATTTAGTTTTAGCATTCCAAGCAGCTTACATGACTATTTGTTGTATAGCGCTCGTGCAGTAAGCATCCCCCAAATTCCCAGAATATCTCGTGTCTAGCGACTGCATTTCTTAGACGGAAAAGCATTCGCAGATGTGTGGTCGTGCTGCTGACTGCTGTGCTTGTTCACCCAGCGCAAGAAAGTGCTTCCTGCGCCTTAGTTTTACGCTGTACGGTAAAAGTTTCGGTTGATTTTATTTCCTTAGTACCTATAGTATTAACTTCGATGACTCTTCTCCCGTCTTCAAGTGGCCTTAGATTTTCCTTCTAGCGTGCCCGTCAGCAAAGCAAAGCGAACAAGCATCATGTGCGCTTGTGTGGAGCGACCTGGACTTAGAGCTTGATACAGTGTGCAGAATAACAAAGTAAAGGTACATTCTTCCATTCACAAACATGCCAGGGCTTAGTTTCAACTGAGCGACCGAATTGCGACGATCCGTTGGCAGCCGGCGGACTAAACGCTGGGCCAAGTGACTCTGTCGGAGGGTTGGTGAGCCATGCAGTGGTGCAGTCGAGCCAAGCCACCTTTTTGTGACGTCGCACGAAATGCCGCAGAAAATGGGCGGCCAGGATGCAGGGGAGCAGGACAGCGTTTTTGTATTGATTTTTCTACCGAATGAAGTTGCGTAAACACAGCGAGAGTGGTCGAAACATGGCCCAGGGACTCCAGACTACAATTTGCACTCGTAATCCATCTCAGTGTCCCTTTAAAGGAGGGTTACTAGGGTTAGAAGGCCTTCAATATTAAGGTGCCTTGCTATAGGCACCCATGCCTTGCCCATGCTATGTATCAAGCTGCTTGGGCAACAAGCCTGTGGCATCAATGTGTGCGGCCTTTTCACTTAATGTGCGGGATGTGCTTGTCTCGCCGAATTTGGCTTCATGATTTATGCTCGCAAGAAGAAAAAGGAACTACAGTCAAACTCCGCTACAACGAAATTCACGGGGATCGCGAAAAATTTCGTTGTAGCGAGAATTTCGTTGTCGCGGAAAATCAGTAAATAAAGAAAACAGGGCAGGCGTCTAACTGGCGTCGTGAAATCTCCCACCTACCTTTTCGCCCCAATGTTGCCAACTTGCTTGGAGCTCGCTCCGCCAAAAATAGCACCCTTTTTATAGCACGGAGTTTATATCGTAATTTGCGGTCACAACGCGTCTCGCGGCGCTTAGACCAGCGTTGTAATATGCGCGTCGTACTCGTGGAGATCCGCGCAAAAGAAGGCGTCGTGAAATCACAGCGCGGAGTTTATATTTTAATTTGCGGTCACGAATATGCACAGGATATGCACGACACTCTGGGAGCATTTTATTTCCAAAACTTGAAAAAATCGCTGATTTTTGACTGTTTGCGCTTTCGCACGAGCAACGGGAGTATGCGCTGCTCACAGTCTGCGAGGAGCTGCATGGCGACATCATCGTCATGGGCGCCAAGGAAACTACGTAAAACGTCCAAGGAGTCCATGACCTGCGACGCGGTCACTGACGTCGGGACCGTCGGAACACCATGCCCGACTTCTTCGTCGTCGGATGAATCGGCGGCGGCGGCAGAGGCGGCGCGAGCACTCTTGAGGATCTCGGCATCACTCAGCTCCTCGTAGACGATCACGTCCGCGTCGGCATTTACGTAGTCGCTCAATGCTACGTTCTCAGGAACAATGCCGGCTTCCTCGAGAGCTGCCCATGCTTCGGCCGTTTCCTCCTCCTCCGCCGCCGCCGCCGCTTTTGAGCGCCGTCGGCGCCGGTAATCCGGACATCGAGAAGCGGCAGCTTCTCGATGTCCGGATGTTCGGAGAAAATGTTGCTACTAATAATTTACATTGTTAGAACTTATCAAAATTAGTTAGAGTGGTTCAGTCCGTTGCAGATCGAGTGACTTGTGTCCCGGGAAAATTTCGTTGAACCGGGAGAACAATAAAAAAAGTGGTTCGTTGTGGAGGGAGTTTTAATACATTGGGGCCTATGGGATGCGGGCGGGGAATCGAAAAACCTTCGTTGAAGCGGGAATTTCATTGTAGCGGAGTTCGTTGTAGCGGAGTTTGACTGTAGTTTGCTTTGGAGTTTTTTTTAATTTTGTGCTTCCCAGAGCACTCTTTTCAGCACATAGAGGAACAGGCAGTTGCGATGATAGTGCCCAGGGGCAACTTCTGTTGCTGTTCCTAACTTGTAAGCGACAGAGTGCAGCAGCCTGGGGAGCATCGTACTTTATAAGCACTCGTTGCTTGCACACTTGTCGAATACTTTGTCGTGTGCGTTTTGAGTGAATGGTGGAACATGCTGCTGTACCTTGTGAGGAGGAGGATACCAATTCTGCTTCTCATACCACTTGTTGCACTAGTGACTAGGCGGATGGAACTCACTTCCCTGCCCTCGCCCCACAGCGAGGGATATCGTTCCTCTTTTGCCAAACACCTGTGTGGGCAGCTATAGACTGTTCAGAGTGTCAAAGGGGTGTGTACAAGTAATGTGTGCGTGGCTGAGTTTTTTGGTGAACTGATTTTGTGGAAGAACATAGTTTCCAAGCTTTTTTCTTTTAGCATTTCTGAGCTCGCATGATTGTTTTACATCCAGTGCATAAAGGCAAAGCAGACAGTTTTTTCTGTCTTGCATAAACCTTTGAGTGCTAACCACGGGTGGTTCCCAAAACTTGACAGGCTTCTAGGGATACAACTGAATGGTGTATTCAATTGACATCACCACGAAAAACATAACATTTATTACAACGTTTCGGCTGGAGTCTAGCCTAATGGAAAAGGCTGGACCCCAGCCGAAACGCCGCAATAAATGTTGTTTTTCGTGGTGATGCCAATCTAACACGCATGCATGCATGCATGCACACACACACGCACTAGGAACTACAGTTCGATAATTCCCCATTGCACACACCGAGGATGCAGTGGAATCGAGAGATTGGCTGCATTTCTTAGCGTGCGTCTCACTTGCAAGGCTATTTTGCTCTGCGATTTGACACAGTTCTTGTCTTGGCGGTAAGTGTGTGTAAACCATACAGGAAACGCATGTGTGCCTCTCCGGGAACATGGCAGATGGCACCAAGTGTTTCAGAGTGCCTAGCCCGGTTTTTGAAATGAAGTTAGCGTTTGGATGAAGTTTTGGCAGCCAGCTGTAGATGTTCTGTCGGCGGTAATCACGGGTAAAGGATTAACTGGTCAATGGAAAGGCTAATGAATCAATCACCCACTCCTAATTAAAGCGTGCATGCTTTTTGGACGGTGGTTAGCCACCTGTTATGCTTGTTGTACGTAAGCAGAAACCTTTTGTTGTCTGAGGTGACCTTGCTGGCAGCACCTAGTGTCACTAGATAAGATACAGAGCACTGTCACTGAGGCACACAAGTGAGCAACGGCAGCCATTTTGGTGTTAATCAGTGTTGCCAGCTTGCCGCTTCTGTGGCCTCACCGCTAAACAACACTGCCGAAGACGCAGAAACACGGCGTCTTCGGACACACTTCTGCAGGTGAAATGCTGCGAAGCGCAGTATCTTTGATTTTGCGTTCGGAAGCCGCAGAGCAGGGAGGACAAGCTGAGACTGCTACCACAGTTGGCCGACAGAAAACGCATAAACATTCGCTGTGCCGATGAACCGTCGCAGTGTAAATGAATGTCACGTGATGCGAACTGACCAGTGATCACGGCGGCGGAACGGAACGATAGGAGAAGAGAGTGCTGGTACCTGTAACCGTATCTAGTGACACCAGCAGCACCCATCACCAAAAAGTAGCTGCTGGGAGGGGCAGAGGTTGTCGTTGCTGGACAGTGTCGGAATCTGTCGGCTAGCCGTGGACCCCGTGTTCATTGCGTTTGCTTTCTTTGGATCTTGGCACGCGAGGTGGCCGCGGAGTTGTTGCACATAGGTGATTTTCTCGTGTGGACGAGTTTCGGATGTCTGCCGCTTTACGAGGGGCGTTTGTGCTCGACTGTTGCGATGCGTCTGCTGTCAAACTATGTTTTTTGGTGCGGTAGGGACGAGCGGAACAACTGTTGTGGGCAACACTGATCCCCCGCTGTCTCCGTGTGACCCATGCAGAGATCGAGCGCCACTCCAAGGTCGGCGGTGCGACACTTTCCGAGCACCTTGCCCGGGGAGCCACCTTTGTCCACCTCCTCATCTCGGCTCCGGACTTCTTCCCGGAGTGCCGTGTGGAGCGAGCCTCACGCTGGGCTTCTCTCGCGTTCTTGGTGCGCAGTGCTGCATCGGACGAGGGAGAGAGGGCGCTCCTCTCCGTTGCCGCTCCTTCCCACCCCATCATTGTTGTCGCACCTGTGTCCCTGTTATCTTTTTTTTTTTTTTCCCTCTTCCGTATGTTCTGGCCGCAAGGAACCGTGGCGGCTGCACACGAGGATGGTGTGCCCTTTTCCCTTGATGGGGCTCTCCCCTGTTAGCTGCATCTTCCCGGTTGATAGGTGTGCAGTTGCCCCCGTAGACAAAGCTGTTCCGCCACAGGGGGAGGCTGCTCGGTGCTTTGCAGCGGGCCCTCCAGCCTCTTCCCCCCTCGAAGGGAGTGTCTCCTCGGCTTGCTCATGTCCCGAGAAGAGTGGTGGCGCGGTGTTTGGAACCACGCTGACTCCGGTAGCGTAAGGGAGACTCGGAGATAAGTCCGTGGTTCTTGAGATGGCTGACCACATTGAGGACGAGCTGCCGGACTGCGTAGGTTAGGAAGAGGCAGCCGCCGGTAGCACTAGGGTTGTTTGCATTACCCGTGTCCCGGCCGCCATTCGTTCCCTTCAAGCTTCGGCTGGCCACCGGTCGGGGCACCGTGCTCAGAGCCAGGTCCGAGAGTTTGCCGCCATGCAAGACGAACGGGTTAGTTTCAGAGTTTCCATTAGTTTGCATCCTCTTCTCGTCTTCCCGCGCTCGTTCTCCCCTTAAACACCCTGGCTCAGCCTTCTGGTGGCTCGGTGCAATCAGCCACCTGGTCTGTTTTGACGACCTGGCATGAAAAATCCTCCTCCTCCTTGCCGACAGCGGGTGTGACGTCCCGCGACATGCAGGCACTTCCTGAGCACTGGCAAACTCAGCTCGTTCTTCAGCATTGGTGTGTTGTGTCTGCTTTTCCGCGCGGCAGCGCGCGTGCTGCTCTTTGCCGGGTCTTTAGGTGTCTTCCGTTCTCGGGTCTGTCTCGTGTGCCTGCGTGTGTGTTCTTGTGTGTTCTTGGGGCTCGCCGCTTTGTTCGATGAATGTCGTCCGTGAGTTTCTGTGCTTTATATTTTCATCATCTCTCGTGTGGTTTGTAGCCTGTGCTACCGCTTTGTGAGTACTTTTTCGTCGTTTCCTTCTCTGGCACATCAAGCGATGGTCATGCAAGCCTGCTCGACTCTGCATTTTTTTGGGAGAGCAGTAGCAACTCAGTCTTATCCGAGGCTATAATGACGGGCGACGGCTGAGGCGGGCGGAGGTTTTCAGAGATGCAACAGACCCTGAAAGGCTGTTCCTCTGCGGGTGTGTAATATATTGCTGCGAGTTCTTCTGGTGTAAACTGGGTAGTACAGTTGGTACGTGTAGAACGCGCTACTCAGTTAGGGGTGTGCGTGAAAGCAAGGTGTAGAAGCTGATTGCAGGACTGGGCTGGCCGCGGTAATCGGTTAATGCTCAGATCTATCTATCGTCTTCTTTGTTTTTAAAGCTCTGTCTGCGATGGTGGCAAAAAAAGGAAGGAGCTGGGATTTTCGTTTGAGCTGAGTTCATGTGCACTGAGCGGATGTGGTTTGAATAAAAAAATTGAAGATGTAGTGTCAGCCGATTTGAAAGCATGGAGAGATTAGGATGCAACACTTGACGCATTCTTGATTCATTTACTTGCATCGAGCGCCTTGTTGCGGGCGTATGTGCAGATATCTCGGGAGGCCCCTCTGTGTATGCCTTTCATCTATAGCAGTTTGCGGTTACGAAAGGTTTGAGACGACTTTCTCTTTGGCCCTTCCAGGTGAGAATGTGACCGCCTTCGAGAGGGGCTCGTAAATGTGCTATGGGAAAACGTTTTTCTTCTCTCTTGGTGTAGTCACTTGCAAGTTTTGAAGCCTTCGACGTGTGTGTTGCCTGAATGGTGGGTGGGCAGGCGGCAGCACTCTTCTGGTGAGGAGTAGGGGAACGGGCGCTTGAGATCAGGATTGAAGTGTCTGCATATTTTCGTCAGTGTGATAACGCTAGGTAGAACGTGTTGTTGTCTCTTTTTGTTGTTAATTTTAAATTGCCGCTGTCGGACCTTGTTGAGTATAAAGAAAAAATGGCGAGAGACAAGCCGGTTGTGATGTGTGGTACGGCCTGAACGAAAGCGTCGTAAAGGTGTCGCTGTACATTTTAAGTGTGTGTGCGTGTGCAAGTGTGCGTGTGTGTAACCTTCTCTCTCTCTCTCTGCACCATCGGTTACATTTTTTTTTGTGAAGTGCAGACTTTTTGTTTCAAATATGCATATTTCTGTACAGCACACTACTTGCCATCCCCTGTTAAAGAATAAAATGAAACGAAAGACGTGGATGCAATCAAGAAGGCTGCACACATTTCCTTCCATAGAATTTCGTGTTTCTTTTTTTGTGGTTCTTTGCCTTCAGTCCTTGCTTTGTGGGTTGTTTTGCGTCTGTACAAATGCCAACATTAGAATTTGATGTAATGCAAGAAGGAAATGAGGCTTAAGAAAAAAAAAGGGAATATCGATGTAAATGCAGACAAACAGATTACTATATTTATTGATTTTTTTTTAGATCCTGCTGTTGTAGATTTTTGAATAAATACTTCATTTCCTTCCTGAAATGTGGTGGTGTCAAGTCCTGTTAACACTGCCTAGTAAGGTAGTTAAAAAATATTTAAAAAAAATGGTGAAATATGTACCGATTGTTTTGAACGTATGTGCAGATAAGTGCAGACAGCAGATTCAGGAAAGCGGTTTGGTTTTGGCTGGCAGTTTGCTGAAAACATTGCTAAATAAACTTGCATGAACTGCCAGGATTGCCAAACCACCCAAACCATCTTGCAGACAGTCTTCACGAGCTCTAGCACGAGTGGGTGGACGGGATAGTTAATTGAGTCAAAATACGGCTTTCAAGAGTAAGAAGCTACAATGCTGATTAATGCATTCCAATAAGGGTGCACATTTGTATTGAAGGAGCGTTTTAGGGTGATTTTTTTTTTTTTTTTGAGTGAAATAGTGTGTGATGGATATGGTGGAGTACTGAAGAGCAAAGAAAGAAAAAAAAGAGCATCAGCTGGCACAGCCTGACAACTTTTTTGCTCTACTTGATCAAACCGTTCTCATAGGTGTCTTGTACGTTTGCACTCTGCAGTGCAACACGTTTCGACGCATTTCTTGTCTCTCTGAAATGTGTGAAGATGAATCGCTCACTAGACCTGCTGTTAAGTAGAAAGGACACATGGTAACACATGTGAGTGAAATACTAACCGACATCTGGTGGTAGAATGTTTCCAGGATGATGGAGTGGACTTTGGGTGAGAAGAGAGGAGCACCGGTGTAGTTTAGGATTGTGAGCGCACCTGCAGTTGGGTAATGTCGGTGCAGTACATGCTGTGGCGAACCCGCCACAGTGGCTAAGGCGTTGTGCTGCTGAGAACAAGGACGCGGGATCGATTTCCGGTCGCGGCGGCCGCTTTTCTGATGGAGGCGAAAAGCAAAAACGTCTGTGTGTACAAGATTTCGGCGCACGCTTAAGATCCCTAGGTGGTAGAAATTAATCCAGAGCCTTCCACTATGACGCGTCTCATCGCCCGCGTTGTGTCGGCGCGTTAAACCCTACAATTAATCAATACATGCAGTGGTGGGGGCTCTGCTCGGCAGAAGAATTTGGTTGATTAAAAACGGTGTTATGGGCTTGTTGGTACAGTGGAATCTCGTTGATACAATTCGGCATAATACGTTTTTTTTTTATTCCCGGCCGATGTCTCTTAGAAATAATGCATCTTTTTGCGTTTAATACGATCACATTTTTGCCGAAAATTGGATAATACAATCGCGAAAGTGTATCTTGACCGAAATTTTTAGAAATCTTGCGTTTACTCTTCACTATACTAGCTCAAACCACTTTTCAATAAGGCACGATCTGTACGTTGCAGTGCCGGTTTTGCGGTGAAAACACCGCTGCCAGGCGTTGTGATGTCGATAGTCCGTTGCGTCAACATGGGGTATATCCGGACTTATTGGAAAGTGCTTGGACAGCTCCAGTGCTCTTTGCTTCCTGCAACCCTTGAGATGGATGGGAGCGGCGGCCGCTTTCCTGATGGAGGTGAAAAGCAGAAACACCCGTGTTTGAGATTTCGGTGCAAGATAAAGACGGGGGAGACAGCTGCACATATTGCGCAGTTTTGATACAAATTCGTTTTCCTGCGCCAGGCTGCTCCGAAAGCTTGAAAATTGCAATAATTGCACCGAACTGCTCCAAAACAGTCTGAGAGCCAAGGATTTTAGTGCTCTCGTCAGTTTGACTGAGAAAAAATGCTTACTGACAGCATAATTTTCCAGCACCCCCAAGGTGATGCTGTATGTAAAGGTTTAATTGATTGATCATGCAATAAAAAACCCGCGTAAAATTGTCCGCGAGATGTTTTTTCCAAAAGTCACAGTGTCGGGTTGCGGAAGTTATATTCTGTGAGTTTTTGAAGTTTTCTCATTGAAAACCATTGCAAAGTATTCTAGAAAAAATACTGATGTGTACTGAGCCGCCAAACTACTTGTGTAAGTTGATGATGAAACAGCAATTTTCGGAGCTCCGTATCTCTGGAACGATATTACTGGGCGCCGCCACCTTGGTGTGGGGAAGATTGGACAACGTAGCCCTTGGGCGAGGAAGTTGCTCGTGGTTCAGGCAGAGCGCTCTTTGCCAATTTATACCGTGGTTTTGGTTACGGGGGTGGCTGGGATTACATTTAGTCGTTTGATGTGTTGCGGGAAGTTGCGCAACTCGAAAGACGGAAGTTCATCAAAAACAACGTGGTGTCTGTGAATTTGCCGTGTTTCGGCCTTGAGTGTGAGGCGCGGTGCGTGCTTGAAGTGAAAGTTTGGACTCATGGCGGTGTTATAAAATGCTGAGTTATTGCTGCCTTTGACAACGAACGAGTGGCGTGAATGGGACGATTGACGTTGCAGAAGTGGCAGCGCAGGCTACATGGCCGTAAAATGTTCAAGCAGTGTCCGATAGCGAGATGGGCTATTATTGCACGCTAGTAATAATGGTTCATCTATCTGAAGTGAAATTTGATGCCAAGCGGAAGGTGGCTAAACATACCAACGTTTGTCAAATTACGATTGTAGTGAACGTGCACCTTGGGGATTGAAATGGGAGGGCTGGTGGGGTGCGACGACTGTCACCTCGCTTTGCGCAACTTTTGCTGTGGCTCCATCCTTGGGCGTAAAGCCGAGTCCGGGATTACAAAAATAGAAATTTTGGCATTCACTTGATAATAAAAATGCCTACGATTGCTTAGTTTTTCAATTCGATATTTTCAACGGTGCTCCACGCTACCTATGCATTTAGCCTAAGAATTTGAAAATGGTTTGTAAGGAGGTAGCGGAGTTCGTACCTTGTGATGCTCTGTTAGAAAACAACTATTGAAAGGCTGTTTCAGTGATATGTACGTTAAAAATCGATTAAAAAATGCACCCCCCCCCCCCTCGAGTTGCCAAAAATTTGATTTTTTAGGCTCCTAAGGTGACATAATTAATGTCGTTCTTCTGCTCCAAATCAAGGTTCTTCTGCTCCAAAATCATGATTTCGCTGCTCCAGAAACTGCTCCCAAATCTGATTCAGCTGTCTCACCCCTGTAAAGATCCCCAGGTGGTCAAAATCAATCCTCAACCCTCCACTACGGCTTGCCTCATCGCCTGTGTAGTGTCAGCACGTTACACCTCAAAAAAGAAAGAAAGATGGATGGTGTGCATGTTGCACAGTATGGGGCGTACTATAAGACTTGGATGGGTAGTCCCTTATCCCTTACCAGTAATGGAAAGTCCTTTATCAGTAATTAAAGGGGCATGCAGCTCTAGACAGTCTAGTATGTGCCTTCCGGCGGAGGTGGCGAAAGGCCTCCGCAGTTAATATTATGAGCTTTCGCGAGTTCCTCCACGGTATTAGAGATGTTCAGTGGATGCATGCAAAGGCACTCGTAACGCAGCCTTATAAGCTATTCTAATGAAACACTCAATTTACTTGAGCTCGGTTTTTGTAACATGAAGATGAGGAAGAGAGTGCGTGATGCGGCTTATCACGAAAACTTGTACCAGCCGTAGTTTCTCTTTCTCCTTGATTGCTTTGTGACGGGCGGTTATTTGTTGAGTTAGCTCAGTGGTTTGGTTTACATGCAATGCAAGTTGCGATATAAAGTTTTTTTTTCTGTTGTGCTGTATGAGGAGACCAAGTATTTTTATTCTTTCCACCACTGGGGTGGTGTTGGTACCAACTTGAATTTTTATGTCCAGGGGGGGCTTCTGACCTACACTTCACGGGTAGAAGGAGGAGCTCAGATAAGGTCAAGCTTATGGAAGTCAACTTCAAAGTAACAACAGTGCAGAATAACAATAGTACACTGTGATCGAGAAGCATCGAGGCACATCAACAGTTTCATGCTTGAAATCAGTCTGCCGTTGTAGTTAGTCTTTTGTCCTTGAAGTCGAGCCAGCACTTTTTGCTCCAATGAGTGAATGTATCAGTAGGTTTTTTACCCTTCACCCTCTTCAGAACTGAAGAGACAAAAGTTGTTCAATCCAGTTGGCTTTCAAGCAGACTGCCACACTAGTTAATCCTCCCCCTACTCAGCAGAAACAGGTTTTGCGTTTTTGACCTGAGAAAAGAAGCCCTAAAGAAGCCCTTTAGATCTAAACGTTTTAGATTGCATTTACCGCGGTTTACTTTCTCTCTCCATTCCGTTCTACCCGAAGGTGGCATAGCGCATTGTTCTGGCCATGTGCAAGGCGCTAAACTGCCGGCGCGGAGGCGCGTAGTTTGAATTATTCGTGGTGGGAACGTTTGCACGTTCAAATTATAACAGGCTTCTATGGCACTTGGCCATACCAGATCGTACAGTTTGAATTATTGAAGTTGAAATAAACAAGCTTTCACTGTATAAAGCTTTGTGCAGCTTAGTTCACAGTAATATTGGTATTATCTAATCTCCTATCTGATGCGGTTATAGCATCTGCAGCAACAGTGTGGCATATATTGCACTCCCTGGTGCTTCTAAAGCTCAACTGAATATCGTGTTCCAGCATTTAGTGGATAGGCCCCAAAGAGTTTGAGCGCGAAGGAGTGACTCAACGTGTTAACTCCAAACTTAGGTCACATAGGTGAAAACTGGCTGCAAGTGTGTTTGGGGTGGTAAAATACATTTCATACTTAAAAAAATTCCCCCGCATTTCCCCGAGGGGGAGAATGTGAAAGTGCGAATGCACGGTTGTCGGCCCGCTTGCGGCGCTTGCGCTCGGCCCCCGCAGCCCACCGCCTCGCCGCCTTCTCTTCCATCTCTTCCATCGGGTTTGTAGTATCACGTGTACACCACGCAGTTATCAAGCCGCTATAACGCCGCTGAGTCGCCAACGCACGCCGCTGACGACGTAGTTTGAATGCGTTAAAGATATAAGGCGCGTCACTAACACTGACATCACCGTCGTGTCCGTGGCTTGGTCGGTAGAGCGTCGCGCTGCGGCCGCAAAGTCCTCGGATCGAAACCTGGCGCCGGATGCTGTTTCTTTTTAAATATAGAGGAGCACTGCGGACGCCGCCGCCGCCGGCGGTGGATGGTTTGGGGTCGCTTATAAAGTGCATTCGCACTTAAAAATCACAAGTTGAGTGAAGAGTAATGTCCTGAAGACAAGGGGCAGAATTCCGAGGTTTCATCTGTTTCAAAAATGTTGATTTTGAATCTTTTTCACTCGTGACGTACTTCTGGTTGTGGGGCCTCTGACGTGGAAATCAACCTCGCCTGTTTCGTGTGTCACGTCCTGCCATTTTCCTGCAGCCAATCGCGGCCTGCTCGAAGTGGACAATTTGAAATAGATGTGAGGTGGACGAAACTTGGAATTCCGCCCCAGAAACTCTCTCCTAAAGGCCAACAGCACTCAAATTTCGCCTCGACTAAATTTATTTTTAATGTGTAGTACGTACAACCAAATCAGCTCGTTAATCAGTCAGTCATTAAAACGCCTTGTTAGTCAGTCAGAAGCGTTTCAAAAAGCTCCGCCGCAGACCACGCTGCACCCGCTGGCGGATTGCGTAAATAGCCATGACACGCCTGTGACGCTCCGGCCGGTGCCAAGGCTTCTTCCTCTGGCCATCCACACAGCCGGAAAACTGGTTGAGCTCTGCTGCACACGCTTCACCCATTTGCTGCTCCGTGCGCGCATAAAGTTTGCGCGCAGGCTTGCTCCTGAGCTACTGACCGTCCGGCCGCTCGCTGGCCGGCTGCAACGTCACCTCACTGGCTACACTCTGCTCGATTTGGGTTTCAAAATCGCCTATTTTTTCTAATTTCTTGCGGCGTCTATGCGTATATTTTGGCTGTTGTATTTTGCATCTGGCTTTCTTTTTCAGCAGACAATACGGAAAGAGTGTTTTCAAGAGGTCGAAATTTTGAGTGCACTTGGCCTTTAAATGCGCCCTGAATCAGCTTCTATTCACTGTAAGGAGCGCACACAGTTGTGGGTAATGGCTTCTCCCAAGAACTTCATTAATGGGATCAGTGCAGTATCATTACTGGATGCCGGAAGAGTGCACTTTTTTTTTTTTGTGTCGTACGTAACGACGTGGACGGTACCGCTGTGCAGGTTTGGTGCAATTGGTGTGGTTTTGTGCACGTCAGTGAGCAACTTCCAGTTTATGTGCAGATACACTGTGTAGTAACAACATTTGCTTTGCGTGCAACATCATGAGCAGTGTTTTATAGCTTCCATAAACGTCTGGTGTGCTGAGCACCTGATCTCGGCATTCCTGTTTGTCATCGCTCCAGAGCCAATCTGATGGGGCCGCAGCAAAGGTATGTTCGTCAGCAGAGCGAACACTTCCAAATTTTCTAAATTGATTAGTTTAATTGATTGATTTTGGTTAATTGATTAATTGAAGCGTAATGATAAACTGGGGGAGAACTGCTTCCGCTAAATGCCTCGATGCATGCATTGTTATGTGATGTCGAGGCATGCACAGCTGGTGCCTGTCATGCAGTCTTGGGCAACAACTAGTTGCTTTTTCAGTAACTTGCAACTATAACTAGTTACTTTTAAGTTAGAGCAACTTGTAACAGTAACGCTGTTACTGTTTTGCACAGTACCTTTAACAGGGAATACTGTTAGTTACTTCATTCATTATAAAAATTTTTCCAACAGCCGCACTCCACCATTCACCTTCCCGTTCCTAAGATCTTCCCCGCAGAAGGCCCAATTCGTAGGTCAGTGTGTAACGTGAATTGTTAAAACTTTCCTGTCATCTTCAGCCGAGCGGAAACAAGAAAAAAGAAACTGGCAATTAAACCTCTGCCGAGGAGAAAGTGGTCCTACCCTTGTAAAGAAAGCCCGCCACAGCGGGGACCACCGAGATCAGTGCACCCATATTGACACTGGGAAAGAAGGGACACCAGGGCTGGCATCCCTTTGGGGACAGAAACATTCTTCTGCTTCGTCTATGCTGGCTCACTCCCTTCGTGTAGGTGAAAAACCTCTGCATTAAAAACGTTTAGCATGCGTGCAAGTTGTCCAACGCTTACAAAAAAAAAGCAATAATATTTGGTTTGTAATCTAATGCTTACTTTTACACAGTAATGGAAAAGTAACGAAGTTACTTTTTCACAGCAACTGTAACCAGTTACTTTTGGAAACTAACTGTAACAGAGTTATTTTTGGCTTGGGTAACTGTAACACTTACTTTTTAGCGGTAACGTGCCCATGACTGCTGTCAAGGATCTGCAGACACCGTTACCCTACACAATTCCTTTCTTCGAGATACACGTCTTTTAAAAAAAGTATGTCGACGAATGACAAATGTCAACAAAGGACAAATGTCGACCAACATGATAGCGCATAAGGGTGTTGCAGGTAGCACTAATGAACTACAAGTGCTGGTGTCAACAGACAGCAGCCGATAAAAGGCTTACTTTTGGCGTAACCAGATGTGCACAAAAAAAGTGCACCGACAGCAGGGACCTCTGAGTAGTGCTGCATAAGAGTGGCACAAAGGGTAGCGGAGGTTAAAAATAAGTATAGGGAAGAGGGGACTGATTTGGCAACACAACTGTGAGCTTGGTACCGTTTGTAAGAAGGTGATATTCAACTGAGATGTCTTTGGGCACGTTGCCTCACAATTGCAATGAGTTCACCGACCATGTTCAACTGGTCTTTCAGGATCTTTCTAAATCCTTTCCTTCTTCCCACAGAAATGTTTTCATTTCAAGCTTGGAAGTGGATTTTGTGTGAAAGGGATATTAGCTCAGGGCACAAAAGCACAGTAAGCGCTGGGAAAAAAAAATTGGCAGGCCTTCGAAAAATGGCTGTACAATTATACCAGGTTCAACGATGTGTCATTTGTTGCGAGAAGTTGCATTTAAAAAACAGGCATGGTCCCACTCATCATTACGCATCAACACGGAGCGAGAATAAGATAGGAGGGAAACGAAGCTCCCTAGCGCGGCCAGATAATATCACAAGCGCTCGTCAGAGGTTAAGCTAGCGGCATCTGCCGCAGGTGAAGAAACTGCGCAGCCGTGGAATCAATTGCGGCCGCTATCATTTCGTCCATCAGGTGCCGCTACCCTCTTCTTCGCCGTCGCTCGCCCGCGCTTGCCGCAATGGGCCGTTTCGCCTCCTATATATTCTTGTTCCGTGGGCATCAACAACCAGTGTGGCTATCATGACGGCTCCCACAGTTACCTGTTCACACGCAGCCAAAGTACGACAAAAACTGTCGGCATCATGGTCCATGTGGAAATTAAGCCAGCATACTCTGCTTGCTCAAATAAGTCCAGTAAGAAAAGCACTGCTGCTTTACAGCTTTCAACCATCACAGTCTGCGAATGTGCACACAATTCCTTCTTGGAGGAAACGCCTATTTGTGAAACCGGTCGCTACTGAATTCAGGCTTTTAGAGTGCCTTACCACCCACCCAGAGATTTACTAGCTGCCGACATTAGCCCCGATTTTTCTGTAGTGTTGCTTGTCGTTTGCCATGGCCATTCCACTGGCTTCCAACAAGTTATCACGGTGATTCCTTAGGCACACGCACGCACAGGGAAAAAAAAAACAATAAAACAGGAAGCCACAATTCATCCAGCCATTTTTTATTTGAAAATGATCCAAAACAAGCCCTTGCCTTCGTACAGCCTAAAAAGTGGTCTGATGCAACAATCTCGGGTCCAGGAAAATGTACCAATGTCGAGCCTGGGCTTTGAGAGGAAACAGAACGCACTGCCGTGCTGCTTTGTGACTACAAAAACCAGTGCAAACCCTCAATGTAGAGAAAGAAACACAACCAACATGCGTAAATGTTTCCAAAATTTCAAAGGAAAAAAAAACCCTGCCCACTGTACCAACAGGAAATAAAACAAGCAAGCAAAAAAGAAAGAAAGAAGCCCCCGTAATGCGTTGAAAGCACACCCTCAAGCTAAAAGCCCGTATTAAAACAATGCCTGCAGTGTAAAGCATATATACATATACACCACGCTTCGCCACACATAAATCTTGCGCACGCTGTGTCTAGTCACACATGCCGTGGTCCGCTGTGTTCCCTGTGCGCACGCTTTTGCAAACACAGTTGGCGTTATATATATGTATATATATATATATATATGTATATATTTTGGGGGGGAGTGGTGCATGTGTATTATGTACACGTTATGTACACATACTAGACATGCTGCTGCTGCGAGGGCGGTGCTTCTTCCGTGGCGGTTCCCAAAAAGCCCGGGGGTTGCCAATAGCGGGGCGTGGTTGCTCCCCACTGCCCTGTTTCTGCCGTGCGCCCAGGGTGCGTGTCTGCAGCTTGGTCATTTTTTCCGTGAGGAGGCTGGGCTGGGGGGGGTGCCTGGTCGGACCTCAGAAGACCGAGCCACTCGGGGGCTCGTTGCCGGGGCCCTGCAAACGGGTAGAGCAGCGACAACTCGCGGAGTGAACAACTCGCAGGTAGAGCAGACTAAGCACACTCGAGGTGTGAAACGCGCACTTTCGTGTAGCGTGGGAAACAAGTTAGAAAATTTCCCTTTCACCACGGTTAACCCTTTGATGCCCAATGTTGTTCAGGAGCAACAATTGAAACAATATTTTTTTTCCGCTCGCACTTTGTGGTTTTTTTTTTAGACATTTAACACCATCTATCGACAGGCAAAGAATCCCAGATGTTCAAAAATTAAAGAGAGGGCAGCACATACTTCCGTGTGCCAATAAAAATATTTTTTACGCTTGTCAACTCGCATCGAGCCCTGGTGGCTCAACGGGCTAGTGACAGGTAGCCGAAACTGCGCAATTTCGTTGTTATTACAAATGATAGCAACACAAACTTTACATTGTTGTCTTCACTTGAACCATAAATCATGGTGGTCAAGGTAGCTCTCTCGGTCAAGTGATATACGGGCAGCCAGTGCCCAGTGTGTCCTAGTGTCCGTCCTAATGAACCAATTTTTTTTTACTTCATATTTGTGATGTCGGAAGTCCTTTTAGATCATAAAAAAATTTTCACACGCTTAATTAAGCAAAATAATAACGTTTTGGGCATCAAAGGGTTAAAAAAAACGACAACTTTTGTTCTAACACTGAAACATAACGAGTCAGCGGGCTGCTACTGGCGAGAAGCGGGTTCCAATTCCATCGTACCACACGTGTTTTATTTAATACAGCGGCAGCCATTGTCTTTACCGGACAACAATGACCGCTTTTGCAAAATGGGGCACTTAATTAACCCTTTCAGGGTCAATGGCATACATGTACGTCTCCAGCAAACACCTTCAAAATGGTCAATGATGCACATGTATGTCATCGCCTGTACATTTTGTCATCACTTGTATGTTTAAAAAGCGCGCCTTTTTTTGAACATTTCTCTCGCTTGGCATGTGCTGCCACACACTGCGGAAACACGTGAAATTTCTTCCTTGCACTGATGGCTCTTCTTTTCTTTGCTTTATGCTGTACTATAGCGGTGTGCCAGCTATCGCTTGCGCATCTGGTCACGCGTGGGCGCGCACCAGCTAGTTTCGGTTTCGTCCTCCAGCTACTTCGCGCTTCTGGCGCCCACAAAACTGATGCACTTCTTAAATTTCTACCCCCCTTCTTCCACTTGCGAAACTTTTTTTGAATTTTGCTTGAGTTACTCATGAAGAAACCACGTGTAAGTAACAAGACAAACGATATTTTTGACACTTTATGGTCACCATAAAAAAATTGTGACAATTTTTTCTTGAAATAGATTCGTCCAAAGAATTTAAATTAGCAATAAAAGAAAAATCAACCCTGTAGGGCCGCATTTGGAAAAAAAAAATTTGACCCTCAAGGGTTAAAGCTTTTGTCTTAAACAAAAAGGGGAGGAGGGTGGGGGAGGGGTGCAAGAGATGAGGCTACATTTAGGGAAAAGCCACTTTGACTTGAACAGAATGGGAGGGCCAAACCTAAAGTTAGCGATACTGCAAACCTGTCTGGCTCTGCCAAAATGTGCACGAGTGCACTACCACCACGGTAAAACACGGCCAAAGAACACGCAACCTCCCTGCAGCAGTGGCAGTATGCAGTGCTGGGGCCGAATTCTCTAAAACGACGGGGCGTCGCTTTGAACCGACGGGGTAGCGCCATGAAAATGCATGTGTTCTGGGGTTGGGGCCGTCGCTTTGGGGTTCCCAGCAGGTGCGTGAGCCGCAGAAAATCGCTGTGGCTAGGGCGCGAAGCGACACCCACTGCCCCCCTGTCGTTTCACTTGTCGCTTCGCGCCCTAGCCACAGCGCTTTTCTGCGGCTCACGCACCTGCTGGGAACCCCAAAGCGACGGCCCCAACCCCAGAACACATGCATTTGCATGGCGCTACCCCGTCGGTTCAAAGCGACGCCCGTTTTTTAGAGAATTCGGCCCCTGGACACTGGTTTCCCCTAACCCGCAAGTGTATCCACGGCATCGCGGCAGGTACTAAATATCTTGCAAAACTGGACATTGCTCGGGTTCAAAAACAAACATTGTTTTAGGGCTGTTACCCATTCTTTGGTGATTGTTTCCCTAGTGAGAACATTTTACACCTCAAATGATGTTAACGCTACCGACCAATATTTCCTTTTTACAAGAGTGAATGAATCAGTGCAATTAATCGTGAAAATAGGATGGCATGGAGGTGCGCAGATAAGAACTGGCAGAAGCGCGGGAGAAATCTACATCTGCTGTGCTAAGTTGGCCTCGCAAGCAAAACCCCACAGCAAGAACAGAGCAGCTTAGCATCATATCGAGGCCCCAATAGTCTCAGACCAAGTGGGCGATTGTTGCTAGAGCATGAATGTTCCAAAACGCCATGACGTCATCTTCCGTGTTCGCGAAGCCAGTACGTGCCTTGATGGTGAACACCTGGGCACTCCGCAAAACATCACATGGTAACGGGTGTTCAAGCACGGGAACGGCTCCCCGCTTCTGTAACATCCCTTGTTCTTCATCAAGGCCATGTGCAAAGGTTGAGAGATGCTTCGGGAATTGCGAATGGGGCCAAAAGGTGTGCCAGTTCACCACCCCATGAACTCTATCTTCGCTCGTGCAGGATTTGCACGTGCTCGTTTTCAGATTTCCAGACCTCCTGGATTCCCGGTCTGGAGTTTAGTCATCGTGGTACACGTAATTTGTGACAACATACTGTATGTGTTGCAGCGAGTCCTCTTTGGTCCAGATAAAGGTAATTTTAACACTACTGCCAACGAAGCTGGCCATTATTGTTACACTGCCAGGTTTTGCAGTGGATCAGCACCTCCATGGCTCATAAGTCGTTCGGAGGTACAAAGTGCCATACACATCCAAGGATTTCGCAAGCAGTCTGCGAGGGTGGAGCGCTCACCTTAAATCTGTACTACCTTATTTGCGACACAAAAAACTGTTTTTTTCTTTCCTTGCTGTTGTTTTTGCACTGTGCCTCGCTATCGCTCTGCTGGTGGTTGACAAGAAGAAATTCTCCTTACAGAGGTTGCATCTTCTCCATGAGCTTATTGACTGCTGCTGCAAGGTGGGCCATTTTGCAATGTGCCTAAGTAGCGCAATTGACTGTGCTGTTTGCATGTGGCTTTCACTGGCGCTTACTGCGCATACTTGAAGCTGTGCATACGTGTACGTCTTTTCAGCTTCTGCACATCATCAGAAGCTGGGGACTGTTAGTTCCGTACGCTGTGTGTGAGACGTCAGTGTCGCTTGCAGCAGGTCGTGAGGCGCCTCCGAACTTAATTGTGATCCTGAAAGCCCAGTGCAGGATCCTCTTCCACATTGGCGCCACCTATTTACTCGATTTGGCAGGGCTACGTTTCTCGGCGACAGGTGTGCCGAGGACATACAGCCACCAGCCCTGCTCCGTCGAGTGGATTGGCGTCACCGCCGCAACGTGCAGGCGCACTCAGCCGTTCTCGCTACCGCAGCCATCACCGAGTGGGAGGAACTGTTGCCTTCTTCAGGCAAGATCTTCACCAACAAAACATGGATGTCTAAAAGATGTAAATCAAAACCCAACTCTTCTCCAAGATGCACAGCCCTCAAAACAGCGCCAGCGTTTATAGCCGTCCAAATTCAGAGAAAAGAAGTTGTAAACCCCAAGATGACAGGCGGCATCACGTACCTGGCGCGAGGGCTTTCCCCCGTCGCGGTTGCGCAGCGAGTTTGGGCGCAGGTAGTAGAGCACCATGGCCAGCACCATCCAGCCCATCATGACCAGGAAGAAGCCAGAGCCACCGGCAGCCTGCTGCATCGATGGCACTGCAACAAGGAAGCACCAAGGAGAGAGAGCTTAATGTTAGGCAGAAGGATTGGGGGCAAAGGCACTTAAGAATCGCCGACCAAGGATTCCCACTAGCCCCCACCATGGCTATGCTGGATTAATTTGCACTGCTTCGACTCTCAGAGAGGCAGCAGTGGCACCTTGCAACCTCGCCTCAGCAGTTCAATCGCACTACGAAACAGAGCAAGAACGCAAAGCGGCTCCGTATGATGGCGAATTTCTGCTGCACTTTGATGCCTAATGTAATGCTGGCCAGATGGAGCACAGTGCTTCCTTCTAAACTTCTATAAGCTGTGAAAAATACAGTTCGTCTTGCTCATGCCCTCATGTTTCCCTGTGGTAAAACCCACAGTGAAACCGCACCCTAAGGACCACCAAGGAATTCGTTTTCAAGGGCTATTCTCTGTAGATGACAGGTGCTTTCATTAAATTGAGACCAGTGTGTAGTAGGATACAAATTAAGAATGCAGCTCAGATATCAGGTAGGGAGTCGCAGGGTGTCAGGGGTGGCCTGTAGCTCTGAAAATGGATTATCGAAACGCTACGTGTGTACAAAACACCAAGGGGTGCTAGAAAATACATTCGGATCCAAAATAAAAATCCTATGCTTGCACTTTCGAACCACTACAAAGCAGGATCCATCACAGACCATTTTTGGGCATCTGGGTTGCAGAGGAACATCATGGCTGGCAGGGAAGAAGAGGAGGTCGGACGCGGACTGCAACCTGACCTCATAACTAAGAGCGCCAAGGGTCAAATGAAATGAAAACGACGCCACTTACACTCCTGGAAACACTCCGAGTCAGTGCAGGCGGATTGAGAGCTCCGCAGCTGGAAAAGAGATGGAAAAAGAGGACATCAGTTGGGGAGCACAGTTAAACGAGCACTTTTTTCCCTCCCACAAAATTCAAACGTATTGAAGTCTGCACACACATGCATTGCTGGAAAGAGTTTTTTCAAGCGCCGCATCGGCAGTCTGATACCAAAGTAGGTAGGCCTTAAGGATTTTTATAAACTACATCCTCTTTAAAGGGGCCATGCAGACAAAACACAAGTTTGGTTCATTTGAAAGATTGCCTCTTTGGAATTACAGACACCCTTTTCAACGCACACTTCACTCAAATAGACTATACAGTTGAACACGGATATTTTGAACACGGATATATCGAATTATTGTCTATATCGAACAGTGCAAACATCCCCTTGGAAATCCCTTGCAAAAGTTTAGGGCTGTTGTATGCGTGTATCGAACTCCTGATCACGGGAAAATTCGATATATCGAATTCCGCACCGCTAGTGCCCCTGAAAGTTCGCTTTTTCTGATGGGGTGCAGGTGATGATAATGTTGGCTCATCGCGGGTGCTGCCTGGCTTAGTGAGACAAAGGCGGCGTCCGCGGCATTATGTCGCTTCGATGGCCTTCAACAGCTGTTTTCACGCTACCACGAGGGGTAGCCCCCATGATAGCTAGAATGCGGGCAGTGATTGGGACGAAAGGTCCTAAAGGAGCAAGGGCAATAGACCAAAGGCGCTCTTTTTCTGTGCTTGAGCTGTTTAGTGACTCGCGCAGGGGGACCGATGCGGCGTTGTATGTTTGTTTTGTCCAAGCATGCATTTCGGAGCAACGAAGGCAGGAATTGAACGGGTGCAGGCTGCTGAAAAGATATTGGTTGAAAAGCCGTGCGGAATTCCTCGCAGTATTTTTGAGCCCGATGCTGTGCATCAACGTTGACGTAAAGTCGAATGCAGTACAACCCGCCCCGGCTATTTCGGGGCGTGTCGGGTGCAAAGCGACTTCGTTGCACGCCACCAGATGGGGGAGATGTTCGGTTGGGATAATGAAGACGACAGCACTGAGTGCCTGACAACGTTCCCAACCGCCTACTGCAGCCGAGCTTCCGTCAGCCTCTGTTATGGCACAATGTACAGCGTTGATTTTCTCATTTGTGCCGTGTTCGTAATCTTTAAAGGAGCCATGAAGAGAAAACACAAGTTTGGTTCATTCGAAAGATTGCCTCGTTAGAACCATAACGACACCACTTATAACGCAAACTTCGCTCAAATAAGCTACATAATTAGGAAAAACGGGAATGGTCATGCGACCCACCAGCTCATTTCCCGCAACAGAACCTATGCCGTCACATGGGCTAAGCTCTGCGATTGGCGGAGGCCGGCAAAAGCAAACGCATGTTAGGCAGGGCTTACAGTTTGCATAGCGAGCTAAATGCCCGTGAAACATACTGCACATTCTTTTTATGACAAAGAACGGTGGAGTAAACGGTTGAAGTTCCGAACGAACACGCAAGCGTGTGCGCCAATGCGTACGAAACAACCGCCTGGCCGAGCTCGACATCTCGCCGTCGCGCAGACGAATTTTCGGGTTCGAGGCGCTCTGACCTTGGAGGAAAAATGCCGTAAACACCGCGCATTGACGCTCGTATCTTTCTGGTCGAAGCAGAGAGCTCGCGCGAACGGCTTTCCATACACGACACCGGCCAACTGGCATAAGCGATACTGCTACTGAAGTTGAACTATTATTAACCGTAATAAAAATACGGCACATACGTACCAGTCTGTATTCGTCCGTGGCGACGGCGCTGACGAGGCAGCGGTGCCGACGGCAGGGCGTTCGTCTGTTGTGGCTATCGCGGAATGGTCGCTTTTCCGTCCACCGCGTATCCCACAACTCTTGCCGCTCGTGCACTTAGAAGCGTTGAGCGTTCAAGTGGTGTGAGGTTGTTAAATGCAAGCCCGAGCTCCTCGGCGAGAGTTTTGTTCTCCGGATCAGGCGATTCCATGACTAGGGCTGCGGGTGCACTAGGTTTTACTAGCATTTTTAAAATGGCCGCCGTCTCGGTCGACTCCCGCGTGTGGGTGCTATATGGAGTCGACATACTAAGTATCTGTTTCATGGACCGGCCCGTGTGACACCATTGCTCACGTCACCAAATGTGCAATTTTAGCGGGAGATTTAAAATTTTGGCTTAAATTGCCTTATTTCTCAGTGAATAAAGCATCATTTGCTTCCGGGAAAGCGCTTGGGGTACTATGAAACACCTAATCTTTCGAATAAAACAAACTTTTGTTTTCTCTTCATGGCTCCTTTAAGACAATTTGGTGGACTTTATGACGCAGCAGAAGAAATAAGCGAAGCTCAAGGTGATTTCAATGCTAAATAAAGTGCGGTGGTCATCATGTGGTTCGGATTTTCCGTGCTTTGACGGACAAAACGGTAAACTACCGCTTTCCACGATTTCAGAAAACTCTCAGCGATGTGCGGAGTTGTCAGATAATCTTTATATAGGTGCATTTTAAATATCGAATCATCGACATATCGAATTATTTCGCGATTCCCTTCGAGTTCGATATATCCGTGTTCGACTGTATAATTAGGAAAAAAGGGAGCGGCCATGCGACCCACCAGCTCATTTCCCGCAACAGAACCTATGATGTCATATGCCCAGCTGTGCGATTGGCTGAGGCCGGCAAAAGCAAATGCAAATTACGCAGGGCTTATAAGCTTGCCAAACGAGCTATTCGTGATTAAATGTAATGTATATTCATCTTACAGCAGTAAGAATGGTGGGGTAGACAATGAAAGCTACGAAAATACACATAAACATAGAAGTACCGATGCACACTGCTGCTGGTACTGGGTGCAGTATGCCTTTTTTTTTAATTTTTAGATGCACAGCAGGCTACCGCTTTGGAGTTGTCTTACACTACACTGGCTGATTGGCGTAACCGACGTTGTCTTACGTGAGCCTGTTTGTCGAGCATACCCCATGTTTCACGAAATGATTACTTTCTACCGTAACAAAAACAAGCCAGGAGTGAACACGGTCAAAAACAAAGCAACGGCGGACAACGGGCTGCGGCTGAGTATAGTAGCGCCGTCTAGGAGGACCGACTAAAAACAAGGCTGCGGAGCTTAATGACGCACTGGAAGTTCGTTTGAATACCCACCTTCATGACCCAAGCCCACACATCACGAAAACACGATTTGGCAGGAGCATTAAAATTTTAACCTAAATTGATTAATTTCTCAGTGACTACGGCATCCTTTGCTGCCGGACAAGCACTGTGGGCACTCTAAAACACGAAATCTTCTGAATAAAACAAACTTGTGTTTTGTCTGCATCGTCCCTTTAAGACCATACACCGAACCATTCATTCACAGTTGTCTTCACTGCTATAGACGGACGCACTGCTGGGAACATATTTTCCAGCGGCAATATAACCCGTCTTATAAGAAAATATGAAGTCCCTAGCACCTTTTGTTAACAGCATTTTTGTATGTGGCAAAAGTGCGACACATCCAGCATTATAGAGAGACAAGACAGCTTTCTTCGTTCACCAGCAAGAAAGACGTCAGCAATATGCGAACATTTTAAAGTGCAGACCATTTGCCGACTAAGTCAACATCTTAACCTGCGACCCCTCCTTCACTGATAATTAATTAAGTGGAAGTAATCGGTAATAAGCACGCCTTTTGTTTTTCCACGTCCATACACCACCCATAGAACTGGGCATTCACTCCAGGAAGACTGCCTGCTCTTGAGGAAACTCGTACCAGAAGCTGCTAAGGATTAACATTCATCAGCCTACATTGCTTCGAGTCTTTATCTGAGGACGATCACTCCCACACAAGTTGCAATGTATGCTCAAATAAGAGCACGCACTGAAATGTAAGAACTTTTAAAACACCCTTCTCGTCACTGAGCAAACCCGTTCAACAGGATCAAGGAAAAACAGTATCAGACCTTTCGCACGTTGTCCTCACTCCGTTATCTTTGCGTCCTACTAGAGGATACCATTCTTACAATTTCACACCTATCTTTGCACGCACTACCACCTTTAAAGGGACCCTGCAACACTCTTGGAGCAGTACAAGTAAACCTGCGCGACGTTTAGATTACACTGCCAGGAATACCTGAGCCAAATATTACACGTGCACGTGAAGCGGTGAGCGCGCAAATCGATGTGAAAGACGCGGAAAAACAAACCGCTCTCTCTTCAGTTGTCCTCATTATGCATGGCCTAAGGGACGTCACATAGGCCATGGCTGCCCGATCGGCTGTCACTGGCCAACTTCGCGGCTAGATTCTCCCATTTCCGTCGTCGTCATCACTGTGTACGAACCTCTTCTATGCCTGAACCTGTAGGCACAGTTTTGCCGTTTATTTTGTACTTTGAGTGCGCGCGGAGTTTGAGTGATGAGCTCAATACTTCCCTTTCAGCGGGACCACTCGACTACAAACGTTTATTGCTTCAAAAACGCCCTAGCAGCCCGAGCGCGCACTTGCGAGCAGGCACCCATGCCTGCTTTTTTATGGCACCAGACCGGAAATAGGCCCCTCCGCGTTGCGGAGAAAAGGAGAAAACTACCCGGCATGTGATATATCGAAGGCCGCCGAAAAGAACGCCGCGAGCCGCCCCCCTCTCCGGGAGAGAGCGCGCAGCTTTCGTCGCCTTGTCCGCGCTCGAGTTGAGAGGGAACGATTATGCGCGATTTCTCATCGCGCGTAGTTTCGTTAATTGTGAACGGATTTTCATAATTCTTGCGGGAGGAGATTTCTGGGACAATAGACTTTATCCCAAAATACAGTACTAGTAGTCGATGGCAAGTGTTGCAGGGTCCCTTTAAGTACTCTTTTTTCCCTCGCACAATAACAGACTGGAACGAACTTCCGCACCACATTTTTGAGTCCGGAAATGTAGTAAAATCTTTTGAAACTTACTTTTAAGTGTGATTTATGTTACTTGTGACTATTTTGCATACCTGTTTTTTTTTTTTTTTCTCTACACCTGTACGACCACGTAATTGATCATATTATTATAGTTCTAACACCTCCCACTCCTGCTGGGGCCATTTTTTTGTGGCCTGCAGTATTTTATAAATAAATAAATAAATACTGAAGTTGCACACTGGAACAGTTCGGATGCGGCAAGGGACAAAATTTCTCCAAGTTTCAACCAATTTTGGGATTTCGGAGAGGGCGCATGTTTTGCAAAGACAGCCATCTTTTTCTCTCTTTCATGTTTCTCGAATCTTTCTTGGCAACAAGCAAGAAATTACGAAACTCGCATTGTACTCTTAAAGAAGAAAAGAGAATTGACAGGCAACACGGGTGGCTCACCAACGAGATGAGTCGTTGCATGGCAGCCTCATGGCTGAAGATGCACTCGCACGGATCAAAGCCGTCGTCCATGCTTGCAGGTACAATCCAGGGAGGATGCTAGGGGTCAGCTAGGGACAGCGGCTGGATGCAACCTGCAGGAGGAATCCCCCCAAAGAGTCACTCGGAGCTCAGCGTATTTTGCTTTGGCTGCTTGATATTAGCAGGCCACGCTTAAACCCATGAAACGATCCACATCTATCCTAATGAAATTAATTACATATTTGTGCAGCTAAAAACATGTCTGGTTACCACTGGCTGGTGTCTTCGCTCGAAGATAACTTCTGAGATGCAGAAATGGTGAGCTTTAAAAATAAGGCACTATGCTCACTAAACAGAGCTGCAGCAATAAACCCTTGATCAAACGTCCTGCACCACACTTTAAACATAATCGTACAAGTGAATTCTAAGGCAAGATTTCTCTCTCCTTTTTTAAACTGAGTATGATTAGAGGTGGTGCAACTTCTTCAGCGACTCAAAGTTTCACTACTTTCAAGGGATAGCTGCAGAGATGAACAAGTGTTAAAAATGCCTCTCATCATAGATATTGCATGAAGATGCTACTAGGTGCCTGCGCATTCACAAAATTAACACCGACTACATTAAAAGTTCAGGAAATGGGCACAAGGTACACATGCATCTCTCAACAAAGGTATCCCCATAGTGTCATGCCGCACAACGAACACAAATTCCACGGGAGAGATTTAAGCATAAAGAGTGCCAGTGGTAGGATGGTAACCGCAGCAAGACCCCACACATGCCCCTGAAGACACAGCCCACTTCTCAAAAGCAAGCAATAATAAGTCACCATTTTTTCTGCAAGATTACTTTGAGACACCAGAAAAAGATATTTCTGTCGGGCTAGAAGGAAGAGCACAGACCACGCACTGAGGCAAGAACGGACATGCTGCGTCAACCTACACTTCGCTCCTCGAGCAAAGCGGAATTGTAACTGCCAGGGCCGACGTGCAATCTGAGACGGGAAGGGACATCAAGCTGCCGCCTCATTATCACAGGGCGTGTGGCCTATCCGCGTGCCTGCAGCGTTAACGCCGCTCCCAACGCACACACCCACCCTGGCTGCCTTCTTCATAAGAACGCCCTGCCTATACCAGTGCACACTCCCAACACCATAAGCCTTCTATGACACACACACACACAAAAAGGACCATCTGTGGAAAAAACGAAAAAAACACTCACTTCCGCTTATTTTTTGATGTTCTCAGCCAGACTGCTCTGTGTTTATGTGGACAGCGACCTTTCATGCTGACATTCCAACTTCAGTGAAGTTCCCTTTGCACTTCTGTTAACTCAAGTTGAAGCCCTGGCATTTAATCATCAGAAAAACAGCACTGCACACGTGCAATAAATGCTGAATTGCACAGCAGTTGTTTAGGGAGAAGAAATGCAATGCCTTTTTGAAAAGGAGCAAACATTCGGGTCCCTTCCTTCAACGTTTTGCCAGGGCCTGGGAGATGGGAAAAACCTATTCATAAGCCCACTTCCCCAAAAACAATTATTAACAGCAACTCAAGCTCATAAATAGTACTTGACTAGACTTATTAACAGACCTACGAAATTTTAGTACGCCCTTACGAAGGTTTCCATAAGGACCAGAAGTCTGTGCGAGAGTTTGGCATGATCAGGATAGCACAATTAGCTTCGTCAAGCTTTGTATTCCTGATCGCAGTTATGTCAAAAATCAATCTATCCCATGTACGCACAATGTGACAACGATGTCCTCTTAACAGAAAAAAGTTAACTTTTGCTTAATTTGCAGAAATGCAATTTACAAAACTCTTTTGGCTGTTGCGTGCTGCTGAGCCATTACTCTAACTTTGTTACCTACAGTGCTCACTAGAATGAAGCTTATTTTCTGGATTCAGTGGGTACTAAGAACTTCCAAGCCTGCTAGGATACCCGAAACTTTTCAAAGCCCGTGCAACACATGGTTACTTAATTCGTTATTTTCTTTTTGTCCCAATCCTGTCTCTCTACATTTACTACTTGGCTTCAAGTTGAAACAAGCAGCCAATTTAGCTTTTACTTTTTGTGAAACTGAGATTTATGTTACCTGAACCAGCATTTATATACAGTCCAGCGTAAAGAACTCCTAATTAACACGCTCGTTTGACCCGACTCTTGCCGATTATCTTTGCATTTATACTTTGTTTCAGAAACAGGAAACCATTTATGCCTGAAGTCTACTTTCACACTCGCCATGTCACAACTTGGCATGCAAGACAACGGCAGCTGCATGCCTTGAGGTACACTGGCTTTGCTTAACTCGAGAAAGCATTAGCAAGGAGCACTGCGCTTTTGAGCACCATTTTTACACAGCACTAAATGCTACATGTCAGCCATTGTGCTTTAATATAAGCAGCTAGCGTGCTGGGACAAGGTGTGGATGGTTAGCCACGTGCAGAGTTAAAGATATGCAAAGTTAAGAGGTTGCGTGTTTACGGCCGGACTTGGGCAGAAAACACTGCCAGCTAACCTGACTGCATGCCGGAAAGGACAATACAATGGCTTTAGTAGCGGGCAGTTAGAGCAGTGCGCTGTCTCGTTGCAAAGATGGCATTCCATTGTTCTCTGGACAAAAGCGACAAGGTATGCTTTTAACCAGCCCACGTACTGCGAGCTTGAAAATTTTGCACCTGCCTCCTAAAACACGCTGCTCGTAACTGAAATGTTTTTGTTGTTGTTGTTGTTGTTGAGCACAAACGAAGGAGCTGCATCCCTGTACCAGCAGATGCTGGGACCGCTTTTTTTTTTGCCTGATCTATTTAAATTTGGTGTACTAGACTAGACTAATTACTACACACACAAAAAAAGTCCCCATCTCACACAGTGGACAAAGTGTCGCAAATGCACCAGAAAGTGTCAGCAAAATGAACACAAGCAAAAGCAAACAAAAATGCAAACAAGGAAGCACGCGCAGACAAGCAATTTTTGGTGCCTAATTTATGAAAAGCAGTGTTGTTGTCAACAAACAACCTTTAAAAAGATGTTCCGGATGTAAATTCTCTTTTTTTTCCAGCAAACACAAGTGCCAACAGCTGACTCACGTCGATAGGTCACTTTGCAAAGGCAGCAAGAAGATCGCAACAAAAAAGGAAGATGAGTGAAGAAGTGCTGCAGAACAAGAATGTTAACGCCCGCTGTTTACCAGGATTTCTTTTCCGCAGCTGCTTTGAGCTAATTGTCCCAACAGCTGTGGGAGGACAAGGCTCTACACTGTGTGCAAAATGCTCAGAGACATAAGGACAAGCAGTGTGGGAGATGCACAAGTGTAGCGCTGTTTCACTGCGCTTGCAGGTGTGGATTTTCACAGCCACCCTGACAACAGCTAATAGTCTGTGTGGAACTAAAGATAGTTAACGGCAGATATTAAAGGGTCCCAGTGAACTGAAGAAGAGGTAAACATAATGCAGTGCCATAGATTTCCCTTCTCTTTAGCCTCCTATCAAATATTTCTCTCTCTCTCGAGGGAGAGAGAAAGAGATAGGGGGATAGAGAGAAAGAAAAGAGGGTTTTTTTTTTTTTTACATGGACGGCGCTTCATCCTACAAGGAGAGGGGTAGATGTGTTGGGCGACACTAGATGTCTTTACACCGGTCTTGACAGTGTAGTGCCATGGCTCCAAACAGGGACTGGCCAGCTTTTACGGTAGGCGGTATGATCGACTTACCGGAGAAAAATCTGTAAACCCCGGGATCGGTTATCGGCAAAAAAGGCTGATCTCACACACCAAAGTATCCTTCTTACTGTAGTTCGCCTTGCCAGTTTCAACACTACTTTCATTCATTCGAGACTGAGTGGACGTAACCATAACCACGACTTTGTTTGGCCTTCCAAGGACAACCAATGCGTAACTATTAAACAGGCTAAGCTTGCCTTCCATGTTGTGGGTACCCAACTAATGAAAAATGAACGGGTGTGAATAGAGCGCCATTAAGACTGCCGGTGGCTATATATTGCTGACGCTGCATCATATTACTCTCAACACAATATTTTTGGTTTCTTTCAGTGCAACAGAAATGCGGTGATATCAAAAGCAAAACGATATAAGTAATAAATGTTGATAGAGGATGTAGACTTGCTTCGGGTAGTTAAAAAAACGAAAAAAGTTTTGCAAAAAAAAAAGTGCCAATAAAAACGTGGCCACTTCCTGAAACTACTCTTGTTGAAGGGAATGGGGAAGTCTCGAATGTAAAGCTGTGCAGCTGGAACCTTGCTGAGCCACGTCTGACTGGGAAGAGTTTGACAGGAATTGGACGTGACTGCTAACGACTGTTCAAACGTGGTTTATGACATTCAACTCTCAATTGTCAAGAGCGCTTTAGCCTCAGTCATTAGAAAAGCGAGCTGACGCCCACGTAATTGAAGTACCTCGAATAAAGAAAGAAAGAAAAAAAAACCCCTCAAACGCGATTACAACCGCATGAAAACCGAAACCATCAGAGATAACTAATCAGTTCGGCTTATGCCGGCGCAAATGCTACGACGGAGGATGCGTACCGTCGCGACATTTCACCGACAATAAACAATCGCGCAGAAAAACGAAACCACTCCCCGCTGTGGAAAAAAACAGCGAAATAATCGCGTTGCGCGGTTTTCAACGTCCTGTAAAGCGTTATCGTCACGCACTTACTCCGGAAACCCGTGACGACGCGAGGACCTTGAGGAACTGGCACCCTTCTTCAGTAAGAATCCCACCACGGAATGCATTCGCGCGTTCGTGTACGCTGCCGACGCTGCTAAGCTGACGTAGCGCTCAGCGCTACGAACACCTGTCGGTCATGTGCACTCAGCTGCCTTTGGGCGGCTCATTTCTTACTTTGTTTGCGTCCCCAACCCTGGCGTGCTCCCTGCCGTTTTCCTTTTGACGACGGGTCGCGCAGCGATTCGTCCATCCCGCTCCTTCTACGCTACGCCCACGGCACCGTCGAGCCCGTAAAACCCAACAACTGCGAAACACGTAACCACAGATAACACTTCCGGCACGACGGTAGAGATCGGAAGCCACGACGACTTAAAACTGGCGCGTACTACACCACACATCCCCGGTAGGGTAAAGCAAACGATACGAGACAGCTACGTGTCAAAGTTAGGTGAAACCACGGGGACTTGTCCAGAAGCTGTCGCGCGTACAAAAGAAATATACACCGACCCCAAATAGGTCCCACAATGCAAGGGCAGCGCGACGCCCGAACCAAACCTGCCAAACCATGAAAAACTGGTTGCAATCGCGAGCTCCCCGGACTGTGACGGCGATTCTTGTGTCGCAAGACGTGTCGCGGGTCACTCAGACGCGGAACGGGCTGCCATCGCAACCAGCGACGGCAGTGCGGCCATACAAACAAGGGGGGGCCGTGCCCTTCCGTCAAATCCACGGTTCCTGGAAAGGTCCATGGCGCATATGTGCAAGCTGTAGGACTAGGGCGTCCGTGGCGAGGTTGTGCAGAACGCAAGGACCGAGGCAGTCGGCTGATTATTGGCAACGAAATTGGGTCACTGCGGCCGAGGAAGCGTCAAAAATATTCAGAGGAGACGCGGCTTGAAGGGGTACGTACCGGCAGGAATGGATCGCAGTGGGCAGTTAACGGGAGCAATGTTTATAAACACATGCTGAACGACAGACGCGCGGTATCACCCACTCATTTTAACACACGTCAGCTGAGACCACTGCGGCGGAAACGACCTGAGGGGGAGACGGCAGCTGGCTTAGCTGCATCGGCGTAGTCGTTTTCCGGCGAAACACTTCCTTCAAGCAGGTGGCAGCACAAGTTGAGCACCTCTGGCTTGCCTTGGCTTGCCGCAGCCTCGGGACGGATTTGGCCGCAGATTTGTTTTTATTTTGTTGACAGATTGCGCTACTTTCGAAGTTGACAATGCGGACGTGAATTAGTACTGCCGTAGTGCGACCTAAAAGTTCGTTGATTTATTGGATTCCGAAAATGTCCAAATGATGCAGTACGCCTCCAGTAGCAAAATACTAAGTCATGGAGGAAATAATACTTTTCTTTCCTCCATGTACTAAGTCGACACCACTGACACGGGCACTCGTGGACAACCATCGCCGCTTGTGGATCAGTTTTTCTAGAAAATCTGAGTGATTACCACGCACTAATCACAGTTTGGCGTTAAGCAGCTTGAGAATATAAAAATTCTAGTTGAAATCCTGTTGACAGTGTTCATAAGACAAAGAATCGCGGATAGCTCCCTGGCTACGCTAAACATTATGTTAAACCTGTTAAACGCATAACAAAAAATGAAAAATGTGTCGGAGTGAAAGACAAAGGATGCGCACATTCCGAGTAGCGCCCATAAAAGAGTTCGATTTGTCACTTCACGTGAACACGAGAAGGGAAAAGCAAATGCGGCTCTAAAATATTGGGAAAGACAAGCGCACGCATGTTCATTCCTTCCATTAAGCTAAATAAAAAAAATGCATCGATCCATGGTGAACAGACCGACAAAGGACATCGTGCTTCTGAAGGCTACCGAAGTGTAACGATTATATACGCGGCGGTTCGGGGGAAATGGCTAGAGTTCTTCAATATAACTCTGCGGGACGTCAAGCACCAAAAAAAGGGTCTTTGCGTCTCTACGAATAGAAAATAACTACTACCACAACGCACACCCGCGCAGAAAAAGAAAGTAAACTCACCGTAAAAGTTAACTATGCGACAGCGTTCCCATACGGACTCGTGTTTGGACGGGCCTCACGTGTTTCTGTAAACAGACCCTTTTCGCCGGTCGTGAAGTGAGTCAGCCTACAGTGGCCGGAAACGGAAGCAGAGAAGTCAGGTGGTATATTTCGCAGTGTGACGTCACGTCGGCGTCCAGCTGACTCTAGCTAGGAGAAGGGAGCTTCCTTTTTTTTTTTTTTTTCCCCGATGTCAAATAAGGAGCGCTTGCAGCGGCTTCCAATTAGGGTTCCTGGTCCTGGCACGGGTAGGGGCTGGGTTTTGTGAAAAAAAAAACGAGTTTTTTTTTTTTTTCGCTGAGTCTTACTTTTGAAAGGAGGGGGACGGGACGGGCTGTTGAGGATCCGCGGCAGATAGATTTCGCTGAATGCAGGAAATGAGGCATGACTGCAGGGTCATGTGATCCGGGAACAGGCTTGCTCGTCGCAGCCAACTCGTCTGGTCAAAGCGGGCACCTGGTAGGTGACCCCGCGCGGGAACGAGCCCACTCGTCACAAGCCTACTCGTCACCGGAAAATTCGCCATAGGCCAACTCGTCACACTGGCCCTTTTGTACCGTGCCATCCCGAGATAGGAACTCTCGTGCAAGGCGCCTTTTCGTCGCATGGATTTCGTTACAGCGCTGCCGGGTGAACAAAAGCCTAGAAGCCCTGACCGGAAATTGGCGTTGAAAGCCGGTCTGAGGCTGGTTTCTACAATGGTAAATTCTTTACGTCTGTTTAGGAGGGCGTGGGGAGGTCTGTGCTACCAGCAGGTGTGCATAAAGAGCTGTTTTTTTTTTTTTTGGGGGGGGGGGGGGGGGATGGGGCCGAGGGTGAGATGTCAGCGCGACCTACACTTCGGGTCTATTCGATTCAGCCTGCACCTCTTGAACCAGTTCACGGCGGTGCAAAGCGGGTTCCGCCATCGGCGGAACCAGACCTGCACATTTTTCGTCTGCTTCTGCACCTCCTCGGCAGGGAGTGCAGGCAAAGCCATGAACCCGTCCTGCACCCGTCGGCACCAGAATGGGAAGGTGTGATGACCGCGGCGCCTTTCCCGCAGAGCGGGTGTTCCCCCGGCGCGTGCCTGCCGCTAGGGCAAAACAGAGCGCTGTCGTCAGGGGCGCCGTCAGCGTTTCCGCGGGGGAAAGCCAGTCCAGCGGCCAGCCCCTGTATCAGCGCCTGGCGCCGACGCAACGGAGGCGATGAGGCACGCCGTAGTGGAGGGCTCCGGATTAATTTTGACCACCTGGGGATCTTTAACGTGCGCCGAAATCTCGTACACACGGGCGTTTTTGCTTTTCGCCTCTATCAGAAAAGCGGCCGCAGCGGCGGGCAATCGAACCCGCGTCCTCGTGTTCAGCAGCGCAACGCCTTAGCCACTGAGCCACCGCGGCGGGTAGGACTAGTCACTGTGTGTTTTGCTGCAGATTATTGCATGTTTCGTGTATAACTGCACTGCTGTGCGGTGGCGAATATGCGAAGCTTCTACTTCAAAGAAAAAAACTCAGAGATGGTGCTTCGTGCTAGGGTGCGATCTCGGATACAAAACTTGTTCCGAAAAAGTGTCCCTCTTTTTTGTACCCGCGTGTCAAGACCTGATTTTGAAGTTGTGGCGTGCTATTCCGAAGGCCGACAAGACGCTTCAGGACAATTGGGCTGTTTGCGCAAAGCACTTTGACGCGACATGAGTAGTTCTAGCATGTCATACAGTTAAAACCCGATCTAACGCAGTCACCATAAAGCTCGTATTTCGTTATATCGGGAACTTCGTAAAATCGGGACTGCCATTTTACAAGCAGTTGATTTCATAAATTTCATGTCTAAAGGGAGTCGCATCCCAGCAGCTACCATGAGATTGTAATTGTTGCGGCTACGGCGCTCGCTTGACGATAATTAAGCGATGCACTAAAAGTGCACGGGCAAAATAATGAGCAAGCTGGGGCATCTTGAAGTCATCGCACCCCAGCAGTCACGCGAAACACAGCGCTTTCTGTTGTACCACCTCCCCGCTGAGCGGACCGTTCTTGGCTCTCATATCCTTGAACCACGTAAACAGGGCTTCCTCCAGTTTCTCGTGCAGGATATATGTGCCCTTGAGGTTATTTTTCTTCGACGCAATTCCAGAAGAATTGCCATGGATGATGGCGTCATTTCCCTTCAAGATTGTGGGAAGCGTGCTGGCCAGGACGCCACGCACCACGGGATTGTTGAGTAATTTATCATGTAAAATTCCATGAAAACAAATGCCTCTTTTTTTCTGACGTGGCGCAATCATCTTCGTGGTGTTCTGTCCGAACACATTCGAAATTTCTCATTATTAGATATGTGTGTTGCTCGAAATTCTTCGTTAAACCGGGACGTGGCGGGGAATCTATTTCATTAGTTCGAGTTCGTAAAAGCATTAATCAGAATTTGTTCGTTAGATCGAGTTTTGAATGTGATATTGTACCGCGACTAAATCTAGTACGTGGTACAACTAAAAACAATGCTGCTACACATCTGAAACAGCAGCGCTTATTGTGTGCTACACATTGTTCATTTTTATGTGCATTTTGATTACAAAACAAACGACAGCAAAGGCAAAAAAAAAATAAACAAAGGCTTGCTAACATGAAAGAAACTGCTCCACGCAATAAAGTTTGCTCGGCTAGGAACATGTTGCATGTTTTTGTTTGGTTTTCGAACTACATTGGCAATGAAATGACTCCAGGACGTTGCATTAGAACGTATGCCACAATTTCATGTTGATTTGGCTGGTGTAAACAAAGTAATCTACTTTCCTCCGCAATTACGCCCACCACCACCACCAACAGCAGCAAAAAAATCCGAGTGGCAAGAATAAACATGCCGCGTGATCCTAGCAATTATATAGCGCTCACCTTGAAGAAAAAAAAAACAATGTTTCACATAAACCCCGCAAAAAGCCCTGTACCACACATAAGCTCCCGCTCAGCGGCTTTAATGTGGCATTTCTCAAACGCCTGCTTGCTTTCTGGCAGCTTAAAACTCGGATGTATTTAGCCGTGTCGAAAACCCCATGTTAGCGGTAGCGCAACACAAGCCTTGCCTTGTCTAAGGAACTGCGGTATTAGCTACAATATCCAGAGCTCAGTAACGCGTCCCCGCGGGGTCGTGGCAGAGACGCGTAGCGCGGAGAACGGCTAGAACGGCCGGGCGAGCTGACGGCGCCCCTGACGACAACGCCGCCTCGCGGCATTCACGCGAACGGGGGCCAGCTTTTCCTGGCCGGTCATCACACCTTCCCATTCTAGCCACCCTACCACCGGTGAATCGAACGGCGCGGTTCAGGTGCCGCGAGCTGCACCGCTGAAACGAACGGCGAAGTGCGGCACCGCCTGAACTGGTTCACGCGGTGCAGGTGAAACGAATAGACCCTTCAAGTGCTGATCGCGTCACGGGTGTTGATGTGGTGTACTTCCGTATTTTCGCGCAAATAACCTGCCCTTGCATACAACCCGCACCCCCACTTTCATTCTGCGAATAAAAAAAATAAGAATTGGCGAAGTTTGCACTAACTCGCGCAACCACCAGGCATTGCATTAGGTTTGAAATTGTTTATTTGTTGATTTGATTGATTGTGGGGTTTTTTTAACGCGCCGACGCTACACAGGTGACGAAGCGCGCCGTACGTAGTGGAGGGCTACGAATTCATTTTGACCACCTGGGGATGTTGAAAGTGCGTGCGTCGAAATCTCGAACACACGGACGGTTTCGCTTTTCGCGTCCATGAGAAAAGCGGCCGCCGCGGCACAACAACACAACGTCATATCCGCTGCACCACCGGGGCGGGTAATTGTTTTTTTTTAATAATAATACTCTTTATTTCACTGCACTGAATACATATTCGGGCCAGCCCAAGCCAAAAAACTCTTGTGGGGCCTTTTGTTAACATGTTCTGCTGTTGCTTTTCACGGTGGTAGTAGTAGTCATCGTCGGATAGGATTCACGTGCTGCAAGTCAGTGGCGGATCCAGAGGGGAGGGGGGGGGGGGGGCGGGGGCTGGGTTCAAAATTACCATTAAAAGATGGCAGCGTCTGGAACCCCGCGCGGGGCACGAGATTTAGCCCCCTCGCAACGGCTCCTGCCCCGCGTGACGTCATAGATACGTCATAGTGACGTCATATAGCCGCCGATGCTGCCGCTGCTGGCGGTATGGCGTATCCGAAAGTGCCGAAAGCCCTGAATGCCTGAATTTCTTGGGTCGACAACGTAGATGAAGCAGAGTTGATAGAGTTAGAAGCACTATCAGAATGTGCGAGAACGTTGCCGTATGCGGGGACCAAGCCAGCCTTTCCACACGGTAGCGAAATCCGCTCTCGAGTAATGCTGACCTGTGACCGCCTGCTCTATGCCGATGGTACCTGCGTTAGATCTACGACGCTACGACATCGCGCAGCCGAGTGGCCCCGTTTGAACAACCCACATAAGAAGACACCGTCCGAGCGTGATTATGTGAGCCTGCTGCGGCATGTCCGGTGATGTCCGCGCGGCGGCATCTGCTATCAACAGTTTGCACCACGGCAAGTTCAGAATGCTTAAATGAGTGGCCTGAAATCGCGGTGTGTTTTCAAAATGACAGCAGCGCGGAACAGTGCTCAGGACGTAGGCTAGACGCGGCCACTGATATTTTACTGGTCGCATGTGCGCATTACAAGTGCAAACCACGGATAGCTAGAAAAGGTAATCATTGGTGTTCCCACACATGTACCGCGTACAACCCAGCACAGTAGTTTCCCCTTTAAGGAGATTAGCAAAAAAGACCCGAAAATCGGCAGTTTGTCGCGTTTTTTGTATATATTTTCGAGTGGATTGAATTGTGGCTTAAAATTGTTTACCCGAAATACGTTTTGTGCGCGGAAAAGTCTGGTGATCATGAGCTTCTTGCATCATAAATGCATGGTATTCAGCGCTTGAAAAGATTTTTCAGAAGAAATTATTGTAGCTGTAGTGGTGAGCCATTTCACTACAGTAAAATGTGGCAGAAATACATCTGCGATACAAAGGATGTGAAAGAGTGAGAACATTGGCAGTCTCGTATCCCGTGGCCCAGATTGTGGCTGGGTAGTTTCCACCATGCATTCAGCTCCTCACATTGGCACACAGATGATGCTATGACAAATTAGGAACTGGGTCCTCCAAAAGGTACACTAGCTAGGCGCTTCATGCCATAGCTGCTGCATTGGCATAACCTTCACGTCTCTGTATATGTGGCTATGTTGGCCAGATTTTACTCATTCCCCTCATGCAAAGGGACTTAATTCAGGACACCCAGCCGATAGGGTCAGAGAAGAAGCTGTACAGACGGTAACAGGAAGGGTATAACACTTGGCCGACCATCATGTCTCCAGCATATGAAAACCCATGGGTTCTACGCAGGCACAATAGTCAACGTCAAAGAGAATCTGAAGATGTGCCTGGGACATGAAAGCCTCAGCGGATGGTTTGTGTCCATGGGTATGAGCAGCGAGCACACTGCAAATGTAATTGATAGGCAAAGGTCAAGGCTGTAATGGTGCGAGTTTAACCAAAAGAAATGGTGAAAAACATCCCAATTTCAAACTGCATTGATGTAATATGGGCACGAGTGACGTCATATGGACGTGCACTGTAAATGCAGTTATCTGTGTGTTAACTGTACGTTAGCACTCAAGTGATACAATCAAACGGAATGGAGGCCCCACTGAAATTGCCCAGTTATGCTTTTTTTGCGTTGGGTTAGGTTGGTGGCTGTAAATTGCACAAACAAGATTCTGTGATGTCATAGAGAAATAGCTGGAAAGTGTGTATGGAACTTCCACTGCTCTACACATTTTCTGTACTATCTTATTTGTTTGAAGTTTACAATAAAATTGATGTCATTTGTTTTTTGGGCAAAGAAGTCTTTTTAATGAACGAACCTTGTATTTTTTCTTCGTAGCCTCTGTAACAGCCAGCCTACTGTGCCCCTAAACAGTGGTCGCTAAACAAATGCCCACTTGCCAGCCAGCTTCAGGGGCTTGTAACGATTTACTAGGATTTTTCATGGCCAACATAAATTCCAAGGAATCCACAGTGGTACACTCCAGGGCAGTGCAAGTCTCAAAAGAAGTTTGACAGCAGGACTGGACACTAACACAACCAACAGGCTTCATAGGTGGAAACCAGAAGCCCACCCACACAATCCCATGCAATAAACCCATGCAGTGAGTCTCTTGATTTTTATGCGAGGCATTCAACGAGTGGGTTGACTAGTGAGGTTAGCTGGCCAGTTTGGGCGCAAAATACTCACTTTTGTGATTTCAGACAGCTCTCAAAGGCCTATCTAGATGTCTTTGTTTTTGTCGCAAAAAAAAAGTGCAAGCTCACAGTTGGGGATCTTGAAAACATTGTTTAGCCTCTCCAGCAATTGTGCGAGCCTGAGGTAATCCTGCCTATAGGTGATCCTCATGTTTGCTAGCTCCCACAGCAAGCAAATGAATGCAGTGACTGAAAAAGATGGTGGCCAAAGGGAGAAAAGGTGGTGGTTCCTGAACAAACAGCCCTTGATTATCAAAACAGCAGAAAAGACCGCTGATGACTCCGAGTCCTCGGCTGGGGTGTCGAAATACCTTCTGGCCTACGTGTACAGTGCATTCACAAACTTTTCTTTAAAAATCTTGCGATTACACACACTCCCTCCATGGAAGGGGTTTGTTTCCGGCAAGGTGGTTGAGTTGAAATTTGTGATTAGTAACAACATCAACTCGCCATTCGTCCCTTCCATTTAGCATGCTTCCGAGCTTCACTTCAAAAACCATACTTTTTCTAATTTACGTATAAATGGATTGATTATGGAATATTCTCTTATTTACCTCTGCTCAAATAAAACTGTGTTATACCTTAAACGCTGCTGTGTCCATGCAGGCGTAACATTCTTCAATGGTGTTGTGTGGGGTACATTAAGCTCAATACTAATAAACTTAAAACCAGGGCAAGTGAAGTTTCCCCTATTGTTTCAGGGTATCCAAACTATTTATAAATTTTTGTAAGCATTCTAACTGTCTACCAATACTTTGGGGGTAACTCAACTCAGCTCACCCTTTTTTCCCATGTCTTTATTATTGTTGTGCTCTACAAACACATTCCCACCTGGAACATGCCTGCTGAATTTAGGGCCCAAACCATTCTTTTGCTATTTCACACGATTGCAGCTGTATGAAACATTGCTTCTGTTTAGTTTTAGCCTATGATTTCCAACAGGTCACTAAACTACTGTCAAAACCATATTAAAACATTAATTGCTATTTATAACAAACAGTATTCTAACATTTTACATAAAACATTCGGTTGTCACCTCACTTGACGTTTTTGTTACACAGCCAGCCTGGTTCATATTTATCTAGGTGTGAAGGACATGTACACAACAAATGCCTTACTGCAATACATTCACATGCCAGTCTTACAGCAAATCAGCAGTGACAGAAGCCACACGTTTTGGCTTTCCAGCAGAGCTTTGGTGTCAACAAAAAAGGAATCTTTCTTGGCTTCTCTGCAGAGCTTTGCACTCAAGCAAAAAGATCACTTGGTTGTTTGGCTTTCCTGCAGGACTGTAGTGTAGTGCTAGAAGGCATCACTTGCTTATTTGGTATTTTTTCTGTGTATTGTGCCAAGAAACCCTTGCGTTTTGTTTGGAAAAGGAACTTCACACCACAGACTGTGCAGAGAAAGTAGAGCTACTCACTGACTTTTTTCACAGCCACGGAATTTTGATAGAATCACTTGTCATTGACAAACACCATGTTTGCTTTCTGTCTGAAGGTGTGAATCTGGGCGAGTTGGTTTATATTTTGGGGAAAAATACAGCGACAATAACAGTACTGAAGTACAAGGAAAGGTGCTGTGATGAACAGTGTCCATGTGTTCGCAGCTTTTTTGTCCAGTTCCTTTCCTGTGTTTTTTCATGAAGACTTGCTACAGTGCCTGATCAAGCCTGTTTTTGTCTAACAAAAATGTCAACAGCGAAGCACTTATCAATGCTCACATGCTGCCCATTGACACCAAAGCAGAAGTACGTTCACTGGAGTCATTTTATTGTTGAAGCCTTCCAGGATACATACAGCTTTCAGCTGTACTGCAATATTCACAAACACCAATAAAGACATTCACGTCCACATAGGTGTCCTCGGCTCCAGTTCCTGCACAAGGTATTAAGTACTCTCGGGAGAGGATAATGTCAAGCTGTACAAGAACCATTCCCTCATAGATGTGCTCCATAACCTGTTTTTTAGGCTTGTTAGCTTAAAAAATAGTTTCAGTGCCCTGTTTTTCTTCAAGCTAATTACCACCACCAGAGAATGTGCTTTCTAGCAGTTGGGCTCTGCTGGGTATGCATCGTTGCAAACAAAATATGGGACACTGCATTATGGCCCTTACGACTAAGCATAGTCACTTAAGCAATTAGCCGAAACAGTTTTTTACACAGCACAGAGTTAAAAAGCAAAAGAACATGAAATATCTCCTTGCAATTACAAACTTTTACTGTTCAGCCCCCTCCCCCAAACACAGAGCAGACAATTACCAGCTGTGAACACAAGTATTAACGTCAAGTTGAATTCCACAGGGGGCTCCGGATGGGTACATTAATGTCACAGTCAATCAGAATTCGTGAATCCACTGTAAGCCTTCGAGAGAAGCTCTCACCATAACTGGCCATCCAACTGAGTGGGCATGAAAGTATTGTTGTTGGTTATGTTGACTTCCAAGCCAAACACGAGTAAACAAAAAACTAGCGTACCAAAATACATAATCAGAACAGATGCAGGATGAAGTTTGTTGACTAACCGGGTTGAAGAAGGCAGAAGGCAGTGGGGCAAAGGTTAGGGAAATAAAATCCATGCGGTAATTGTGAACGAAGTTATGAGACGCTGCTAAACGATCAGCTGGTGAGGAGGGAGGGCTATCCTATCTATCCCTTGCTACCTCTTTACTATAATTGAGCAGATAGCAACCTTTCATTAAACTTGCTAGCTGGCAGTTCCACGTACCCTATGTAGAAAATTTTAAGGTAGACAAAACGTTGTTTCCTGTGCATTCAATAATGGCTGCCTACAGATTGCTTAGAATTCGCAGCTCATTTGAAGTCTTGCATATCATGAAAGCACAATAGTATTATTCGAAGCAACAAATTCGAAAAACATAGATGAACAACAAGAGCCACTTGTTTACCTTGAGCACACCAAACTTGAAAGCACTATTTAACACAAGTGTCAAGCTTGGCACAAACGGCGATCTTATCGACTTGACTTCTCCCGAACTTGCACATTTGGAGCTTGAGCCTCCTTGCACAGGAAGCCAGCCAGTGAGCGGCTGGTTTCAGCGATAGCTAAGTACTTATGTTGCCCATGGACGGGCGGCTGCTGGGCTCTCCCATTCACCAGGCCACCCACTAAAGTGTAGCTGCGCTCCCTGCATGCAGCGTGCACGGATCGTTTCGCGGGGTAATAACGTTTCTTGCAGTGCCCCGCGAGAAAAATTGCAGAACAGGCTACATGCGAGGACGGATTGCGTTCGACGATGCCCTGCGCTACCTGACGATACTTGATTCGTGCACACTGACGCCGCTGACACTGCGTCGCTCGCGTTATCACGTCATAAAAGTCAGCTACCTCGTTAGCCACGGCGCAAAGCGCTGGAAAACTGATCCGCACGTAACACGTTTCACGCCAGAATCAAAATACAAGGCTCGGAATGCAAGTAGCGATCGGAACAAGTAGACAACGAATGCAGGAGCATAAAACCGATGGCACGCGAACTGCAAGACAATATGAAGCTAGCAACATATTTAACAGCAACAAAAGGAGCACGGAAAAAAGGGGGGCGAAGCAGCTTGCCAAAATAGGATGCGTTAGGCTTACCAAGACTAGCAGCAGCAAGTTCACGAGAAATACTCAATAAGTAACTGCAAACAATCCTCCCAACAAAAAAAAAGCGCCGCGAGGCAGCCGCTGTGCTAGGCGATAAGGATGTAACGTTGCGCAGGCTTGCGGTTGGAGCCAAGGCCGGAACCCCACATAGCGCACACACGCCGTCAACCAACGTCTTCAAATGTGCAAAAAAAAAAAAAAAAAAAGACGCCACAGGAAGTCACGTGACTAGTTTAGTTTGACGTCACTTCTGCGGGGCAGGAGCCACCGCGAGGGGGCTAGATCTCGTACCCCGCGCGGGGCACGAGACTTACCCTTAAAAGATACCTCTTGATTAGCGGCTACTCGTTTCCGTTTTCTTTTCATAAAGATGGAAAAGGTGTCGGACGTGGGTACGTGACCATTAATCGAAACCGTTTCATCGAACGCCGTTTCATCGAAACCGTTTCATCGAAACCGTTTCATCGAACGCCGTTTCACCGAAGTGACGTCGCCCGTTTTATCGAATGCTGTTTGGAAGCTGCGGTTATTGCTGCAAGAAATGTTTTCCTGTCATAAAAAGATGCATGCAGGACTTAAAAAAAAGGACCCAGAAAAGCCGTTTGTAAAAGTTACAAAAGCCCTTTTTGTCGCGTAGTACCAATATAGCGATGCAATGCCGTTGGAATTATTGATCTACATTCAGTATTAGCTGCACCAGAAACAATTAGGTGCACCTCTCCCCCCTTGCCGATCGATTCCTCCTCCCTCTCTGCTTTTTTCAAAGCAGCTGGAAACACTGGGAATAGCCATGTGACATCGCGACGCTCGACTTGCTTCCGTTCTCCGCTAGCTACATTCCTGCGCCTAGGCACGCGTCAATCGCTGCAGACCCGCCTTTGCCTCAGGATCGTGCAGGAAGGAGGAAGAGCAACCGGAAGCCGATGGCAGTGACGTTGCCGGCGACCGACGATCGGCCGAAGGCGCCTCGCCGTTGCGTCATCCGCGATCGCCGTTGCGTCAGCCGCGGTCGGCTCGCTGCGGCGGCGCGCTCATCGGCTGAGAAAGGCGATCTTCAAAAATTGTTTACAAATTATCGGTACAACGTATGGGGCTCACACTTGGCTCAAAAATCCCCCGTCATGTGTTCTACCATCTGAATGCATTTGATTGCCACCTTCACAAAGCTTTCCTGGGTCCCTTTAAAGGATCCATGAAGAGAAAATACAACTTGGTTTAATTTGAAAGAACTAGGATGCAGTATCTCACTCAGCTCCATTACAGCCACAAAAGATGTTTTTTTTAACGAAAAGAAAGCAAGAAGTATTTGAAAACTTTCAAATTTTGCGCCGCAGTGACGTGTTATGAGCAAGAATGACGTCATACGGGCCAACAATAAAACATAATTTTCAGTGCGTTAACTGCACGTTAGCATTCAAGTGATGCGGTCAAATGGAACTAGAGGTACCATTACAGACGTCCAGTCATTGTCGTCGCGACAGGTCAGTTAAGCGGCCGCCAATCGCACAAACAAGGTGCCGTGACGTCATAGAAAAGTTGCGGGAAATTGGCTACGGGGTCGCGACTGCTTCACATGTTTTCTTTAATATCTCCGTTATTTGTTCGAAGATCACGAACAAAGATTGCGATGATATTGGTATCATTGTTATCGGGACTAAGCAGTCTTTCTAATAAACCCAATTTGTATTTTGTCTTCATGTCTTCATGTCTTCAGAAAGACTGCTTAGTCCCGATAACGATGATGCCAATATCATCGCAATCTTCGAAAAAATAATGGAGATATTAAAGAAAACGTGTGAAGCAGTCGCGACCCCCTAGCCGATTTCCCGCAACTTTTCTATGACGTCACGGAACCTTGTTTGTGCGATTGGCGGCCGCCTAACTGACCTGTCGCGACGACACATGACTGGACGTCTGTAATGGGACCTCTAGTTCCATTTGACCGCATCACTTGAATGCTAACGTGCAGTTAACGCACTGAAAATTATGTTTTATTGTTGGCCCGTATGACGCCATCCTTGCTCATAACACGTCACTGTGGCGCGAAATTTGAAAGTTTTTAAATACTTCTTGCTTTTTTTTCGTTAAAAAACATCTTTTGGGGCTGTAATGGAGCTGAGTGAGATACTGAATCCTAGTTCTTTCAAATTAAACGAAGTTGTATTTTCTCTTCATGGCTCCTTTAAGGCTTTAAATTTAGGGTCGCATAGAAAACCACTCATTTTTCAAGCACAAGTCCTTGTCAGTGCCACTTCCCGTGGCGATTATCCCCAACATACAATGCGTTGAAGTTGCTCCTGGTGGCGCTGCTTTTTTGTTGTGATTACTGTGATACGCATTTGCAAGAACATGGCTTTGTTACTGCCACTTGCCGTAGTATTATCGATTATTGCAGCACTTGCCAGAAGGCGCACCATTTTAAGGCGTGCTAAAAATCATGAATTGACTGGCAAAACAAAAGTTTATTTTGAAATGACGATACGAGCTGCATATGCAATTACATCGTTCCATGACATAAAAAGCAGTCACAGTTTGAAGTGATCAGAAATTGCCATCAAAAAGTTCCTCATAGGCATGTCTCCTCGCTTGTTCGAGATGCGCTCAAGGGCCGCTTCTTTGGCTAGCACAGCCTTCCTCAGGAAACAAAAAAAAATGGTCCCGGAAAAAATGGTCCCACTGACCAACTAGGAAAAAATGGTCCCATGGCCCAACGTGTTTCTCTTCAAGTTAGTCGGACGTGAACTTTTTCGCGGTTTTATTTTGTCCCTTTGCGTTTTAGGTAAAGGGTTGAGAAAGAGATGGAATGCTTTAATATTCCTATAAGGGGCCGAAATTAACGTCTTTGGAGGCTAAAATCTAACAAAGAAAATTGGGTAGACAGACAGACGGACGGACGGATGGTTTGATGGATGGATGGATGGATGGATGGATGGATGGATGGATGGATGGATGGATGGATGGATGGATGGATGGATGGATGGATGGTAGAGCTGACATTGATGCCATTTTTATTGCGCCAGTTATTTGAAAAATTGAGCATTTCAATATTTCTGTTTATACCTTGTTCACGAAACATTTATTACGCAGCCAACTAATTAAATTCTTTCGCAGACCCTTTTATTTACTACAGCTCTTTATAATGTATATTCGCTCTTTTTTGCCGCATGCACATCAGCTAAGGAAATCAGCCGATGTTTACGATGTACTTTGCAAGTAATTTTCTTTAAATAAAAGGCACACTCCCACTATCGCAAGACAGCACCTTTACAAACATTCTATTGCTCCCAAAATGCAGAAAATGTGACGTGTTTCATGCCGGCAGCACTGTGACGCTAAAATAAACTTGAAAATACTGTTGTCGGTAGCTGTTTCTTACTGAGTTTAGAATATCGTCGTGAAGGAAGAATGGGCCTTTTTGAAGACAGCTGCAGCTTATATCTTTCTTAAATATTGCTAAAGCGTGTATGGACGGTTCCAGGCCTGGCAGTTGTTTGTGCGATTTTAATCCAATTACTTGCATTAAAATTTTTAATCAAAATGGGAAAGCACTGCAGTAGATTATTGGGCTCCATAACCCAAGTTACGCGGAAATATAGAATGACTGTTTAAAACAAGTAAGCACCAGACAGTCGTTTCCCGAAACAGGCTTGCGCACCGAAACGTCCGTGCACCGAAATGTCCGTACACTGAACTGTCCGTGCACCGAAATGTCCTAGACCCGAGTGGAGAGGGAGGGGGGGGGGGGATAGCGTTTACCGCCATCGTATTTTGAACCCCCATCGAAATTATCGCAGCTAAGGGAAGAAGGAATAAAGCCCCAGTGCTACTTCGCGAAAGCGGCAGACCCAATCTCCTTCTTGAAAAGATCGTCCAACTTTACTTTACTCTAATTAAAAATATATATATAGTCACTGAAAAGAAAATGACGCGCCATAATATCGCCCCGGGAGAATGGGTTTGGGGAACTGGCACCAGGGCAAATGGCACGCGAGGATACTGCACGCGGGGCAAATGATAGATAGATAGACAGAAACTTTATTGTTCATGGGATGGTGGGGCGAATCAGCCGCCTCGGTCCAGGAAGCCGCTGAGGGCCCTGATGATGTGGGCCGCCAGTTCCCGTTGCTGTTGGAGATTCGCCGCCACAGCCAGCCACTCTCCGGTGTAATTGTGTGGTTGGGTAGGGTTGTAGGGGCACTCCCACGGAATGTGGTCCTGGGTATTGGGAATAAGGCAGTGGGGACAGAGTGGGACAGGGGTGTCTGGCGTGCGTTGGAACAGATGGAGCCGAGTGGGTGTGGGCAGTGTATATGTTTGCGCCTGCCGAATTACTACTTGCTCGCGACGGGTAAGCCCGGAATGGAGGGGAGGGATGAGACACGGGACTAACGTCGCGGGGTTTTCGCGGCGGGGATTCTGCGCGTGCTGCAATCGTGATACACCCTTTAAAAACATCCTGGTAATTAGTACAATAAATGTTTCTCTCTCTCTCTCTCTCTCTCTCTCTCTCTCTCTCTCTCTCTCTCTCTCTCTCTCTCTCTCTCTCTCTCTCTCTCTCTCTCTCTCTCTCTCTCTCTCTCTCTCTCTCTCTCTCTCTCTTCCTACGTTGGCTTTGGGACCATTTTTTCCGGGACTCATTTTTCCCGGGCCACTTTTTCACGGACCATTTTCTCCGGAACCATATTTTCCTACCTTGGCTTTGGGACTATTTTTTCCTGGACCAATTTTTCCGGGACCATTTCTTTCGGGACCATATTTTCCGGGACCATCCAATTCCTCTGATTCGGAGGCATGCTGGCTACGCAGCAGAGCTTCCAGCCGGCCGGCCGTAGCTTTTTGCACTGTTGTAGGCGGCTGATGATCCGCCAAACGCCAGGATGTGAGACTTCAACAACTGTTGTTACAGTATCATTAAAACAAATGATATTGTTATAGAAAAAATAACAACATTATTTATTTTTATCCATGCTCTCTGAAAGCCCTGCTACGTTGTGCACAACCAAATTCGATGAAATGTCTTCGATGAAACGTCCATCTACCAAACGGCGTTCGATGAAACGGTGTTTAATGAAACGGCTTCTGTGAAGTGGCGTTCGATGTAACGGTGGTCGATGAACTGTCTGCAACCCGTCGGACGTCATGCCACACGAGGTCATTTGAAGAAGTTCGAGTGGTTGGCCCTCTCGGGTATTCACTACAAGTACTACGCCAGTTTTGTGCCAGCACGAAGAAGCCACTAACGCAGTTAAAAAAATTGCTGGGTAAGGACGGTAGCCTGATTACTCAGGCAAAAAAAGCTATCGCTTGGCTGGAGTGAGTTCAGGGAAAACGTTTCTCGAGCGCACCTGGGAAAAGCCTAGAAAAGCAGCTCAACGCCCATCTCAGGTTAAAGAACATCGACAAAAGCTGGTGCCAATCATCAATACTATAATTTTCTTTGTCGACAAAATATTTCTTGACGGGGACAGAAAGGTGATGGTGCGCTATTGAAAGATGGTGATAGGAACTTTTATTTTTTCGTGAACGAAAGAAATTTCAGGAAACTTCCATTTCCGGATTGAAAGCTGAGACAGCGTGCTCGCTGAACACCTTACTCGTTCGTCACGCCGCGAAACTTACGTCAGCAAAACCATTCAGAAAGAACTTATGTCGTGTTGCGCAACCGAAATCAGCTTTATCATCACAGAAAAAGATAAAATTGCGGTTTTACAGTGCATCATGTTTGATGAGACTCCGGATATCACCCACGAATCGCAACTAGCGCTGGTGATGCGCTGCATACCTGCGCCAAGGTGTACCCTTCGAGGACTTCCTCAAATTTATTTCGTTGAAATAGCCATCTGCTGAGCCAACGATTACAGATAAAGATCTGCGACGCACTGTTCTCGTCATCCTACAAAGGCATGGACTGAGGTTAGGTTAGGTTCGGTTAGGTTAGGTTAGGTTAGGTTAGGTTAGGTTAGGTTAGGTTAGGTTGTAGGTTGTAGCACTGTGGTGTCTGAAATGAAGGGAGCGGTAGCAGAGATTCAAAGAAGTGCGTCGTATATAAGATGTCCATGTTACAAACACGTGCTTAATTTATCAATTTCGAGATCAACGGAAGCGCGAGATATCCGAAATGCTGTTGGTGTTACAAAGGAAGTAATTGCATTGTTCACAGCTTCGTCTAAAAGGAATGAATTTCTCAAACAGCTGTCCGGAGAGCAACTCACAGCATTCTGCCAAACCCTATGGGTCGAACGCCGTGAAAGTGTTCAGCAGTTCCGCAGGCCTCCCCCGAAGGTTGTCGAAACGTTAGATAACATTTCTCATTGGAGGGAAGGTGAGGGTGCCTCCAGAGCTGCGACACTTCTCGCTGCGGTGTCTGATAGCCACTTTGTTGTTGCTTATAGGTGGTCCTAAACGATCCTTAATTTGACACACGTATCCGCTCAGGAAGGTGTTTCAAAAGCCATCGATAGACGTTCAAACGCTGAAGGCCCTCTACAGGGCACGTGACAGTACTGCGGGGAAAGCGACATTTGAGCGAATGCGGCATTTTTAACCTTTTTAATGAGGCCACTGCACTGGCTGAGGAAAATGGGACGTATCTTCGCCTTATAAGCACGCAGGGAAAAAACAGGCTTTCTCCCAAAACATGTCCACGAGTGACGTTGCCACTTACTTCAGACAGACTGTCCACGTGCATCTGTTGGAGAATGTGATCATGGACCAAAGATTTTCATCCGAGACTCTGCATATATTCCAGCTCTTTTGTTTGTTGCCTTCTAATTTAGTACATGCTAGTTTCACTTTCGGAGCTAGCCTTATTTGCAGTAGCCTTGCAATAAAGTACGGCTCAATTACTCGCACGCCACTTACTAATCCTGAATAGGCGTTCCGCGTTGAGGACGACTTGTGGTTTGCGAAGTGGTACCGAGAAAAGGAATGTGGTGCGCGCATTCCGTCGACAGCCATTGAGGCCTTCGGCGCTTGCGACAAGGGCATTTTTCTGACCGTTCACACACTCCTACAGGTCCTGGTGACGCTGCCGATCAGCGTTGCGACAGCAAAAAAAGTACTTCTCAACTCTTCGCAGGCTGAAGACGTGGATTCGGTCCACCATGTGCGAAGTTAGATTTTTAGGACTTGCTTTGGTGTCTGCGAACCGGGACATTTTCGTCGACATAGTGGGATTGAGCGATTTTCTCATGGTGGGGACAGCTGATTGCTGCTGTATCTGTAATCCGTCTATAATGGAAAATTGAATGGCTGTTTGTTCACTGCTTTTATCTTTGTAATCCGTCTATAAGGGGAAAAAAAACGTATGGCTGTAGGTTGGCTTTCTTGTGTCGGGTGCGTGAGTTTATGCGTCTCTTCTTATCATTGACAGCAATCATTTGTGTGTTTAGAAGCTGAGACTTTTATTTCAAATGTTTAATTAGGCATATATACGCCTTCATTTTATGCTGTGTGGTGATTGAGCGATTCCATGTGTGTGGGTAAAAGTATGTCATATACCTTACCGGGATTTTTGTTTACGCTTGGTCCAGCCCCCGACGCTTCTTTTGCATTGAATAAATTATCAGAACTATGTATACTGACTTTTTTTGTGTTTCCTGCATGACATTTTCCTCCGATACATAGCGTATATACAGTCAATCCTTCCTTATTCAATGTGTGTCGGAAGATTGTACTTTCAGCTCTGACTACACTTACCGCCAGAAATCACCAGGGACCTGCTGGGATTTGTCTTGCAAACATATTAGGCCACGGCGACTGTAACTGACCAGTAGTATATGGGTGCGCACTGCGTGCTCCTTTTCCCTAGTTTTCCTTATCACTAACATAGCTCAGCGCATTCTCGAAAGCAATACGTAGTGCCGCAAGGTTTGTTTTCTTCTACGCATTTACAATGAGCATGCTTCGGGTGCACAGGTTCGGTACACGTACTAGCACAAATTCAGTATTTGCGTGGATTTGTTCAGGGGGGAAACTTTCGTATCGCTCTCCGCGCCTTCCCGTTCTCTGCTATTGGACTTTGACGCATTGTGGCTCTGCAGGGACTTCATGCTTAACGATGGCTGATTATATCGCACTTTACGTTCTCACATCCAGTGTTTCGCCTTTCTTTATAGTGCCAACGGTGACATGAAATTTTAATGCCACGAGTCGCTGACTGAAAAGCGCGCTGCAATATTGTTGAGTGTGATTGTGTTTTTGCGTGAAGCTAAGGCTTACTTTAATAAACTGCATGACACCAATGTCTCAAAATAACTGCGCGCGCGCTGAACTTTGTACATTTCGCAATATTAAAACCGCCAGCATTCTCGGTACTTCGTTGTTTATATATTGTTCGGTATGCATTTCATACGTGTACCTCCATGCGATTAAGCTGAGCTCCGAATTCCGGATAATTGAAGGCAAAATGGAACCGAACTCACCGAGTTCTCCGAGAAAGCTGCGAAAAACCTAGGTGCACGTAGGGGCCGAACAAGAAGGCGATGTGATGTAACCGCGTTTTGGCGACAACCGCCCAGTGCCTTTTTCGGATTTAGCCGTCGGGCGATGGCTCTCTCAGTTCTGAAGTGTGGATTCTGCTGCGAACGTGTTTCCTATGGTCGGCTGTGTCCGGCGCACCACAGCAGTGATAAAACGTGGAGGACACAAAAATATAAACGCCAAAGCGGCCAGCTTGTGGGAGTTGGGTCTTTGTCAAATCTCCTCAGCGAGTCCAGAAGGCAGATTACGGGTTGTCGATAGCGGCAATGCTTTGTTTCAACATACACCCGGTGCCAAAAGTTTCCTGGACGCGATTTCGAGCACGAAACTTAATTTCTCTGTTGCCTGATGGCTCAGTGCTTGATTTGTATTCGTAAGCAAAGTATCACTCAAGCGACCACCATCACCGTACGCGTAGCAGTAAATTAGCCACCAGGCAGCCTAGAAGTCAACTTTTATCGTTTCAACCGTGTCAGCAGCGGAGCAGAAAGAATTGCAAACGGAACTGGGAGAGCGGTAATTGGGGAAATGTGAGCCTAGACGGTTTCTTTAGCCGGCGTAACAAGAGGATTGATCAAGCAGCATTCAGATTCTGCACTGTACTTAGCACGGTGGCTTGCTGTGCGGCTTAGCGACACCAGAACCAGGGAATGTGGTTCAGGTGGCTGCGACTCCGCAGTCTTCGCTCCCTTGCGCTCGGTGTCTTACTGTATAGAGTAGTGGTTCTCAGCCATGACTGCCCGGAGGAACCCTTTTGGGCTTGCGAAACAGACAGGGGACCCCATGATTGAGCACATTGTCACGAAGCCACAGACGACGCAGTTGTCTTCGAGGAAAACACGTTTATTGGAGCGAACTTGTGCTCCCCTAACAACTCAAAGAATACAGACGCGGCGAAGCAGCAGTCAACAAAGTGACGTACGCATGCCAGCTACGGCGAGTCGAATACCCCGGCGTCTGCTCTGCAGGCTTTTAAAGACGATAGTCTTTCTTGGGCTACTTAAACCCAGAAATTTTGGTCTGTCTGTATGTCTGTCTGTCCGTCTGTCTGTCTGTGACTCGATTCAGCCACCCGGCCAAAGCAAAACAATGTCTGCGCAATAGTCTTATATAGTCACAGCTAAATCTACCCGTCTATATCCGGTGTAATGTTCATACTTGTCAACATTGTTGAAGAAGAACAAGACATTACGCCAATATGAGACAACAAATCAATACAGAAGTGATATTTGCAGTGTTCCTTTATAAAAAACCAAACATGCTTGACTTTTGCGAAAATAAATACTTCATCAACTGCAGAAAAAGAATTCACTCCGCCGTCGCCTGCTGTCGCCCGCGCCACTATAGCTTCTGGCGCCATTTTAAGAAATCAACCGGCAACAGTTACGCACTGGTTCCACTAGATAGGTTCTACGTTCTGCTTGCAACGCACGTGGAATAGGGAAACGCGGTTCTATAAACGTTGAAGTAGGGCACCTCGATTAACGCTCGTCTTCGCCGTACGGCAGCGTTCGCATCGAGACACCCGGTTTAGAGCAGTGGAACGCGGGAAATTTAACACGATTTAAGCAAACCTTTGGCGTCTTTACCTTGGGAGGAGCGCGACGCAAGAGGAACAACATGAGAGGTGAGCGGGAAAGCGAAGGGAGGCATTTACTTCGCAAAAGCCGATAAAGACTATCGTCTTTTGACGGCATCTGCAACGAAAGGAGCAGATACGCGGCCAATTTTTTATCTTTCGGCGCGCGTGGTTCTCGAACCGTTGATTCCCATCTAGAACATTGTAGATCCAAGAAGATTATTCTGGGCTGCTCACGTTAGATCGGAATGCTCTCCCTATCAGAACAGATAACACACGCGCTTCCCTTGGCACAGAGATAACACAGACCGGCGCAACCGGGCGGTAAAAGCGAAACACAAGTAAACACAATGCATGGTTCGCGGCATAACCCCCCCCCCCCCCCCCCCTCTAACAGTGCATCGACCCGATGCTAACATAAGCGACAGTCCGAACAAATAAAAAAAGGGCCCATCTCCCCGCGAGGGGGACTCGAGTAACTGCGTCGCATAGGGGGTGGGTGTATTGCGTTAACGTTTAGTGTTTGGGGAGTTGGTGTCAGTGAATGCGTTGTATCAGCAGCTCTTTGACGTAGTTTGAATGAGTCAAGGATATAAGGCGCGTTCGTAGCCTTCCATTCTGTGTCGGCTTTGTAGCGCAGTGTCGGTGCAACTTGTTCACCGATTTCTTGTCGAATCATGTGCCTGCCGATTCCGACTGGGACGAAAAACTTTTTCTGCCGTTTCCACTTCGGGGTGCTACCGGTGGGATCACGACAGGAAGAACGTGGCTTCTTTCTGCCGCGCGGTGTGGGCTGCTTCCTGTGCGGGAGGTTGGAGACGGCGGAGCACGTGTTCCTAGAATGCAACACTGCACGTTATTTCTGGGACGAGGTGCAGTGTTTTCTGGGCGTCCACTGGGACATTGACTGGGCAGGTCTCCGTTACCTGGACGTACCGATAGAACACTCGGAGCTGTGCGAATGCGTCATTACACTTGGCCTACACTCACTGTGGCGTGCGCGAGTGGATGCGGTGGAGTGTACCCCCACCCCGAAGCCAGCGTGGAGGCATTTCGTCCACAAGATGGAGTGGACCGTCAGTGCGCTCGGGGCACCCGACTCAAACTCAGAACTAGGACAAGCCCTTGCGCGCTGCTGCCGTGCGACGGTAGCTTTTAAAACAAAGGAGCTGGAACGCTTTAAGTGGATATGAAGCCAGCAACAGGCTAGGCTGCAACGAAACATAACTCCCCCTTTTTCCTTTTTTACCCGTAAATGCGCTGTCTTTAGTGTATGAGTGTGATTTCTATTGAACAGCGTAACACGCCAGTCAGGAACGTGGCATCAACAATGTAACAAAGGCAGCAGCATGTATAGTAGTGTGTCTTGCCCAGTACATATTTGCCCTGTGTCTTGCCCTGTACATATTTATGATGTAAATAAACCTGGTTTTGTTAAGAAAAAAATCGGCTTTGTGGCGCAGTGGGTAGAGCACCATGTACCTTGCGTTCCGCCCGCAGGGTCGTGGGATCGAAACCAGGCGCCGGTAAGTATTATTTTTTTATATAGTGTAGGGGGAGGGGTGCGGACCTGTTGTTGAGAGCGAGGAGGGTAGCGTGATGCGGGAGAGGAGGAGTGGGGGAGAGGGCGCACCTGGAACGGCTGTTGCGGACGCCGAGGCACGCCAACGCCGGGTGACATCGTGAGTTAAAGAAATGCTCTGCATTTAAAATAAAAGTTCGTCATCGTCCATAGAAAGGTTTTAAGCGAACCACGTGGACGACTTCGGGCCGCGTGTGTCGTCCTGATGTGCCGGAGTCACCATCGGGGATCACTTCGTAGGTAAGTTGGCCAACACGGCGTAGAATCTTGTAGGGTCCGAAATACCGTCGCAGAAGTTTCTCACTCAGTCCGCGTCGTCGGATGGGAATCCAAACCCACACACGATCCCCTGGGTGGTACTCGGCGGCTCGAAGTCGGAGGTTGTAGCGGCAGGCATCCACCAGCTGCTGGTCCGCTATACGAACTCGAGCGAGCTGGCGGGCCTCCTCCGCACGCTGAAGGCATCCTTGGACGTCGGCGTTCAGGTCGTCGTCTTCTACGTGCGGCAGCATGGCGTCAAGCATTGTAGTCGACCGTCTTCCGTAGACGAGCTCGAACGGTGTCATTTGCGTGGTTTCTTGGATAGCCATGTTGTACGCAAACGTGACATACGGGAGCACTTCGTCCCAGGTCTTATGTTCGACGTCGACGTACATGGACAGCATATCCGCAATCGTCTTGTTCAGACGTTCCGTTAGTCCGTTAGTTTGGGGGTGGTACGCCGTCGTTCTTCGGTGATCCGTGTTGCTGTAGCGTAATGTTCCTTGCATCAGCTCCGCAGTAAAAGCCGTTCCGCGGTCCGTGATTAGGACTTCCGGGGCTCCATGTCGCAGCACAACTTGGCTTATGAAGAACTTTGCGACTTCCTGTGCAGTCCCCCTCGGAAGAGCGGCGGTCTCTGCGTAGCGCGTCATGCAGTCTGTTGCTACGACAATCCACTTGTTCTCGGATCGTGACGTAGGGAACGGGCCCAGTAGGTCCATTCCAATCTGTTGGAAGGGCCTCGATGGGACGGCGATCGGCTGCAGAAGTCCGGCGGGTCTCGTCGGTGGCGTTTTTTGTCGCTGGCAGTCACGGCAGCTCCGGACGTGGTGGGTGACGTCGGATGTAAGGCGGGGCCAGTAATACTTCGCCTTGACTTTTAAGTGCAATGCACTTCTTAAGCGACCCTGAACCTGCGTCCACCGGCGATGCCCGCGCACGTGGAGATGGGCGCGCGCAGCCTGGCCGCTGACATGGCACATACCCACGTGGGGGATTGGCCAGGAATCTCCTCGTCTTCCTTGGCAACGGGGGGAGATGGGCGCGCGCTGCCTGGCCGCTGACATGGCACATACCCACGTGGGGGATTGGCCAAGAATCGGGCGTGAGAAGGGCTAATGCACCTGCTTAAAGGAGTACTGACACGAAATTTCAAAGCTGAGATCCGCTCTAGCAATCAAGTACAACGACAACACAAATAGGTGTCCGTGAATAAATGCATTTTTCTTTCTTTGTAGTTGTGTGTGTGTGTGTGTGTGTGTTCTCTTTCGCGAACATTACCGAACCGCGCAAATTCAACTCGTGCATTCGAAATTTCACATTCTTCCCCTCGGGGAAATGCGGGGAATTTTTTCCAATTGTGCGGGCTGTGCCGAGATGTCCGGAAGACTGGTCGTCGTGGCACGCTTCCAAAATTTCGTCACGAAGGTCTGCGGGGATGACAAGAAGGTAATTCGTTCTTGTTCCGGGGATGAAATTCTTCACGAGGACGGAGTTTCTCAGACTGAATGCTGGTAAGCTGCGTTTGAAGGTCCATATAGGAACGGCGACGTTGCATCCCTCGAGGTGGTCGATTATGACGCTAAGTCGGGGTCGGCACGCTGCTGGGCGGCTAGGTCGCTCTCCGTCACGATTCCGAAGAACGCGCTGTCTTCATCAGAGTCTTGTGGTGGTTATTCGACGGGGCCGCGCGACAGGCAGTCAGCGTCGGAGTGTTTCCTGCCGGATTTATAGACGACTGTAACGTCGAACTCCTGTAGGCGCAAGCTCCACCGCCCAAGATGGCCAGAGGGGTCCTTCAAATTGGCGAGCCAACACAGCGCGTGGTTGTCTGTCACAACCTTGAATGGTCTTCGATACACGTATGGGCCAAATTTTGAAATCGCCCATATAATTGCCAGGCACTCTTTCTCAGAGGCAGAGTAGTTTTTCTCCTCCTTCGACAGACCACGGCTGGCATAGGCGATTACCTTTTCGCAACCGCATTGTTTTTGGACGAGGACGGCACCCGAGCCTATATCACTGGCGTCCGTGTGTATTTCCGTTTCGGCGTTTTCGTCGAAATGACCGAGCATGGGCGGGCTTTGCAGGCGTTTTTGCAGCTCGCAGAATGCTTTTTCTTGGTCGTTTTCCCAGCTAAAAGGGGTGCTATCTTTCGTCAAGCGTGTGAGGGGCTCTGCAATGCGTGCGAAGTTTGCGACGAAGCGCCGGTAGCATGCGCACAGTCCAGGAAATCTTCGCACGCCCTTCTTGTCTTTCGGCCTTGGGAAGTTGGCAATGGCTGAAGTTTTTGCCGGGTCAGGTAGTACTCCTGCGGCGTTGGCGACGTGGCCCAGAAACTTGAGCTCCTCGTACGCAAAACGGCAGTTTTCGGGCTTTAGCGTTAACCCCGACGTACGAATGGTCTCGAGTACAGACTCCAACCTTGCAAGGTGTTTGTCGAAAGTCCGGGCGAATACCACAACGTCGTCGAGGTATACTAGGCAGGTGTGCCACTTCAGGCCAGCTAGTACAGTGTCCATGACTCTTTGAAACGTTGCAGGTGCCGTGCACAGCCCTAACGGCATCACCTTGAACTCGTATAGGCCGTCCGGGGTTATAAATGCAGTCTTCTCTCGATCTCTCTCGTCCACTTCAATTTGCCAGTAGCCTGTCTTCAGATCCATCGATGAGAAGTACTTCGCGTGGCAGGGGTGGTCGAGGGCGTCGTCGATTCGTGGCAGGGGGTACACGTCCTTTTTGGTGATCTTGTTCAATCCCCGGTAGTCAACGCAGAACCTCAGTGTGCCGTCTTTTTTCTTCACGAGTACGACCGGCGCAGCCCACGGACTTTTCGATGGCTGTATAATGTCGTCGTTGAGCATGTCGTCGACTTGAGTCCGGATGGCTTCGCACTCGTGTGAATGGCTTCGCGCTCTGAGGGCATGTCGTGAATCATAGTCTTCAGCGAGTTGCTGCGTCGTTAGAGGGTTTTCATTTGTCCGTGGTCCTGCAACTTTACCTCCAGAAGTTGCTGCTTTTAGTTTCCCCCGCGTGGGCTGGGGGACCTTCCACGTGAGAAGTCAGCAGTTCTGCGGCGGTTTGGCGACTGGTACGGGTAGGGCGACGGTGAACGGTTGAATCGGGCTGGACCTCGGTTGGTGTTGGACAGGTATAGTCTTCGATCTCAGTAGGGTGCTGGCCAGGTCGGGGGCGTGGTGCGTCGACGAAGAAGCCTCGCAAACCGAGCCTCTTGTAGGGGCAGCAACGGTATGTGGTCGGCCTCTCCGCAGTGGTAGCACAGCGGTCGATTATCGGGCGTTCGCCACACCTCGGTCTTCCTTGGGGCGGTGGGTTGCACCGCAGTTGGTCGGGCCGGCGACAGGGGGCGACGGTATGGAGTTTCGTGACGGTACGGCGCAGTTGGGCGAGGTCGGCGAACAGCAGCCGCGTAGGACATGGCTTGCGGCTCGCGGGGTGCTTCTGACGTCGTTGAGGTTCCCAGCGCTTGCTGCACTTCTTCACATCGGTGAGGGAAGCAACTTGCGGCTGCGGCGGCGTGGGGAGAAGTTTCCGCAGCTCTTCCCTCACTATTGCGCGGATAGTCTCACGTAGGCTGTCTGCCGGAATCGGCATGCTGTCGATGTAGTTCGCATTGGCCGTGCCAACAAAGTTGCGGTCATACTGCTTAGTACGCATTTCAAGAGCCTTCTCAATTGTGCTGGCTTCGGTCACAAATTCGGCGACGGTTTTGGGTGGGTTGCGGACAAGCCCAGCAAACAATTCCCCCTTCACACCGCGCATTAAGAAGCGTAACTTCTTTTCTTCCGCCATGCACGGGTCAGCACGCCTGAAGAGCCTCTTCATCTCTTCGACGAACACAAAAACACTTTCGTTAGGGTGTTGTGTCCGCATCTGCAGCAAGACTTCGGCCCGCTCTTTTCGCACAACCGTGGTGAACGTCGTTAAAAATTGCGTTCGGAAATATTTCCAAGACTCTAGGGAGCTCTCATGGTTTTCGAACCAGATCCGTGCTGAGTCCTCAAGGTAGAAGAACACTTGCCTCAGTGTCTCCGCGTCGTCCCATCGATTGAACAGCCTGACCCGTTGGACTTGCTCCAACCAGTCTTCAGGGTCCTCCGAAGGTGACCCATGAAATGATGGCGGCTCCCTGGGTTGCTTAAGAACGAGGGCAGGACTGGGAGCGATGGTCATGGTGCCTGCGTTGATCATGGTGGTGGTCACGACGTCTTCTTTCTTCACTTTATCCGGAAGCAGTCCAAACTCCGGCTAAAGACCTTGTTGTCGGCGGCTGGTACGAGTGGGATTTGCTTGTCGGCTTGACGAGGGCGTAGGGTTCATGTACCCAGCACATCCACCAGATGTCACGAAGCCACAGACGACGCAGTTGTCTTCGAGGAAAACACGTTTATTGGAGCGAACTTGTGCTCCCCTAACAACTCAAAGAATACAGAGGCGGCGAAGCAACAGTCAACAAAGTGACGTACGCATGCGAGCTACGGCGAGTCGAATAACCCGGCTTCTGCTCTGCAGGCTTTTAAAGACGATAGTCTTTCTTGGGCTACTTAAACCCAGAAATTTTGGTCTGTCTGTATGTCTGTCTGTCTGTCTGTCCGTCTGTCTGTCTGTGACTCGATTCAGCCACCCGGCCAAAGAAAAATACATACTGCGCAATAGTCTTATATACTCACAGCCAAATGTGAGCGTCTAAGCCCGGTTTATATGTTCATACTTGTCAACTTTGTTAAACATGAACAAGGCATTACGCAAATATAGGACCGATAATTAATACACAGGGGATATTTACAGTGTTCCTTTATATATATAAAAAAATTCATGGATGCATGGTTTCTCTATAGCAAATGATAATCTACATCTACTGCATAAAACCGCCGCCTGCTGTTGCCCGCGCCACCTCCTGGCGGCATATGAGAAATCACGCGGCAACAGCAACGCAAGGTTCCACTAGATAGGTTCCACGTTCTGCTTGGAACGCACGTCGAGCACGGCCACGCGGCTCTATAAACCTTCTAGTCGGCCGCCTCCATTCACGCGCATCTCCGCCGTAGTGCAGCGCTGGCATCGAGGAACCCGGCGTGTAGCAGTGAAACGCGGTAAATTCAAATCGCCTTGCGCAAACCTTTAGTGTGTTTACCTTGGGATGAGCGCGACGGTGCAGGAACAGCATGAGAGGTGAGCGGTAAAGCAAACGGGGCATTTCCTTGGCAAATGTCTACAAAGACTATCGTATTTTGACGACATTTGCAACGAAAGGAGCAGATACGCGGCCAATTTATTTATGTTTCGGCGCGCGTGGTTCTCGAACCGTCGATTCACATCTAGAACATTGTAGATCCAAGATGATTATTCTGGGCTGTTCACCCTAGATCGGAATGCTCTCCCTATCAGAACAGACAACACATGCGGCACATAGAGAAAGAGTGGAACACGCGCTTCCCTTGGCACAGAGATAACACAGACCGGCGCAACCGGGCGGTAAAAGCAAAACACAAATAAACACAATGCATAGTTCGCGGCAATATGTTGATCGGTGTCATAATGTCAAACAATTTGTACTTGACTATGCCTTCTAAACACTTATATGCTGCCTTTTGTGAGTATGTTTCTTTTTAGTCTCATAGCTGGCGTGTTGTGCAAAAATCAGATGTTAAAATATGTGCTACGCGGATAAACTAAGCGCATATGTAATGCGGCGAAGTCGCCTTTTTGCACTGCAACAATGTGCTGGCAAATTCGAGAAAAAAATGGCAGGGGAAAAGTTTTGAGGGAGGCTTCGCGGACCCACATTTGAGAACCACTGGTATAGAGTTATTCGAGGTTGCTGCAACGACACGTTTTGTTTAGCCTTAATTATTTAAGTTGCTCGCACCCGGAAGGCAAGGATCAACATTTAGAAAGGTAGCTCTTATTAACTGCAGATCCAAAGTTTTACAAGGAGCTGAACAAGGAGAATACGGAAGTGAATTAGCAAATCGTTCTTTCGCGTTCGTTTATTAAAACACAGATATTGCCAGTGAAGATGCGGAACCGATGCTGTAACGTGGTGCAGATCGCTCTGAAATTTGCACATGTACTACAAAGAAAACACATATGGAGCAACAAACTATATTTAAATAAAAGCGGTAAAAACGAAAATCCGAGTCCATGATGTGCGTTCAAATGCTACAAAGTAAAATAAAAATAAATAGAACTATACACCCGTGACCACAATGCACGCTCGGACATTCCCTACAGCTCCTCCGCTTGCGTAGGTCACAGCTCTGAATCGTTCTTCTTCAAGAAGGACGCCTGCGAAAAAAAAAAAAAAGAAAAGTCCGTGTACGTTTTCTCACCGGTCGAAATGTGTACCCTTTATTTATATAGACGCTCCGCAAGCGTGCACGCGCGGTTCCACCCGTAGTACTTCGGCGCATTGCCCCAACACTTATCGCAACTTCTGCTTGGGGCCATGGCTGTGCGTGGGGCTGAGAAGGATGAAAAATTGGATTCAAGTTGGGATGGAAACTTTTTGGGAGAAATTTCCAGAGGTAAGGAAGGCGAAGGTGATACTTATAGGGTTCGGCCTTCGGGGGCGTGATTTTAGGCAAGCAATTGATGACATGCATCTAGACGTGCGGTGCTACACACCGAACGACGGTTTAGTGTGACATGACTGCAGCTCCATCTCCTTCGCTCTGTCCTTGCACTTGAATTCGCCTCTGCTCGAACAGCATACCGTATTTTCGTGCATATAACCCACCCATGTATATAATCCACACCACCACTTTCAGCCCACCGGAAAAAAAAAAAAAGTCCTCGCGTATTGCCTGCTCACTTGATACAGGAAAGACTGCACCAAAGCTACTGCTCAAGCAACACGTCACGTACTATGTAGGCGGAAAAAGTGTATATAGAGCAAGTAGGATAAACTGACGGCAAGGCAGAAGTCACAATTCACTAATAAAATTCAGTTGTTAAAGTGCGCTCGTCCTTGTTTTTTCTTCCTTGTTCTTGTATGTTTTGCGCAATCGCTGCCATGGAAGGCTTAGCCAGTGTTACTGCGTAGGAGCTTCACGGCACAACACGTATTGCGTGAAGCTGCACTAAAGGAAAAAACAAAGCGTATTACCCGCACCCCTCCTTTGCCACTGAAATTTTTGCATTTGAGATGCGACTGCATCTCATTCACTCGCCTTGTCCCTCGACACGGCGTTGTTGTCCGCCCACACCCCTTCCCTATTCTCCTCGCCGCGCGAGCTGCGCTCTCCGCCGCTCACCCCCTCTCCTCTCCGATAGCGAACACTCTCTCGCGAGGGGCATTGGATTGGATTCGATTGGGTTGGCTTGGCTTGGATTGGATTAAAGTGGATTGTGTTGGATTGTGTTGCGTCATAGCCGCGCCACGTTGCGTCATAGCCGCGGTCGTTCCAGCACCGGCGTTCCGATTTCGGGCACGTGCATAGACTTGATCTTCGCTGCAAATTGCACGGTGGCCCCGTTACTTCACCATCCACTACCCGTACACTTCAGCGACCACAAGGCCGTCATCGTTAACGTTACGCCGCGTGTTAAATAAAGAATACACCATACGCGTTCCTCACACGTTTCACGCAATTAGAGAATCAACCCAACGGTAACACCAAGTGAACCCGCAAGATGCGTCGCATCTCCACAGGGTTCCCCTCGCGAGAAGGTGGGGTAATTTTTTTTTTTGGTGGGGGGTTATAGGCGCGAAAATACGGTACGCGTATAGATACCTTGGTGAGGTAGGCCTTCTCGTCGAACTGGAAAGGAGAGACGCCGGGGTCGCTGGCCGCGCTGCGCTGCTCCTTGAGCACCCAGTTCACTTCCTCGGGGAGCGTGTACTGCTGGTTGGCGATGATCACCATCACCGGGCACGGCCGGCTGTACACCTCGCCCTGCGGCGGCCGAGCAGCGCACCATTGAGGCTCGCAACGAATCAAGCGAGCCGGGCCGAGTATGCACGTCCCCAGGTTCGAAACTCATCTTGCCACCAAGGGACACCTGAGTTCGGGACACCAACGCGGTCCTCGCTGCGCCACAGCTGTCATCAGGATACTCGGGTACAACTAGCGTCTCTAAATAAAGGCTTTTAGAGTACCAGCACTCTTTCCCTCATTGTTATGTGCCGCCAGGATTTTCATTGGTCGGTCGGTACCACGTGATATTTGTTTACATATGGGCGCAGACATTTTATTTCTGAGCGCCTCTTCTCTCTCTCTCTCTCTCTCTCTCTCTCTCTCTCTCTCTCTCTCTCTCTCTCTCTCTATGCTGCGCTGACGCTAGAGCCGTATTAACTCTGGCTAGAGAGGCCGCTCACACTCTGCCCGTCACAAGCTGCGGCGGTTTCGTTAGGAGAGATGGCAACAGTGCAAGCCAGAAACAAAATGGCCCCCAGACGCTTCCCGGTGCACGAAGTGGCGGTACTCTGAAGCGTAACTTATTTAGTGGCGCTAGGTAGAACCATGGAGGAAGCAAAAGTTGGGAGACGGCGCTACCGGAGAAACGTGAAGCCTATACATAAAAAGTAAAATCGAAGTCGGCCCAGGCGTCACTGCACCACGTGACCCCACCGCGCTGCCGCCGCGAGCTCTTCAATTTCGTCTGCTCGAAACTACTCTGCTGCCCGTTGTCGCGAAGCCTGCTATATGTTGGTTTTTTTCCCACGGCTTTTGTCTTTCGCACATACGCGGCACTCCTGCCCGCATGCGGGAATGAGATCACCGAGCAAACAAATGCAGGAAGGACGGAGAAAAGCTACCGCCAACCAAACACGAGAGATGCGCCGGAATCGGAGACCGCCGCCGCCGCCGGCCCACCCGACCATGGAGGTCACGTGCTGGGCCGACTTCGGCGGCTTGAGAAAGAGAAACGGCGGAGGGAGCGGCTTCAACGGCGGTGGGCTTGCGAAGGCTAGCTGCGTGACGTCATGCCGTCTCCTTACTTTTTCTTCCTCCATGGGTAGAGCTTAAAAACGGCAACGGAACTTGCCGCTGTGCCTCACCACCGCAGCCGGAAGTTACTCCGCGCGGCGCAAGTAGTGCGTTATTGGGAATATTTTGAACATGGCACGAGCAGTTTTCGGAATTTCTTGGTCTTAATATGCTTTTAAACTACAGCGACGACAAGCAAACAACGCGAGAAAAGGCAGAAGATATCACGAATTCATAGCAACCTCCTTTCAAAACGCGCGCGCCCGATGACAATGGGTTCCGTCGCTTAGGCGGAGTGATACGTGCATGAGCTAATGTTCTTAGTTTTCTAAGGGATGCCCTTAGCGCCGAATACTGTTTATACTGTACAGGAAGGGTTAGAAAAGAAACTAGAAGAACGCCAATTAGGGTTCAACCTAACGCATATGTTGTAAGGTTTCACAGCGTATTCTGGGACGGTTATAAGCAGACGACATTGTTCTTTTAGCTGATAACGAGACCGATATGCAACGGCTCATAAATATTAGAAACTAAGGCCCAAGGTTGGTGGCTTCCTATAGGAAGCCGCCAACCTTGGGCTAAATTTTAGTGCCGAAAAATCGGGCATAATGGTTTTCAATGACAGTACCACTGACGCAGTGTCTATCCAGCATGGCGAATTACCCAGAGTGAAGGAATATAAATATTTGGGAGTGTGGATAAACGAAGGGGATAACTACTTAAGAACTCACGAGAAACAACTTAAGGGAATGAAACTTAGAGCTCTGTGGGGGTGTAACAAATATGAAGTAGTGAGCGGAATGTGGGAAGGAGTAATAGTTCCGGGTTTCACATTTGCGAATGCTGTACTCTGCTTAAAATCAGACGTTCTATCAGGCCTTGAAGGGAACCAGCGAACGGTAGGCCGTTTGGCCTAACGAAGCAGTGCAGGGAGATATGGGATGGGCGTCGTTTGAAGTTCGAGAAGCGCAGAGCAAAATATGTTTTGAGATGAGGTTGAGAGCAATTGATCAACGTAGGTGGGCAGCTAATGTTTTTAGGTACCTATACTTGAAAAGCGTGGACACGCAGCGGTTAAGGAAGACTAGAAGGCCAACGATGAAATACTGAAAGTACAGTGGAGAATCCAAAACAGCCAAGGTAACCAAAAAAGAGGCAAGGCAGATAGAAACGAGTAAACGGAGAAAAAGAAATGGAAGCTAAAACGTCGTTAGAGATGTACAGGGCTGAGAAATTGGACATCAGAAAGGAAAATTTCTGCGATAATTTCCGCGGCAGTGTTTTGCTTTTTGAGGCTAGAGCAGGTTGCTTGCGAACTAAGAGCTTTGTGGGGAAGTAATCACAAAATGATGGTGTATGCGTGGTCTGCGGAAAAGACAGAAACTATACGGCATATAGTGTTAGAATGCGAGGGTATTCATCCAAATCTACATGAGGGAAATATTCGGCTTCCCGAAGCCCTAGGATTTAAATGTATCAGAGAGGAAGTTAACTTCAAGGCTGTCAAGGCGACGAAAAGAAGATTAGAATGCTGGTGGACGAAAAGCAGAGAGAGGAATATTGCCTAGGACAGTTACCACCTGTAACAGGAAACAAAAAAGTATTTTGTTGCTAATAAGTTTTTTGTGCCTGTCCTAAGCAGCGCTAGAACTGAACCAAGAGTGGAAAACGTAGGTATATTAGTCCTTTTTGGTAAGATGACACGTCATCACCCCGCTACAAAAGGGAATCAACAGCAATCATGCGTCATCATCAGCTGGTTCCCGAGTATAGTTTAGGACACCAACGCGGTCCTCGCTGCGCCAGAGCTGCCATCACGAGAGGGGAGTCGCCCTAATGTAGATCCTTCGCGATATTGTGCTCCGACAGGTACAAGCCAGGCGCTTCCGGTGTGACGCAGAACGTTAATTAAGCGTGCGTATGTGCCCCATCCCGGCCCTTAACCGACCCAAGAGTTAGGCCAAACCACTCATACTTACAAAAAGAATGCGTAGAATTGAGCAAGCGGAACATTTTACAGTAAAAAAAAAAATGAAGATCAGTCTTGCAAAAAATGTTGCACTGCTGGGGCTCGAACCCAGGCCGTTCGCGTTAAAACTCGCAGTTCTACCCAATGGGCTACTGAGGCTGAATTACAGAGCTTTTTAGCAGTTTTTTCACTGAAGGTCTTCGAGAAGTTGCTCTAAATAATAGAAGGAGGGCTAGAAAGTGAACCAGCAGGTGGTGTAGGGGCGGAGACGCGCGTCAGTCGAGGCTTGGTGTAGGGCAACGTTTAAACGTTGGTGTAGGGTGCGTACTGGAAGTGGCGGGCTTGCATCCACGGGCAACAGGGGATGAAACCTCACAAATCCTTCACTGTGCGTGGGAAACGAAGAAGCGTGTGACAAGATCAAGTCACGAAGTAAGCGAGCTTTTTGTGTCGAGACTGCATTCCGCAGGCCTGAGTGGCGCACTTTTAGCCAGATATTGTTGAGGGGTTTCCATCCGGTCACGGAACAAGTGGTATAGTCCTGGTTCTTGGTCTTGTCGCGGAGCGAGCCGCTGCTCTCAAGACGAGCATAGAAGTCTTGAGGGGGGGATGGGGCGGTGTTTTGAAAAGCGTAGATGCTCCGCTGCGGTCTGGTCGTGGCAGTTGAAGACATGTAGAGCTTTGTTGATTGATTGATTGTAGGGTTTTAACGCGCCGACGCAGCGCAGGCGATGAGGCGCGCCGTAGTGGAGGGCTCCGGATTAATTTTGACCACCTGGGGATCTTGAACGTGCGCCGGAAATCTCGTACACACGGGCGCTTTTGCTTTTAGCCTGTAGAGCTTCGTGGCGATTGCAATATGGGAACTTGAGCTGTAGGCACGGACTCAGACTGGGCTGTGCGATTAGCGGTTTTGAGAAACCAAGGCCAAGGCAGAGGACTATTCTTGGGTGATGGAAGAAATCAAAGCTTAGGGAAACGCAATCGGTATACCACATGCGTTGCTGAAGGCAGGGCTCAAGCTAGGGTGTTCTGGCGCCACTGGTCGTCGACCAGCAGTGGCGTACAGTCTAAATTGACAACAGGAATACAGCATAAACCCAACAAGAATTCCGTCGTACGACAAAAAATTTGTTGTGACAACAGAATCACTGCTGTTACGACAAAGCCATCTGTTGCTACGACACACATTCATGTCGTCACGACAAAATCAATTTTCTCACCGACAAACATTCCTGTAGTCATAACAGAAGTACCTGTTGCTACGACAGCCATCATACTGTCGTGACAGCCAGCTGCCAGAGTCACGAGACAAGCATACAACAAGACGACAGTACGACACGCAGAAATACGACAACCTATAGGAATTTTCCTTGTCGTCATTTTTGACTGGGGTACGTCGTCGTTTAATTAAAGAAATCAGCGGTTGTCTCGATGTTAGGTTAAAAGAAATAGTTAGGAAGTCATTAGGAAAGGAGCAGAGCTACGGAACAGCGCACGTTTATGATCGCCATGTGAGGCGCCCTTGCTCGGCTTCCCCACACGGCTCTAGCTTCACGAAAATTGGGGTAACATTCTTGCTTAAGCCTTTGATTTGTTACAACTCAAGGTGACATCGTTTTAAACAAAGTAATTGAACCTCTTGCCACTGTAGAACTCTGACTGCAGCGTGATCTTCAATTCATTTTCTCTAAAAAACTTATCGCAGATTTAATTAAACGGTGGCTGTCGCTCGACCGTGAAATCTGGGCTATCAACGTTATCAAGATTCGTAGATTAGTTAGGTTAGCGGAACATATGAGACGACGTGTGTGTGAGAGTGTGGGGATTTTTCGCTTTCTTTTGTACTGAGTGAGAGGGAGGGGAGAGGGTGTCTCATCTGCGCCTGCGCCGCTTTGACTGCAAAACTATTAATGCAGTTTCCACAAATAAACATAAATATTGCAGGTCGAGTGGCTGCACTCCTGTTTCTGTTTTCTTTTTGTTCTGTATGCAGCGTTACTCACACTGAATCGTTCTCGAAATCAAGAACCAACAGGGCCAGCTTCCGTAGTTATATAGCTTAGGTTAAATTTTGCGCTGTCCACAACCGTTGCAAGACAGCGCAAAAAAGACAGAATCATAGGCAAAACGGACAATACAACGAGAAAAGAAAATAACGCCTCTTTCGTCTTGTCTGTGTCCCCGCCTTCTCAGCTCTCTTCTGCATTGCAACCACACAAACTCTTGGCTTTCCTTACTAATCCCGACCGCTACAATTGAGCGATGTGTGATGCGAGCCGGCTCCAGGTGCTGTAAACCTATCTCACAGCGTGGCGTCAGAAAAAATGCCTTGCCGACGACTGCACTTGAAATTTAAAAAAAAAAGAACGCCCTTAAAAAATGAAATGCAAACGCTATGACAAAAATCAAACATAACGAAAGTAAGGTCACAGAACAACAAAAAATAGCAGAAGCCACTTTCAATGGCGGCACCACAGTATTTTAGGCATTCCAGCTGTGAATTAGTAGAGTTCCGTCCCTTTGTTCACAGTCATCGAGTCCCAAGAGAAAATGGCAGCTGGGTTCCGCTGGTTTATGGGTTAATTCCCAACTGCGACAGCTACCAATTTCTCTTGCATGGGGTACGTCTGATTGCCCTAAGGTCAGTTCCGACGCCTATAGGGTAAGGGAATTTCGCGCATGCGTACGGGGAAGATGATCTTGGTGACGGTGCGGGGGATGTACATGGGCGCCAGGTACTCCTCCTCGGTGGCGGCGTCCATGATGCGGCCCTGGATGAGCAGCAGGTCCTCGATGTCGGCGCTCACGCTGAACTGCTTGGCGTTCATCAGGTCCGGCATCTGCATCCGCTCCAGACGGTTGTGCACCTTCTCCGTCGGCCACGTCTGCATCGGAGGGTATATTTATTTAGACGTCCGCCTTCTCCAGGACAATTAACATACACTCGTTCTCCCCCCGAAGATAATGCCAGTTGTTAGGCTGTATACTGTCGCTGACGTAACCAGCTATTACCCGTACACTTTCGTAATAGCCTCTACAAAAATAGTAAGATGACCATTTACCTGGGGGTGCTTCTTGCACTTGTACCGTGGTATCACTAGTGCGCCTAGTAGCTGCGTTATGGCAGTGCGATACGATACCGCATATATAACAGAGGGTGCACTGCAGGTACCATACCTGGTACTGCTGCTGCGACTGGAGCAGCGGCGTGCTGAGCGTGGAACAGATGTGGTACCAGAGCTGGTAACGGAAGCTGGGCCACGAGGTGAACACGTCCAGAGCCTCCAGCAGTCGCTCCTTTGGGATGAGGTACGCCTGCACGCACGCACAAACGGACCGGCACAAGTACACTGACGATACGATTCACGAACGGCGCCGGCTGTCATCCCTGCCGGGAACCCCACGCGGTATAGCTCAATCCAAACTGTCCACCCAACGAGAATACAAAAGGTTCTGAACGGCGCGCGCCGAACCTCTTGCGCACCACGTATAGGACTAATAAAACCTTTTCTTGACGCATCCAACCGAGATCGTCCCTGCTTTGAGACAAGAAGACGTCCCCAGCACTACCACACCGATATGTGCTAGAACTATGTGCAAGTCATGCGTACCGAACAAAGTAAAACTGGTAATCTGGAAGATGGTGCACAATGATGTAAGTGGATAAGGATGCACATCGAAGCAGTAGAGTATACAAGCAAAATACAAAATCTTTCGTGCTTAATTAATTAATTAACTTAATTAATTAGCGTACTCTCGTAGCAGCGGCACGTGAGACGCGTTGAGTAGACCTCAAAGGTGCGCGCATGACGGAGGGCTCACGTTGACGGCAGTCTCGGCTGTGACCGTTGTGACGCAGGGCTCGTCCGAGACGATGCTCAGCGTGCCGATGATGTCGGGCGCCATGATGTAGTCCTCGAAGTAGCCGTCGCTGTAGAAGTACAGGAACGAGGCTGTGTTGGGAAGCGACCCGTCCAGGTTCTCCATCACCTCGCCGGACACCTGCGCCATGCATGCGGGCCGCTCAACTCGTTGTCGGGCCTATCTTGGACAGCTAAATCGTCGGAGTTGTTTGATCAGAGTCATGTTTGGGCCTTCGTGCTTCCTTTATTGTTAGCTGCACAGGGAGCGTGAAACAAAATACATATACTGGTGAACAGAAGCTACATATGGAAGAAAAAAACTTTCCTTTCTAAAGAAAGGAAAGTTCCTTTTTTAAAGAAAGTTGAAAGAAGCGCGAAAGCTTACTCACATCAAAACTGCGCCAAACGAGTGCCAAAACCTTCGCTGAAAGTGCGTACTTATCGATGGTTAAACCTTCAAAAACCCTGATCGCAAACAAAGAACGCACCCATGCGACGATTTTTCGCGCGCTAAGTAAACGCATCTACGAACGATATAAGTGCATGCCGATACACAGTTTATGAGATAAAGCTACGCTATTGTACTCCTGCTTCGTGATCGACGCGTATATTGTCTTATCTAGAACCGTTCCTGTTTCGCGATTTCCAGGTAACCGTTCTAACACAATTGAAGTCGATCCGGTTTCACGCACGCGCCGTCTGTCCAGAAATCTAATTATCAGAGCTCTTCAGTCGACCAACCGTGGTCTGTGGGGAAATACAGCAGTTTTTTGATACGACGGCATCTTAAAATCATCACTTTGCGTAGGTCTACATCCACGCTAATTCAGTTCATCCGTAAATGCCATGACGCGCTTCCATGGGAATGCGAGCGTAACAAGCTAAAAGTGTCTCTAAAGGGACTGGGAGCAGAAGTACATCGAAACGAGTATACGCAGTATCGCGAGCATTCGGAACCCCGCGCTCACCTTTGCGATGCCGGAAGTGGTGACCACAATGGAGGTGTCCTCGTTTTCGCGTATGATCGCCGCGCCGGGCTCGTACGAAACCGGGCGGATGGACATCTGCGAATGGACAGCGCGGTCGGCGTGCGCATTTACGCTCATTGGGTCGCCTGAGGGAATAATGCAACCGGGGATACAGTGGAATCTCGATAAACGGAAATCGCACAGAAGCCTGTAAGTTGGTTGGTTTTGTATTCAGATAACGCAAAAAAAAAAAAATCTCGGTAATCAGAACTAAAATTTCCGCGTCAACGGGTAAAAGGAACCAGAAATGTAACTCCTTGTGAAACCCATTGGCACGAGAATCAGCTTTTTACGGTACCGGCTGTTTCGTTTTTTTTCTTCTCTTCCTCCATGCTTTTTTTAGCCACGTTGACCTCGTAAGCCCCCTCTCGTCAGTGGTCAGCCATACAACGTATGCACCATCGCGGTTCTTATTCCAGTGGTTCGGTCTCGATTCAAGACGCCGAGTCCCAGGGCTCACCTCCTGTCGCCTCATTCGTGCCATGGTGGTGCTATTCGCGCTTCATTATCGCGTTGCCGTATTCTAAATTTGGTGGCTCGTAAGCACTCGCGAAGTTGAGGCCTCTGGCTTCCGTGAAGATGAAGTTGCAAGGACTCAAACAAAAATAATTGATGCATTTGCAGTGCACCGCGACTCATTTTTTGCCAAATCAACTTTGTGAATGTTGTGCCTAAACCTCTTTTAGTTTTCTTTCTTTCTGAAAAAACTATCATCTGTATTCACCTTCTGGTGCTTAGAGTTCCATGAAATGGTGTTAAGAGTGCGTACGCACATAAATTTGCACTTTCACACATCTATCTCAGTAAACGGAACTCCTGTTAAACGGAACGAATTTTTTCGGTCTTTTGAAGTTCCGTTTATCGAGAGTCTACTGTATACCAATCTTGAAGTGTAAGTCAAGCTAGTATCGTTCACTCGAATTGCTCTTCCAGGCTCTCGTACTAGCCACTGCCTCTTTCAGAGGTAAAGATCGGGCCGCCTTCGAACAGATCGACAGGAGCTGCAAAGAGACGCCGTGTCTTAAACCAGAGAATGCTTGTTAACCTGGACATGAAACATTACAGTCTTCACTCGCACCAGGCGCTATTACCGCCTCGTAAAGGAAGTGCTGTTTGTAGCCCAGCCGTGAAACATTTGGAAAGTGTGCGCGTTTTTAACCTTTCTTAACGTTATTAACGCTTGCTAGGCCCAGTCCGTCGTGCATTTATTTAAGAATTTCTAATGCTCTTTTTTTCGCGTTTGAATAGAAAATCTTGAAAGCTAAATCTCTCTGTCTCTCTCTCTCTCAGGCACTGTGGGGCCCCTCCACATAGCGGCGGATGGCCGGCTCTTCTTCCATCGCCAGGGTCTAACCATGGTGTAAGAATCCGCGGGCGCGAAGGCAACCATATATTCATACCACAAGCTAGGTACAGCACTGCGGAGGCTACATTGCTGTCAACAGTCCGCCCACTGAGCCCGCCTAACTCACCCTGAATGGGGGCTTGAAATGACGTTCCCTTCTCCCCTCTCGGCAGGCAGAACCGCAAGGCCCCGGCGCCTTTTGTCGCTTCCTTCACGGTGAGTTAAGCGTGCACGCTCAGTGGGCGGCCTGTTGACAACAATGTAGCCTCCGCAGTGGTGCACCTAGCTTGTGGAATGAACTACAGGTGAGAGGCCAAGGAGAGAAGAGGAGTAGTGTTTTCGCACCGCCAGGAACTGCCTGAGCTGGTCGGTGGCCATCCAGGGCACGGCTCGCAGCACGGCGATGGGCTTGTAGCTGCTGGGAAAGCTGCACGGCGCCGACGCCACCTGCTGCATCGCCTCCTGGGTCGCCTGCACGCGCCGGACATTGGGGATCAGTTCCTCCCGCCGCGGAAGAACGACGGATTATTAAAGCGAAGCTTTACTACTTTCGTCCAGCGATTTCGTGGAGGATGCGCAAATGAGCTTTTGACCGGAGACACACCCCCGGCGCCACACCCCTCAAAGCGCATCACGTATTCGCAGGGTCCGCTGTCGGCGCTGCGCACAAGGCCACGCTTTCAGTGGTTCTGTGCCGAACGAGCTGCGGTCGCCGACGCCGCTGCGGCCGAGGCAGCCGGCCACCCCCGCAGCCTCCCATGCATGCGCCTCGCGCCCGGCGAAGAGAAACGCCGCGTTCGTCCGGCCTCGTTCTGCGAGCGTTGCACGGAACCTAACGGCTTTGAGACGTGGTCGGCAATACAGCTAAATAAAAGGGTAACCAAGCGAAACCAAGACTCAACCAGACTAAGCCAAGCTTTTACTTTGCATATCCAAGGTTAGCTGAGCTAAGCCGCAGCCATTTTTTTTTCTGCTATTCTGTAGTATATGAGAAATTTTCGCGAATGCGTCATCGTGACCGAAAGTTTTTTTTTGTTGTTGTTGGCCGTGAAAGTTATCGCGCAATTCCGCAAACCGCCCGTTGAATAGGGCAACCCAGCTGTTCAACGGGGCAAACCAATAATAAAAAAAGTCTCAGGTCAAGACGGCGAATTGGCGGAAAATTCCAGTATCCGAAATTCCCCTCCACCTCTCCCCGGAGCAACGATTGAGCGGCATTTGAGGATTGAAAATCTGGAGATTGGTACCGAGTTTCGCTTTATCCCAAGTCGACCAAAGCTTTCCTTCGCTTTATTAACACTGCCGTTTTGTGTGATTGATTGGCTGCCTGAACGCCTCTCACTGCACACGCGTCCCCAAACCCGTGTATGGGCTGTCGTAGACCTTTTTACGATTGCTTTCGAACCGCAATATAACGCAATTTGAAATTGTCGCGGCAATAGCGGTTGGCTGAGGGAAACTATTGGCCAATGTACAGCTAACACTGCATTGACATGCCGCATTCACCTCCGCGCATGCAGTGGTTCAAGAGCCACTTTGCTACGTATATGCACTAATCCCAGGTGCAGCTTTCCGGCTCATCACAGTTTTTTAGGACTGATTATAATACTATGCAGTTGTTTGGCGTTACGCAAAGTATTTTCGCATTACTATTGCTCAAGGAAACAGATTGTTTTGCACGCAGTTCCAAGCTCAAGCGATGATTCTACCTGATTTCACTGATATTGAAGTAACGAGGCGTTAACTCTATGGGCAGGGACCTTTAACGACGCATTGCACAGAGTGTTGAACATTCTGTAAAACGTTTTTTCAGTGTTCGTATTCAAAGTTAATCAGGCTTGCGCTACGCAAAATATCACTTTTCTGCAAGTAGTTTTTGAAGGAATTCCGTCCTTTTGGACGAGATTACTCGAGATAAGAGCCCAAATATCCAGACCCGCAGAGAAAAAGGAAATGAACCCAGTTTCAACGTTTTCTCTAACCTCGGAGACCCGTGCCGCATCGCTAATGGAGTTTTCCGTGGCGGCTCAGCGCAGTGGCTATTATCGAGTCAAGACAACAACGCACCAAAGCTAAATTCATATGGCTACACTAAGCAGCTTCTTTCACTGCTCCTCATACCTCAAGACATACAAAAAACTGGCTAATGTCCAACTGAAATAAGCGATAAGTCTTACCGCAATTGCTATACATGTCGGCGTGTAATTAGAGCCACTGCGCGTGCGTGGGAAGCATACCGGTGGCCACCTCGATCATCTTAAATTCAATACGTGACTAACAGTACTCGTGTCCGAGATCGGTAAACAATTCTTGAAATTTCAACAGTTTTGTTGGGAATGCTTCGCCCTTGAGGAGTGTGAGGTTTCCTCTCAGAAGTGCCTCCGCAAGCACCGGCGCGTGAGGCGGCAGTGTCACGCGTCTCCAAGATTCAAAAGATGTTTTTGCAGTCGCACTTCATGTTGCCGTGCGTCGTAATTGTTCCCGCATTGCGTGCCACATTCCGCAAACAGCGGCGCTTGTTTATGCACGACTGTGCTTCAGCGAAATGGCAGTGCTACCAAACAACGTGATGCACTTGCACGGCTACGGTTCGACGCCATTATTAGATGGCAACCGCTAGTGGCGCGACATTTGGGACTTGCGGCAACACGCAGGTCCCCTAAATATGCATTGGGTGGGGCCAGTATGTTACAGCCTACCAGGGCTGGCGCGTGACTATGGGAGCGTATGATCGGCTGCGCTTGGCCTGAGAGTGGAGCTTGCTATAGTTACATGCGCACAACCGCCCACCGTTCGCGGCCTGCCTTACCGTTGCAGCAACGTCCACTAAAATAGCTTGCTGGCTCCGTCCCGGAACCATGGCGTTATATTTGAGCGACTATTGTTGCAAATGCGCGGTAACTTATTTTTTCGCTTGCCGGGCTGTGGATGTGGCCCCCCTGGCAGGTCGTCCATCTTGTAAGAAGCAACGCGAGTTTGATTAGGCTGAAGTTTTCGAGTTGTAGCTTACCAGGTACGAGAGTCGTCGTCCTGTACAATAAAATTTCTGTTGACTGCGACGTCGATACGCCTCATAAAGCTTCGCTAAACTCATTCGGCAACATCGCTTTTGTTCCTGTTAGACCGATGCATTGGGTCAGCACAGTGCATGCCTATAATTGTGGCTACTTTTACGATAAATTGTTACTGTAATAAAGAATGGTTAATTTAAAGCCCGTCACTCGAATAGCAAGTTCGTAACTGGCGAGAACATCGATTCCTGCCAAAAAAAGAAGTGTACGAAGGAGATAGTCTCTCAAAAGAAGCACGGTTGAACGTTGCGTTTAGGACCGCTACAAACCATCCATTTTCTACGCCCTTTTGTAGCGTGAGACACCGGCCGAGGTTGAGCAGTTTCGCGTGGATCCTGGAGAGCCGTGCTGCGCATGCGCGAGGTGCAGTGACGTCTCACGGCGCACAGCTTGGATTGGATTAGATTGGATTGGATTGGATTGGAAATCGTTTTAGCAGCAGTATACGATAATGAGCTAATGTATACCAGGAAATCTAAGAATAACCAGCTGAACCTTAGCTCACGCTACGTATACCCTGGTATAGCCGAGCTAACTGCTAATTTTTTTCGTACCTCCCTTTACGCTTGCACAGTTCCTACATAAGGAATATTTGCTGAAAGTGCGTGAGATGACCGGAGATAACTCGTTGGATGTGACGCGCACGGGCAACGGCGTGCTTGTGGAAGTCCTGCCACCGCAAATATGGCCCCACCACCATATATACAGTGAGTGCTGTCGGGCGTGTACGTGCCGTGACCATCTTTCTGTGCTCGGTGGCGTCCATGGCGCCGTTGTGGAGCAGCGCGTCGATGTGGCGGCGCACGTCGTTGAGGATGCTCTGGCAGGCCTGGCGGCTCTTGAAGGCGACCGCCACGCCCGGGTACTTGCTGTGCACCTCCACCACCTGCCGGAGCAGCTGCGCACGCGCGTATACCGCCATCGACAGATAATTAAGCGAGACTGAACGAACGCGGTCTTTTCACAGCGCTGCAGGGAGCCAGCAGTATCTGGGGGAAGCAATGCAGAGTATGATGGGAAAAATCTGTATGTCAGCATTGTGGGCCTTGAGGGAACAACACGCAGGAAGCTTACGCACTGCTGCACAGAAGCTTCTGCGCGTAGTGCCAGACGTCAACTCCAGAAGAAGAAGGGGGCGTCAAATATTACTTGCGCTATGTAAACTTAAAGGGATTTTGCAGCACGTTTTTCAACTTGTTTCGAAATCCTGAATGCTTGCAGAACGTAGTCAACCAATACATCCAGTACTTAGATTAGGTGGTCGCAAAGTACCTCAGCCAAAAGCTACTGATCCATGCCCATCAGATAACTTGTAAACTCTCTCAAAATATTTTTGTCTCTTTCCCGAGTCTTGACGCCATTTCAACGCTGGAACTACATAATTATAGCGGCGTAGCGGATATTGGCCGGATTTTCTTCAGTTGCAGCAATGAACGCATTCGATAGCAATTTTAAAAAGGATGACACAAAAGCAAAGCAGAAACGGAAGACGCATCTTCTGGGACGAGCAAATCACGCAGCGCCGCTTTGTGCTGGTGATAGCGTTCCCAGTGCTTCCAGACGCGAAGGAGAGAGTCAAAGCCTTTATCCGAAGTGTTGCAGGGTCCCTTTAAAATTTTAAGGCTGGACTAAGTAAGGCAGTCCTGAATATCGCGGACACCCCGTGGCAGAAGATGCCGTACCTCTAGGCGGTTCTCGCCGGCGTGCGTGCGTATCTGGTCGGCCATGATCTCGTCGACCGTTTTCCAGATGTTCTCGCGCACGTCTTCCTCGCCCTTGATGAGCGCGAGGCCGGTCTCGTAGGCCGTGTAGATGATGGAGTCCATGTACTGGTGGATCAAGCCGATGACCAGCCAGAACAGCTCCTGCGATCACCCGCACCTGGTTATCGGAATTGGCCGTACACTGCACGTTGCCACTTATTTATCTTGGTACTTAAGAAATCGTTGATGTCTCCCGAACGGAACCTAGAATGCTCAACGAAAAGGGAGTTCTTTCGCTTACATGATTACCAAACGCACTTTGCATGCGAAACTTGCAATCTGTAGAATTTTTGAAAACAACAGCCAGAGTGGAGAAAAATAAGTTGTAGCAAACGCCTTAATACCGACTTAAATGTGACTAGGAGCTCGGACATATGACGCCAGGCTATTTCAAGCGAGCGCAGGTTTTGTCTAGCTATTCTGCGTTGAGGAACATTGTCCAGTATTGAAGGTGACTGCAGCTGGTTCTGACTTAGCACGACGTGTAGGTATACTTGGATGGGGACCAATTTGGCGGCAATTGCATTTAGTATCTACATGTAGTGCGGGTGACAGACAACAGGCGGACAACCCATTTAACCGAAAGGCTACCAATGGACCGTTAACGACCAAGGGACCGACCAAGGGACACGATTGTGGAATGAACTAAGAAGATGGATGTAGCGTCACTAAATAAGCTACGCTTAAGAATACCGCCACTTCGGGCACCCGGAAGCATCTGGGGGCCATTTTGTTTCTGGCTTGCAGTGTTGCCATCTCTCCCAACGAAACCGCCACCGGTTGTGACGGGCAGAGTGTGACCGGCCGCTTAGCGTCCGCGCAGCAGAGAGAAAGGGAGAGGGAGAGACGCCCAGAAACAAAATGGCTGCGCCCATATATGTATAAACAAATATCACGTGGTGCCGACCGACCAATGAAAATCCTGGTGGCACATAACAAAAAGAGAAAAGAGTGCCTATACTCTAAAAGTCTTTATTTAGTGACGCTAGATGGATGGAAATGGCTGTGCCCTGCCGTGGGCATTAACAGGCTGCTGCTGCTGATGATGATGATCACGATGGCATTTCTCTTTCGCACAGTGACGCTGACTACGTCGCTGTGCCTGCACAACCCTTTTAGTACACGGCGGCGCGTACCTCGGCGTACTGCGTGAGGTGCACTAGCCGGAGCATCATGGCGCAGAGGAAGAACACGGCGAGCGCGAACTCGAGAGCGGTGCCGAGGGGCTCGTGGAAGGCCACGAAGGCCACCTGGAGGCCGTAGAGTCCGGCGCAGGCCACCACCAGCATCAGGTCCAGGAGGTTGTACTTCTCGATGCGCACGAAGCGCTGGCCGTACACGAACACCTGCGACCACCGGTCGAGACCATTGCTTGGAAAGGAATGTGGGCGACGTGGCCGAACAATTGCGATCGCAAAAATAGTCCTAATTGGACACGTGTGACTCGGCGACTATTAGTTGCTAATATGGTGGGCGCCTGAACTTTCCCTTTAGGAGTGGAGCGCGGTAGCCGAGGAAGAGCGTAGATGTGCCATCCGCACCTACGTGTACACCTGTATACGTCGCATTCGTTGTGAAACTACCGACCAACGAGGATTTTCGCGTCGTGGCACCGACGCCGGCTTTTATACGACTCGAGCCTCTTAGCGGTATCGCATTACAATTTGAAATGTATTTTACCTCACGATATTAACAGTGCAGTTCCTTTGCTGTAGAAGCGATGGCTGCTGTCACCTAGGCCAAGTTTAGCGAATTACAGCAAGCGAGGAGCGATGCATGTTGATACATAGCGCAATCTAAGCGCATTCAAGCCATCGAAGAGACGCGATCCAAGGGCCATAGCGGCACGAGGAACGAGCGTATTCGAATACACTGTGTAACTACTGGAATAGGGCGTCATATATTGGGAAGTCCAAACTATTTCGGCCGGCGGCAAAAGCAAACGTTCGAGAAAATGTCACAGTTGTGTTGACCTTCATACACGATTCGAACAGACCCTGATAACTTTATTTTGTATTTGATGGCCCGGGTAGCAAGGAATGCCCTTCGCGCTCTCTCGGTGATGGTTTGAGTCCATGATGGACGGTAGATAGCTTTTAAAACTACAGGGGACAACCACAGTGCGGAAAGAACGCACGAGTGAAGCGCGACAGGAGGAACTTGGGGTCCCTTGTGGAAACAAAGTTACTTCTTCTGGCCTCCACAAGAAAAGCAGAGCCAGGATCAAAACCGCAACGTCCTTGTGCTCAGCAGCCTCAGCCAATAATAAGCCATCGCGCGGTGGGTATAAGTGCGCAGACAGCTAGCACGCACCATGACGGACATCTCGGTGGCGAAGGCGGCCAGGTAGGCGGTCTCCAGGTACAGGGTCATGTGCTCCTTCCGCTGGCCGTAGAAGTCGAGCACCAGCAGGCCCCCGAGGCACGAGCCGCAACTCAGGGTGACTCCGCACTGCGCCAGGTCGTAGTAGGGGTGCTCGAAGAACTCGATCACTTGCTCGCGGAAGCTCATCTCGAACGTGAACTCGCCGCCCTCGTCGTCGTCGATTAGCGCGGCGAAGCCGAACTCGTCTGCGCTGCTGCCGCTCTTCAGCACCGACTTCTGCACGCGTTTGGCGCGGCGGCGGCGGCTGCAGTTGCGCTGTTCGGACAAAGCGTGCATAGACGAGCGATAGCCGAGAGTGGTGGTTTCATCGTACGCACAGACATGAATTCGTTGAGAAACGGGATCTGACTTGCAGATACAAGCTTCCGAGACGAAGGTATACAGCCCATCGCGTGCATTACGCAAGATCGTAGTCGTCATTACGGAGCTAATTGTGAACTGCGACGCTAGCGCTTGGTCCGCTGCCGTTTAGATCTGTCAACTCAGTACTCCTGGTCTGGATATATTTGTTCAGACTGATGTTACGGCGAAACGCGTTTAGTATAAAAATTGATAAATATATTGATAAATAAAGAAATATATATATTTCCCCCCACTCTGGGCGCGTGTTTTTCTTTCTTTCTTTCTTCTGTGTATTAAAAAAAATGTTTACTTCATTAACCGTAGTGAAAAAGGAAAGAGCCTAACCACACCCCTATGCCTCCTTTGGCGTTGTAGACTGCTGCCCTATCTTTCTGTATTTCCTCAACGAGCCCCTCATTTCCTTACTATATATATATATATATATATATATATATATATATATATATATATATATATATATATATATATATATAGACAGATACGCGAACGTTCGCATTCTTTGTCCGTTGTCCTTCTGCTTATTCATGTCCTTCTTTCCCTCTAGTGCACGCTGTACGTATAACACGTTTTCAAGTGTCGTAACTTGTCGTGGGAAGTTACCATTCGTGGCTTGGTGCATACGCTTTGCTAAGCGCGGCAGAATGCGTGTCCGGAAGTCTGGTTAAACGCGATGCGTGCACGCCAGGTGCTACGTACCAGCCAATTGATCCAGGCAGGCACGGCTATGAGCTGCCGAATCATGTCAATGTTGAGGTACCTGTTAAAGTAAAAGGGTTATGTTAGGTAATTCGGAATTAAATATTGCGCAGCATTAAGCCTCATTTTTGGACGCTGAGACTAATGTCTTGAGTGTATATTATAATGAAGCCCTCCTTATAATGCCAGGGATGACTTCAAAATCATATGTTTGCTTAAACAGTTAAAATTAGTTGCATCGTGGGGGTATGGAAAAAGCGCCAGCAGCCCTCATCTTGTACCTAGGCATACTGGCCTTTTCGTCATAGCTTCTCAATCTGATATATGGCAGAACAATAACGACGCTTACTTACGTATCGGCAAGGGGCTTGCCTTCATCGGTGCAAGATACTCGGAAGGCAAGACCCTTGCCGATACGTAAGTAAGCGTCGTTGTCATTGTCCACCGAGTGGGCCATTTCTACTTTATCTTTTTGGCTTTTCTAGATACTCAACAATGCACACATACATACACACATGCACATAAATGCATGCATACTGTAGCGTGTGCATCGGCGCCTTCACGACAATACACACACAGATGCGTACATACATACACATGCATGCATTATAGTGGTCGATTGCTTACGTCTTGCTTTCGTAAGGATACTGCAAGGCCGCGAGAAGGCGTGCTTCGGTCTTCTTTTGGATCATGCCAGACTTGTACTGCTTTTGGTAGCTGACCTGTGAAATAATGAATTGATGGGGAAATGTCCTTAGCGGCATATACAGCTTACCTATACACATCGCATTGCGTTAGACTTGCGTAAACACCAAATGCAATGCGGTTGCAGATGTGTAGGTATCACCTGCCGCGGTGGCTCAGTGGCTATGGTGTTGTGCTGCTGAGCACAAGGACGCGGGTTCGATTCCCAACCGCGGCGGCCGCTTTTCTGGTAACGCGAAAAGCGAGAACGCCCCTGTGTTCGAGCTGTCGGCGCACGTTAAAGATCCCCAGGTGTTCAAAATTAATCCGGAGCCCTCCACTGCGGCGCTCCTCGTCACCTGGGTAGCGTCGGCGCGTTAAAACCTTCAATCAATCAATCAACCAATCAATCTTTTCTGAGTTATGCTTATACAGTTTGTTTTGCTTGTCTTTATCTTTAAGTTCCAGGTGTCACACCAACGAGATATAGCAAAAAGCGAAGAATTTAGTTTTAATTGGTCCTAGGTATCACGCACGATTCAATAAACAACGCTTACATTTATTGATTGTAGGGTTAACCCTACAACGCACGTGTAACGCGGTACACACCGGCCGAAAAGTTTAGGCATAAAGTTCAGTGTTTTGGGAGTATACCACGCGCAGTAATTTTTACTTTTGCTACACGGAGCGCCACACGGGACGTAGGCGAAGTAACATAAATAGCACTGCACGCACGTAGGGTTAACCTATCGAATTTAGTTTAATCCCATCAGAGGTTACATGATGGGGGCCGGGGTCGGAGTAAAAACTATACCACGCGCCAGTCTCAAAGAGCCACGACCCCCCCCCCCCCCCCAACCTCCCGGCAACAAAAGGCTATACTGTAAAATAATAGGGCGCTAATCAGACGAGGACGAAGATAAACACAAACGGCATATACGGGCACCATGTATTCGTCATTTGTGTCTATCGTCGTCGCCTGATTTTATTTTAACTGCAGACACAAACCAACTAGCTCAACAAGTTTTGTTAACAACGACTACAGCTATGCGCATGTTAATATGCTCTCATTGACGGATTTTGTGAGCGGAATTATTATTTTGCCTAAGCTTTGTTTGTGCAGGGCTGCATGTTTTACAATAAAAAAGTAGCCAACAAGCCTACAGAGGCAGCTGTCGCTACATTATTGTCGCCTTTATTGTCACCTTTACTTATTGTCACCTTTATTTGTCCTTGGTGGCCATTTCGAGCATACGCTACCATGTTGGTTTGAAAATGCAAATTACTAAAACACACTGATTGGTAGGTTACGTTAGACTGCATTGCTACTTTTGGTGCGTATGTTCAACGCAACGGTTTCTCCTTTCTTCCTGCGCATAATACATCGTTTACGATGGGTTTTATTTTGTTTGAGAGGTTCTAAGGTATACATTTATCGTCTAATAGTTTTTTTTTATTTTTATCTCCGCCCGGCAACATGCATCATACTATCTACATCGGCGACACACCCATTGCCTCACACTGTGGCCATATTCTTGTACTAGGTGTTCCACTCGCTAGCCACCAGTGCTCGGCAATGGATAACGCAGCTGCGCAAAAACTGGAAACCGATGCTGCCCCTAATCTCTTGCCTTTCCAACAAATTTGGCGGCGCTAACCATCGGCGTGTCTCACGCTCTCAAGGGCAGTAGCCGTCGGTCGTCTGACTGATGGTGCCCCGGCTTATGACATCTCTTCGACTCACAAGAAGCACTCAGCGGTGCTTTGCCGGGCCATGCTTCGTACGGTCACTGGACTTCCGAGGCGTTCTCGCATTGAGGCCCTTGAACGGGCTGTCCCGGTCTCTACGATGGGAGAGCTCCTTGCGAAATCCATACAACATCGGCTTCGGCGGACACTAACACAACAGGGGACTCCACTCTGTGCGTAGGAAGAACGTGTACCTCCAGTACTTCCGTCGGCCTCACCAACCCCTCCCCCTTGGTCAAGCCCGCCTGTTGCAGTTGCTCACCAACGAACAGGAATTCCGCGTTCCCGTTGTACTGCTCGTGAAAAGGCCCTTCAGCGCGTCCTCGCAGCGGAATTGCCGGACGAGGTCGATATTTTTACGGATGCTAACCTCTCCTTTTCCCATATGGGCCTGGCCTGACGTTTCCCAGATCGACCGGACCTGGACGGCTTCCTCACACTTCACGCTTTTAACTCGTCCCCGCCCTGGAAGTGAAACTCCAGAGCATCCTTACCGCACTGGATCATTTGGCCTTCACTATTGCAAACCCGCCACCTCCACGCATCCGAATTCTCACAGACTCTCACAAAGCCCTCTAAAGAGCTGCGCAAGCCCTTCACCGATCATCCAACAGTGCACCGAATACAACACATGACCACCATTCTGGCCCGTAATGGGGTCACTACCCGTTTGGCATGGGTGCTGGGTCACACGGATCCGGATGGAGGCAACCAGGCTGCCCATGATGCAGCACGGGGGCGTCTTGATAGTACCCTCCCCTGGTTGAAAACGCGTCACCCCCCTCCCCCTGCCCTCCCCTTCAACTTGATCACGCACGCCAGGCACGGAAGTGCCTTCTTTCTTCCGTCACCCCTCCTGGCTACCTGGTTCTGACTCCCCCGATGCCTCGCTCTGCGGAACTATTCGTCAACAAAGCTAGGACCAACGCAACCCTGACACCCCACATCACTAGAAAATGTATTTCCCCAACCGGGTCTCCACCTAATTACTGTCCCCACTGCCGGGTGACCGTATTCGCCACCCTTGACCGACTAATCCGGCGCTGCTCCGCGTTTTCACTGTACTGGCCTATCCTCACCAATGCTATATGCCTCCCGATTCCTCACAAGATGACCCTCCATTTAAAGATCCTAATTTTCTCAGAGCCCTCGGGCTGTTCGGCGTAGAGAGTGGTCTGTCAAGATTAGTGTAGACTGGGGCGTGAAAATTCCCTAGTATAGATCTTCACCCCTTAGCCTGGCCTCCGCGGCGTAAAGGGAACTCCTGTGCGGTCTTCATGGACGCATCTTCATGGACGCTTCTTCTTCACCTGGGCTACTCCTTTCTTCCCCTCCTTTCCCTACCCATATGCCGCATGGCCTTCCCTAAAATAACAAAGGACTATATATATATATATATATATATATATATAGCAACAACAAACTTCGCGGCATTCTCTTCCTTTCAACGAACAGCCATGAATTACGGCGGGCAGCCAACGGCTTTCCCGAGGCGCCCCTGGATGAAACGGGCCAGCCCCAGCGGTTCTCACTCTTCTACCCACTATTTACGCATCAACGATCAAGGCCCCTAATTGACTTACAAGGGGCAGAGTTGTTTTCTTAAGATTTAGGGAGCGCCGTACAAATTCTCGCGAACAGTGGTGAACGTACCCGCTGTATACGAATGGCGTTTTCAACGGCGAACTCGTAGGCTTTCACGTTCTCGACCTCCTGCTCCACATTTAAGTCATCGCCTTGGCTGTCGTTCTGCGAGTAACGAACGTCTTTGGGTTAGCACGTATAACGGGAACAAAGGCTAACGGACACCCTGGTCAGTGTAGCTGTCTTCAAGCAGTAACTATTGAAATAGTGCGAAATACCGGGAAGGTTGCGCGCGCGGACTTGCGCATGTGCAACGCTGGACCGCTGGGTCTTTAAATAGGATCGCTAGCAACCCCACTGAGAACATTTTAAAATCATAAAGAATCGCCGCCAATTCACCTGTTTACTTTATTATAATCTACGCTGCTTGGTTGAAGTTTGCGCTAAAACACGTATCGTGTTATTACAAGGCCGCTTTTTGAATGAATACATGAGTTTTTTCTACATAGTCACTGTAATTAACACTGATAAACTTGCTTTAAACAACTTGTTCGTCGTGAATACGACCGACTGCACTGGTGTACGGTGTGACTCTAAGAGTAATCGATATAGGCTGGGCTTTGGTCATAGCCACGACGTTATCAAGTATCTACAAGTTTTTAGGGGCTGGGGCTGTTGGCGTCTCCTGTCGTCGTCGTAATTGTCGTCTCATGTAGTCACAGCACTAAAACACCGGAAAATCGTTTATGCCTCGTGCTAGAACGTAACGCTCACTAAAAAAACACCGGGACACTCGTTTACGCCTCGCGCTGCAGGACGCTTCGTAACGCTCACAAAAAAACAAAACAAAACAAAAACAGCGGGACACTCGTTTATGCCTCGCGCTGGAAAGCTTCGTCCTTCGAATACACGAGACTTTTACAGCAAAGCTGTGTACCTCTACTCCTCAACGGTTTTATCTCCGTTGGCGAAAACGCCCAGGCGCCAAGAATACGTTTATACACTGCAGGCTTCGCCCCTCTCCAGGTTTCACGTTAGTGGAGCTGGCCCGGGATTTTTTTTCTCCGCCTATACATCGTGTGGAAGCGAAGTCAACTTTAATTGCAACCTGCCCTCCAAATCACGTAATCGCCTACGCGTTATTTTCAAAATAATTCTTGGTCGTCGTTAGTGCTGCTGTGTACCACGCGCTGAACCACGTGCCTTCGGAAACACGGAATCACAAAAATGAATCAAAACAGGAACTACCGAACCAAAACTTCGAAGCCGGAACTTCGGAACCGGAACTTCGGAACCAAACCACATGCCAGCATGCCGCGCGGACTTCTTTATTGTCATGTTGTCGATTGCCCTATCTGCAGTTCCGTCGCCCCCAAGTTTGATCCCTCAGGCTCCAAATATCCGAAATGCCATGGGCATCCTAATTTTGCGTTTGCACTTTTTAAAACACCTACAAATGGACGGTTTGGTAATGCGCGCGTGGGCTGCAGAGCAAACCTTACGCAACGGAATTGTTTTCGTTGCTGAACCGCTAGCTCCCAATGGAAGGCGGGGCCGCGGATTTTCGGCCCCCAAGGATTAAAAAAAGGCAGGAATCCTGCAGGAACTTGGTGCGTTTAAATTATTGCTGCACAGATCTCGCTCCACAAGAGCCGGGGCGGTGCACAAACGAGCAGGCCATCTTAGCAAAACATTCTTTGCGTTGTCAAAAAAAAAAAAAAAAAAAAAAGGCCCGTGCATGCGTATACAGAAACCTTATTCTTCCGTCACCTCTGTTTTCCCGATCGTGGCCGTTGCAGGTAGCCGATCGCGGAGGCCACGTCCCGATGTGATCGTTGTAGCAATCCGCCACCAGGGGACTGCGGCCGAGGCTACATCGACGGCCGCCCCGTGGGATAAACCGTGCGCCTCCTCTCTCCTTACGGGGCTGTCGCAGGCGCGCACTACAGCTTTCTACCCAAAATTGCTCTTGTCTGGATCTGCCTAGATCTCCTGTCTAGACAGGATCTAGACAGGAGATCTAGATCTGTCTAGATCTCCTGTCTAGATGATTTGCAGTGTGGAGCCACCAGTTATGGGGGAGGTTGGTTGGCCTCTACGAGGAGCGTACCCTTTGGGCGTCGCGCATGGCGGCCAGCTGCACGGCGGTCGAGCTCCTGGCCGAGAAGCGCCTCGGGTCGGTGATGTAGGTGCGCCCGGTGACCCAGCGCCAGTCGACGGGCACGAAGCGCGACTCGGCGCGCTCCCGCCGCGCGCACACGCGCGATGTGTGCCGCAGGTAGCGCACCGCGTTCTGCAGAGTGATGCGCTCCAGCTCCGAGTCGCTCACGTAGCCTGCACAGCCAGCGGTCATCACGTGAATACCCTAATTTCGCGCGTATAACCCGCGCCAAAAATGCGAAAATTTCAGTGGCAACGTAGGGGTGCGGATATATCATACGCGGGGTTTTTCCTTTAGTGCAGCTTCACGGCAATGCGTGTTGTGCCGTGAAGCTCCTACGCAGTAACACTGACTAAGCCTTCCGTGGCAGCGATTGCGCAAAACATATAAGAACAAGGAAGAAAAAAACAAGGGCGAAAACAAGAAAAAACAAAAACAAACCCAAACAAAATGGATGGAACAGAAGATGACCTTGTGTACAACAGTCAGGACTGCGGCTCAAGTGGTAGCTCTAGGGAGAGCAGTGACACTGAGTGAATTGTTACTTTCGCCTTGCAGTCAGTGTATTCACTTGCTTTTTCTGCTTTTCCGCCTAAATAGTATGTGATGTGTTGCTTGAGCAGTGGCTTTGTTGCAACCTTTCCTGTAACAAATGTGCCGGCAATACGCGAGGATTTTTTTTTGTTTTGTTTTCCGGCGGGCTGGAAGTGGGGGTGCGGATTATATGCAGGGGCGGGTTATACGTGCGAAAACATGGTATACAGAAGTACAAGTTCGGTTCATTCAAGGGATCGCCGCGCCATAGAGACAATCGTGCCAGCTCTAACGGTAGATTTCGAGAAATTAGGCAATGTGGCAGTCACCTTCTTGCCTAGACCTTTTGATGTCACCTATTGGGGCGATTGGTGACTGCCGACCGAAGCATTTGCCAATAAACGAGACTGCGATTGTACGGGTGCATTCGGTTCCGTTTGACACACTGATCAATCCGTTTTTACGAACAACAGGCCCCGAAAATTCGTCCGATCGGGTGGGATTGCGATGGACTCCAGCTGCCGCAAGAAAATCACTGGCGCAATTATGTGCGTTCGTTCCACGACTCGATTATGTCAGTATTAGTATTAGTCAGTATTAGTATTAGTACTCCCGCAGTCAGTATTAGTACTCCCGCTCCCTCAACCCCGCGGCCCAGCGCCACCCTTCAAGGGATTTCGCAACACTTTCGATAAATCATTGTTTCCTTCGCGTCTCGAAGCACTGCGAAAGCTACAGTTGGCGCCAGCACGGAGAGGCACTGCGTGATTTGCTCGTCGCAGGAGTCGTTCCTTCCATTCCTGCTTTGTTTTCATGGCTTCCCCTTTAAAGTGGCTGTAGATTGCGTTTATTGCTGCAACTCAAAGGAAGCGGCCAAGAGGCGAACACTGCTCTAATTACGTAATTTGAGCGCTCAAAGGATGCCAAGACTAGGGAAAGAGAAAAAACTTTGTTTGATTCATCTGTCACAGGAATCGGTAAAACACGAAAGTGAAATGTGCAGCGAAATCTGCAGCTGAGCATGATTTGCGGGTCGGCGGCTGTCTTGTGGGGGTGCGTGGCGAGCGACGTCCTGCTGGCTGGTCACTTCGGCAAAGGTGTACTGGCGTCATTTCCGTGGCGGTTATGACGTCAGTGAAATCTTGGTGTGCACCGGCATAAAACACTTTCGTGTTAAAATATAACACATGAAAACGAACGACCCTAAGTATAACGTGCTCTTTTGTACTAAAGGTTGCTTCCCCGCAAGAAAAACCTGTGTGCCGGGGTGCAGCCTTTACAGGCCGCTTGCTTCGTTGTACTGGCGTCATTTCCGTGACGGATATGACGTCGGCGAAATGTTTGTGTATCCCGGAATAAAACACTTTCGTGCTAAAATCTTTTGAGCAGGTGTCCAAGTTATCTGATGGGCATGCGGCGGTACTTTTTGGCTGAGGCACTTTCTGATTCCCCATTCTAAGTACTGGATGTGTTTGTTGACTACGCTGCAGGGCCTCTTTCCACGTGGCTTTATGGCTGTCTAGCTGTCCCTGGCGGCTCGCTGATGACTGCTGCGTTGCTGGGTGGGGCAGCGGCGAAGTGCGAAGCTGGGATAAAGGAGCCGCCTTGGCGGCGGTGGTGCGGTTGGGCGCCAGAGTACCGCCGCGTTGCTCCAGTGCGCAGACGCCCACCTAACCGGATCAAAGCGGTTCAACCAGAGATTGGCAGCCGAACAGAGCTCCTTACTAAATAAGCGTAGCTTATTAAAGCGTCCTAATCCATAAGAAAGGCGACATGAAGGACTTGAAAAATTACAGGCCGATCAGCTTACTGTCAGTCGTCTACAAGGTATTTACCAAGGTAATCGCTAACCGAATCTCTGCAACCTTAGATTTCAGTCAACCTAAAGAACAAGCAGGGTTCCGTAAAGGTTATTCAACAATGGACCATATTCACACGATCAATCAGGTGATAGAGAAGTGCGCTGAGTATAGTGAACCCCTATATATAGCCTTCATAGATTATGAGAAAGCATTTGACTCGGTTGAACCCTAGCAGTCATTCAGGCATTACGGAACCAGGGAGTAGATGAACATTATGTAAGAATACTAGAGGATATCTGTAATGGGTCTACAGCTACCATCATCCTCCATAGGGAGAGCAGTAAAATACCTATAAGGAAGGGTGTCAGACAAGGAGACACAATCTCTCCAATGTTATTCACAGCATGCTTACAAGAAGTATTCAGAACGTTGGATTGGGAACAGGTAAGAGTAAGGGTTAATGGAGAATACCTCAGTAACCTCAGATTTGCTGATGACGTTGCCTTGCTAAGTAACTTGGGGGACGAATTGCAAAGCATGCTTTCCGCACTGGGCGAACAGAGTAGAACCGTGGGCCTGAAAATTAATATGCAGAAAACTAAAGTAATGATCAATAACCTCGGGACAGCACAGCAGTTTGAGATAGATGGCGAGGCAGTGGAAGTGGTAAGCGAATATATATACTTAGACCAAGTTGTGACCCTAGATCCCAACCATGAGGCAGAGATAATTAGAAGGATCAGAATGGGGTGGGGTGCATATGGCAGACATTCTCAGATAATTAATAGCAGCCTACCATTGTAGCTGAAGAAGAAAGTGTATGACAGCTGCATCTTACCGGTACTCACCTACGGTGCAGAAACTTGGGGGCTCACTAAGAGGGTTCAACTTAAATTGAGAACGACTCAGCGGGCAATGGAGCGGAAAATGATAGGTGTAACATTAAGGGACAAAAAGAGAGCGGAGTGGGTCAGGGAGCAAACTGGAGTTAAAGACATATTAGTAGAAATTAAGAAGAAGAAATGGATGTGGGCAGGGCATGTAATGCGAAGGCAAGATAACCGCTGGTCATTAAGGGTAACAGAGTGGATCCCTAGAGAAGGCAAGCGTTGCAGGGGGCGGCAGAAAGTTAGATGGGCAGATGAGATCAAGAAGTTTGCGGGGATAAATTGGTCACAGTTGGCACAGGACCGAGGTAATTGGAGAATAATGGGAGAGGCCTTTGCCCTGCAGTGGGCGTAGATAGGCTGGTGATGATGATGATGATGATGATGATGATGATGATGATGATGATGATTAAAGCGTAGCTTATTAAAGGGGCCATGAAGAAAATATACAAGCTTGGTTCATTACAAAGATTCGTTTGTCCCGATAATGATGATACCAGTTGTATAGCAAAGTTTACACAAAAAATTGGCCGTGTATCTGCTTTTTCCGTCGCATATGTCCATCGACATTTTCCAAGTAAATGCCTCCTTTCTCTTTCCCGCTGATCTCTTATGCTGTTCCTCTCCCGTCGCAGTCCTCCCAAGATAAACACGCAAGAGGTTTGCTCAAGTCAATTTAAATTTACCGCGTTCTACTGCTCCAGGCCGGGTGCCTCGATGCCAGCGCTGCCGCACGGCGGAGACGCGCGGGAATGGAGGCGCCCTACTTCACCGTTTATAGAACCACATTTCCTTACTTCACGTGCGTTCCAAGCGGGACGTGGAACTTATCTAGTGGAACCTTGCGTAACTGTTGCCGTTTGATTTATTAAAATGCCACCAGATGCTATAGTGGCGCGGGCGACAGCAGACGACGGAGTGAATTTTGTTTTCTTCACTGGGCATAGTATTTCATTTGCTATCGCAAAATCAAGCATCCGGAAGGGACACTGCAAATATGTCTTGTGTATTGATTTTCTTGTATTGATTGACTTATATTTGCGTAATGTCTTGGTCTTTTTCAACAGTGTTGACAAGTATCAATATTAACACCGGACTTAGACGTTTAGATTTGGCTGTGCGTATATATGACTAGTACTGCGCAGATTCAGTTTCACTTTGGCCGGGTGGCTGAATCGAATCACGGACAGACAGACAGACGGACAGACAGACAGACAGACAGACAGACAGACAGACAGACAGACAGACAGACAGACAGACAGACAGACAGACAGACTTCCCGTTCAAGTAGCCCAAGAAAGACTATCGTCTTTAAAAGTGTAATATTAAGGAAAACAGATGAAGCAGTGGCGGCTCCCCGCCCACTTTCCGGTGACGTATCTATGACGTCACGGAATCTTGCTTGTGCGATTAACGGCCGCCGACCAAGACCACCGCCGAGAAACAGGACTGGGCGATTGTAGTGGGGCCTCTAGTTCCGTCTGATCGCATCACTTGAATGCCGACGCGCAGTTAGCACACCGATAACATGGTTCTTAGTGCTGGCCCATATGACGTCACTCCTGCCCGTAGCACGTCACTGTAGTCCGAAATTTAAAAATTCCGATTTTGCTGTAAAGCTATATCTCGACTATGAGGCGCGCCGCAGTGAAACGCTCCGGATTAATCTTGGCCATCTGGTGACCTTTAAACTGCGCAGAAATCTCGACACGCGGGCGTTTTAGCTTATAATATATAGCTTGCAATAGCTTGCAATCTGAAATCTTTTGAATATTTGTCGCCTTTTTTTTTCGGTTACGAGAAGTCTTTTGTGGTCGGGATGGAGCTGAGTGAATTACCAATTGAACAGAGCGTTGGGCTGCTGATCCTAAGGTTGCGGATCCGATTCCCTGTTGCGGCGGCCGCTTTTCTGATGGAAGCGATAAGCGCAAACGCCTGTATGTTCGGGATTTCGGCGCACGTTAAAGATCCCCAGGAGGCCAAAATTAATCCGGACCCTCCACTAGGGCGCGCCTCGTCGCCTGTGTAGCGTCGGCGCGTTAAAATCATAATGATAATAAAAAAAAGAAGCCCCAGATTGAGGGTAGTTCTTTCAAATTAAACAAAGTTGTGTTAGATGCGAAGCATATCATGCTCGGGGCTGTGTTTCTCCCTCCCTCGTTGTCGTTGTCCGCCGTCCGCACTCTACTGCGCATGCGCGTCTCTTCAGCCCAGTCAGCGTCTGGCCTGACGTCAGCGCAGTCCACTATAAAAAGAAATAGTTAGGCGGCGCCCGGTTTCGATCCCACGACTCTATGGCCGCAACGGGAGGTATTGGCGCTCTTCTCACTGCGCTACAAACCGAGACGGGAGCATGTGCTAAGAACGCACGTTATGTCCTTCACTCATTTAAACTACGTCAAGAAGCTACTGATACAACGAAGGCACGCAAAGCTGAACGTCAACGGAAATGACGAACTGAAAACTAATGGGAACTTCAGTCGACCCCATGGCTGCTTCGCATACTACTCAGGGTTCCCCTACGGCAAGATGGTGTAATTTTTTTTTAGTCTTCAGGGCCCTTTTAAGCGTAGCTCTAGGTTGGTCGCTTCCGCCAAACTCATTTACGTAGCTCTGCGCTCTGTTTGTCCGTGCTTCGTTCCTGAGGCGTGGCGCGTTACCACAGCAGCAACGCCGGCGCCGCCTTTTACCGTAATGGGATGCGGTTGTTTGGGAGGATCTCGGCGCGAACGGGCGTGACTGGCCGAACTATTTGGTCACGTCGGAGTTGCTTTAAATGTGACACAGCGACAGCGCATGAGACAAGGCGTGCTTCGTACCGCGATCCGAGCAACGCTTGCTCGCGTTCCAAGCCCGGGAGTTGCTTTGGAACGTAAAACCCCGATGAAAAAAAGTGATTTTCCAATCGGAGCTAAACTTATGAGCCGTATAAAGTTACTCATTGTTAAGAGGCAACCCCCAACTGAATGTACGGCTGCAGCGGCTTATTTTTTTGGTGCAAGTAAAAAAAAAAAAAAAAAGGCGCCCGCGTCTGCACAATGTTTCAGCGAACGCTTCTATTAGAGCATTGGTTCTCCAATCCGGACCCGCGGACTTAGTGCACTTCCTGAAATATCGTATTTTCGCGCGTATAACCGCACCAAAAAGGCGGAAGTTTCAGGGGTGAAGTAGAGATGCGGATTATACATAGTATGCAAGTACGTCATTCGACGATACCCCGTGACTTCCGGTATCCCGCGGCGCCATGTTCGGGAACCTATAGGCCGCTGGCCGTGGCTGCCGTGGCTGCGCTTGTATGCATGTCAAGCTGTTAATGTGCTCTGCTGTGCGATATCATGACTATATGTGCTATGTACGGCTGCCGCAGCCGCAGCAACTCGTCTGCAAAGGCAAATAACAGAGACCCGGGAACGGGAATGTTTAATTTGCCGAAAGTCATAACTTGGCAATGTGAAAGGACGAGGCAGTTGTCGGAGAAACGGCGACGCGAGTGGCTTGCCCTTATAAACCGCCAGGATTTGAAGAACCTCAACAACATTCGTGTGTGCGGTCGTCATTTCATCTCAGGTAAGCGAAATATTATGTATTTTAATCTACGTTACGAAATACAGCGCACGCGTCCGTTGTACCTGTCTTTTCGTTCTCGTCTTTTTAGCGCTGTATTTTCTTTAAGTAACACCGATTCGCCCACATCAAGCTCCTGCTGCTCTAGTATTTTAATCTGTATGTAGCTTAATTACGATCGTACAGCATCTGCTAGTTGAGAGTTTGCTTAACGTTAAGTGCATCTGACGCTCCCCGCCGGGCCAGGCGAGCATTAATTTTTTACTTCGCTTTGCGAAGATGCATGCCGAAAGTTTTCACGATTCGTTGGTGAATGTACCTACCGCGTTCGAGCACTCGCGCTGTGAGAAATATGCATCGCCTCGTTCGGTTTGCAGGCAAGCCCGCAGCATTGATGGATTACGGGAACCCCGACTGGGCGCCGTCGCAGCTCTTGGGTCACGGACGCGATAGTCCCTCAGCAAGCGAATTGACCGAGCGCTACAACCGACGCAGACGACGTTCCAGGAAGGCCACCGCCGCAAGTACAAGCACCACAGACGAGACCTCATGTGCTGCTAGCGTGGATGTACCCCAGCTAGATTGTGGCAGTGGGTCAGGGCTTCACAGTGTGATGGATTGTACACCCGACGAGCGTCAATCCCCAAGTTGCTCGGCTGACCATGGCACAAAGAAAGGTTTGTACTAGCAGCCTGTCTGGCAGCGACGTCCTTTTGTTTCAACATCCTTCGAATAAAAACTAACGCACATTCCCTTTAATTCTTGCAGATGCTGTCACCCAGACGGACCTCACAATGAACGACATTGCGACCATCGAGGTGGACAAGCAACGGCTCGCATCAGACCTTGAGTTGTCATCAGAGCAAGCACGGCAGTTGGAAGCAACTCTGAACTCCTTCAACACAGACAACCAGAGGCTTGCCACTGAGCTTCGAGAGTCAGAGAAGCAGAAGGAACAGCTGGGAATAACTGAGTCATCACTCCGTGATGACAATGGCAAAGTGATGTTTTACACAGGAGTATCAAATTTCTCGCTTTTGATGGCAATTTTTCATTTTATTGAAGTGGTGGTGAACCACACGTCCCAAAATAGCTTGGCTAAATTTCAGGAGTTTGTTATCTTTTTAATGAAGTTGAAGTGGAACTTTCCTCTGCAGGATCTCGCTTACAGATTTGGCGTTTCGCAGTCCACTGCAAGCAGGATTTTGGAGAAGTGGCTCCATGCTTCGTTTTGGAGACTTAGATCACAGATAGTCTGGCCATCAAGGAAGGAAATCCAGAAAACAATGCCACAAGCATTCGTAGACTCATTTGGGACAAAGGTGGCGGTCGTACTTGACTGTTTTGAAATCAAGATTGAAAGGCCGTCATCTTTACTACCCCGAAGTGAGACATGGTCTCAATACAAGGGGAGCAATACTGCGAAATTTTTAATCGGGATAACCCCCCAAGGTGTAATTGCATTCATATCGGAAGGCTGGGGGGGAAGAACAAGCGATAAGCACATCACCGAGCAATGCGGCATCTTGGACAAACTGACGCAAGGGGACGTTGTTTTGGCAGACCGAGGGTTTGACATTGCAGACAGTGTGGGCCTGTATTGTGCAACATTGCACATCCCTGCATTCACTAAAGGCAAAAGCCAACTTTCAGCACTTGATGTTGCTCGCACACGAAAGTTAGCGAATGTAAGGATCCATGTTGAGAGGGTGATCGGCCTAGTACGTAACAAATTCACTATTATGAAATCCATTCAACCGATCGACTTTGTCTTGTGCAAGCAAGGAGATGAGTACACAGCACTGGACAAGATTGTAACAGTGTGCTGCGCTCTCACAAATTTGTGCCCTTCTGTTGTACCCGAGAATACAGTAGCAGCTGCATGATTCAGTCCTTGTTGCAGCATTCTGTAGTGAGACTTTCTTGCTGTCACTTGTGCATGCTAGCAAAATTCTTATCGCATGTTTTCTTTCAGTGTACTTTTGATCTGAAACTACACGTTTAGATACGTTTAGGTACACAAAGAGGCAGATCCTTTTAACCAAACACTGAACCCTGTAGAATGTCTGATATCACTAGAAGTGGACCAGATGCATTCTTGTTTATTTGCACAAACTGTGAGTGATCAGTGAGAAATCGTTTAAGCTTTCAGTTACTCTCTTTCAGTTATGGCAAAAGCTAGCATGTAGACAACTCGCTAAGCAGTACTCTCCATTACGTGATGCTCTTGCCTCTGATGCATGTTTGTTAAGCACGTATTCTACATGGTTGTTTGATTTCATTATTACCGCTTCCTGTATCATTATTGCTGTATGTGTGATCTGCTTTATATTATTGCTGTTTTATGTTCTTTCCTGGTTCTGAAGTCATTCCACATTGTCATATTATTTTGTACTTTTTACATGAGAATGTGTAGTTACCCCTCTCTGTCCTTCAAAAGAAGTGGTGGGAGTACCACAAATAAACAGAAAATATGCAGGTACTGTTGGCCTAGTTTATTGACAATACTGCCAAGCTCATCACAGATCATAGCATACAGGGCATGTCTGAAAAGTAATGTCAGTGAGTGGAATAAAAACAATTTTTTGATCAGATCAGTACAGCACATTAAAGGGTTTCAAAATACGCTCCTCCTGCATCAATACATTGCTTCCAGCGAGATATCCAGGCATCGAAGACGTCACAGTAGGCCTTTTGCGGAATGTCTTTTAGAACCCTGGTGCAAGCCTCTTTGACTTCCTTTCATGGGAGGTTTCAAGCACAAAAACAAAAAAGTCTGCAGGAGCCACGTCAGGACTGTAGGGCGGCTGGGGAACCGTTGGCACCTTTGAATCGACCAGGAAGCGTGTCACGAGAAAGGTGGTGTGGGCTGGTGCGTTGTCAATGTGGAGTTTCCAATCCCCGTGATGTCAGGCCAGACGCAACGAAGCCTTCGTTTGAGTCTCTTGAGCACTTCCACGCAGTATTTGGCGTTGATGGTTGTGCCATATGGTACAATTTCACAGTGGACGAGCCCCTTGATGTCAAAGAACACAATGAGCGTGGTTTCACACAAAACTTGATGGCATTCCTTTGTTCCAGTGAGTGCTGCATTGCGGCTTGCATGAGAAATGAAAATGAGTTTCATGGAAATGTCTGCTTACTCTCCAGATGGTAGCAGACCGAGCAACCGCGCTTCCATAAGCTAACTTTCAGCTCCACCAATCCCAACTGGTCCTAGCGCGCTGTGACATATAGTGACTTCACAACATAATCACTGACATTACTTTTCGAACAAAACCTTTAAAGCAGACACATTTATTAGGCAAAGCATTTGTAAAGTCATTAAAAAGAGGGAGAAAACATTTACAATATGCAATGATCGCATATAACAGTGGAATACAGGAAACACTGAAACTCGGACACCCCGTAAAAATATTTCATACAATTTTAGTCAAAAGAACAGCAAAGGTTACAAATAATGCAGTCAAATGTGGCAAAAAGTTTAGCATAAAAATAATAATCAGCTTAGCACAATGATGGAGACAGTACACAAAATTTCAACACAAGGGAACAAACTGAAAAGCCATATATGCAGCTCGTACTCAACACACATTATTATTAGCATACACAAGTGCCAAGTAACGGAAACCTTCAATACGTAACCTTCTAAGAAAAAAAAACACAGGTAGCACAGTTGTTACTGGAACTACTTTTCCCAGTAATAATAGAGTGTAAACAAGGACACGGTCCTTTTCATGTTTAGTTAACACGTAAAAAGTTGCTTAGTTAAGAGTCAGGCGTACATCATTACTGTTTTTCTTTACCCCACACTGGCTGTGGCTTCTGTCTGGTCGTGTCCTTGGCTGCTAGCACTGGTGACACATTCTTGGCAAAGCCATAACTTTTGCTTTGGAGCACGTCTTATTCCGAGGCATGTATAGTGGAACCACTTGTACTTGCATCCAGGACCATCGCATGCCAACATTTTCCCAGCTTCGGGGCCTTGGCAGTAGCAGAAACTATGTTTGTCATTGCTGCTGGTGGATACCATGTTTGTCCTAGTAAAGTACTGTGCAAAGAGCTCCGGCAAGACAACATGAGTGAAAAACTCTCTTGCACATGGTAAGATCTTTTCAAAAAAGGCATCTTCTCTCTTAACTCTCTCTATGTGCAAGGATTGTGGCGTCCAGACGACAAAATCACAATATGCAACATGACACACAGCCACCTGAGTCTGCACTTGAAAATAATATGCATGTGTCTGCTTCAAGTGCAGGGTGCCATTGGTATGCTCGAGGCAAAAGTTGTTGGTATCCAATGCGCTTTGTATGTCCTTAGTAGCCAAGGTGTATGGGCACTTGACCTCGACAGTGCCTCTTCCGCAACATGCGCATTCAACCGAAGCATCTGGACTTGCTGCTAGGTATGGGTGTTCTGAGCTTAGGTACACGCCTGTCCTGTGATGTGTGAAGTTAACGCGCTGCTTCATCATTTCTTGCACATAGCTGTGCAATGCATCACTTTCGTGCTGAAGTCCCCAAGCTGTTGCTGAGGAAGAAAATTGATGCTCTTCAGGGTAACAAATTTTCTTTAGCAGGCTTAAAGAAGGTTTGCTAACTGTTGTTGTGCACACATTCTTCATAATTGACGCAGTGATACGCCCAGCTCGGTATGCATACCACTTTTGGCATTTTGCTTGATTTCTTGTAATGCCTTCGACATGCTCAACCATTTCTTCGTTTACTGTGAGCTCTGCAAGGAACTTTTCTGCGCGTGTAATTAGTGCAGGCAGGTCCTCAGAACACGCTTCTGCACATGCCAGACTGCGAAGTTGTTGCGGCTCCCTTTGTCGTGGTGGCTGAAAGAGCTCACTGTACTCGGGTGTTATCATGAAGAGTGCTGGCCTAATGCCTGATTGTGCAACATTCGCATAGAACTGCTTCTGCTCTTCCTCTGTTGGTGGTGGTGGCACCGGTAGTCTTGCTTCTGTACGATTTGTATCCACAGCATTTGAGTCAGGATCCATGCTCTCCATTTGTTTCTTTTTTCGTTGGGAAGACGAGAAATCTATGTCTTTGAGGCGCTTATACTGTGCACGTGAATTATGTGCTGGCAGCCACACGTTGGTTTTTTCTGTGCACGTTCTGGCATCTCTAATACGCACAGCTGTCTCAACAGCGAACAGTGTTGCTCCGATGTGCGAGCACGCTTCGCCCAGCCCTGCCATGCAGGTACAATGTGCTGCGACAATGGTCCCGTTCCCACACCTTCAGCTGGGGGTCCCGCAGCCTCTGGGAATGGTTGACCTGAAAATGAGGGCGCAAATTTAAAAAACTGCACATTAAGCATGTTTTGTGTTGTGGTTATTCTTGATGCAAAGTGAGCACAACACATGCAATCTGCACTGAGGACATGACCACTGGCGAACTAGCTAAGGAGTAGCATGCAGGCCTCCCCCCTCTTCCTCCCCTTGCCCGTAAAAACATTCCTGATACGCCACTGCACATGCCCAAGCAAGAAACCAAATCACCTCCCCCATCTTCCTCCTCCCCTTGCCCGTAAAAACATTCCTGATACGCCACTGCACATGCCCAAGCAAGAAATCAAATTTAATGAGAAGTAGTTCGTGGCAAATTCAACCTCTCGAAGTTTAGCTCTGACTACATGAAAAGAAAAGTCATTAAGGTCGTACTTCAGTGCAGGCAGAAGTCAGTGTAGCTTGCCTAGCGAAGGTGTTTAACGTCACCTAGCAGCGATCACGCAGCTACGCTGTGGGTATGCGGACGGCGGCCATCCCATGGAACATAGCAGCGACAGGTAAACGGGCCGAATTAGCATACTAACTAACGTTGTCAGCTTTCGCTGCTGGAATCGCGTCGTTAAAAGACGCGAGTACACTCTGAAACCGCGCTCTCCTTCGAGAACTCACCTCGCTGAGCACGACGACACGCTTTGATGGCAGTTGCTTCGCTGCGAGGCCTCTAACCCATCCACTTGTGAAGAAGTTATGGGCCTCCAAAGACTTCACCATTCTCATCTCATCCTGTGTGGCGTAGTTCGTCGAAAGCACGAGATAATTGTAAATGTCCGGGTAGGTCGTGGCTGGCAAAAAATCCGCGTCCGTGGTGGCATCGGTTCCGATGCTCAACATGTACGGGTCGATGTTGTCGCACATTTTGATTTTCGACTCGTACCTGGCTCGCGCAGGGCCGACAAGACCGTTGAAATACGATGGGCAAAGCCCAGCACGACTGTTTGATGCCATCACTGCCTCAAACACACTGCAGCTGCTGAGACGGAGGCCACGAAAAAAATCACGACGTGATAACCGCGCGCCACGCCATGCGTGCGCCTGTTGGTGAGGTTCCTTAAGATGGCGGCAGCACCACTGAATGTGACGTCATAGCGGATGTGACGTCACGTGAATACTATGTATATGCGAGGTATTTCCTTTGGAGCAGCTTCACCACAACGCGTGTTTGGTCGTGATGCCCCTGCAGCAGTAATAGCGACTATGCCACTATTATCCCATTGAGAGCGCTTCTTTTGCACATACAGCTCAGAAATATACCAACTGAAAAAAATGTATGCGGAAAGACATCTAGTTACGTAGTCCGCTAGGTAAGTTCTTTTGTATAAACGAATGTGTAATGTTGCTTGAGTAGCAGCTTTGGTCCATCCTTCTATGTATAAAATATGCGGGCAATACGCGGGGGTGTATTTTTTTATTCGTCGACGAAAAGCGCGGGTGCGGGTTACATGCATGGGCGCGTTATTCGCGCGAACATACGGTACTCTTTCTCTCTCTCCATAACCCCACCTCATCTCACTTTTATCAAGCCTAAAAGAAAACGCAAAAAGAAAAAAAAAAAAAGGCTTCACCGCATCGCATGCGTAGCACGTGTTTTAAAGTCGGCTTCTTTCGAAACATCTCAGCTGTGCAAGAAAGCCAGACATACCATAGGGCTTGAGTGACTCTAGCTGCAAGAGCAAGGTGTTCTTCAATATGGCAAGGGTCTGAAATATTTACTCGTGGAGTCCGCCATCACTTTTGCAAGGCCAGACATAATCCCCCGTACCCTCAAGGTTGAGAATCACTCTACTGCGACTGTACATCGAAGAACGAAACTTCAATTAATTTCATTCAATTGCAAATTGCGTAGCCAGCCATGGAAAGCGAGAAAGAAAAAAAAAATCTATGGGGGCACATAAGCGTTTCTTATGACGCGTATACGAAAGAGCATTAGCCCTGTTTCGAAGATGTGCCACTTTCAAGCATTTGTGTATCTGCCCGCGCTCTGCCGCTGCGGGAGCAACAGCTGCCTGTCTCGTGTACGACGTGGAGCAAGGCTTCAGTTGCGTCACTTTTTTGCACCTTAAGCCGACAACAATGACTCATCTTTAGGGACAAAACTTTTGCTGCGTTTCTTGCGGGATTCTGGACTAGAGAAAACTTTGTAATTCTTGAATTGGGCGCATGGCTGCACGCGTTTGCGTCGTCATGAACGTTTTTTCTCCTTGTTGTTAGGCGCTCTGCGCTTCCTGAACACCATTTGCTCTACTTTTTTACTTAACTTTATTTAGAGTTTTTTACTTGCATTTTATTGTGTGCCATTTTTATTTTTTTGTTTTTTCTCTAATTGTTGGCTTCCCAATCTCTCACATTCACTTCACTGCATTGTAATCGTTCCCATCCGGCGTAGCAAGCACTGCCGCTAGCAGAGCTGACCTCTCCAGCTCACATTAACGAGTTCTCTCTCTCTCTCTCTCTCTCTCTCTCTCTCTCTCTCTCTCTCTCTCTCTCTCTCTCTCTCTCTCTCTCTCTCTCTCTCTCTCTCTCTCTCTCTCTCTCTCGAAGCATTAGCCTGCTTGGCGCTGAGCCAGCTTGCACCACCTGGTGATTCCGTTCGCGAGGCAGCGCGACAGGACCGTGTTTGTACGTCTCGGGGTGAAATTACACGCCTTAGGCCGGCTGGCGCCATCTGGTGAATTACCCGCAAGGCAGCAACCAGTGAACCCACATGGCGCGCCGCAGGTAATGAGAACTTGCCGCTGATTTGCCTGTCACGGTTTTCCGATGACCGCGGGGCTTTCGCACGATAAACCAAGTAATGCTCCGAATTAAAAGCAGGCATGAATGGACACGGTACATTAACTGCGGCCCTCTCATTCGTTATCATCGTCATCATCATCATCATCCTGTCTACGCCCACTGCAGGAAAAAGGCGTCTCCCATGGATCTCCTATTATCCCGGTCCTGTGCTAACTGTGACCAATTTATCCCCGCAAACTTCTTGATCTCATCTGCCCATCTAACTTTCTGCCGTCCCCTGCTACGCTTGCCTTCTCTAGGGATCCACTCTGTTACCCTTAATGACCAGCGGTTATCTTGCCTTCGCCTTACATGCCCTGCCCACGTCAATTTCTTCTTCTTAGTTTCTACTAAAATGTCCTTAACATGCGTTTGTTCCCTGACCTACTCCGCTCTCTTCTTGTCCATTGCTCGCTGAGTCGTCCTTAATTTAAGTTATACCCTCTTAGTGAGCCTCCAAGTTTCTGCCCCGTAGGTGAGTAATACTCACCAATCAATGCTAGCATGTTCTCAAACAGCATCACGTTGATGACGTCCACGAAGACCATGACACTTGCGAGGTGAACGACTCCCTGAGGGGGTGAAAAAATACCGAGGCATTAGTGACGGCATCTCGCGATAGGGGCGCTGAAGTGAGCTTGTCGTAGTATTATTCGTAACGGCATCGGCTTAGCGCTGTGATTAGCGCACCTGGCGACTTGCGTTCTTATCTCACACGAACCCCATTTATTTTATTTCACAACGGCGGCCATTCTGGCGTTATTAACGTCGACGCCGCCGCCGCCGACGACGATGACATACGACTCCGGTCGCTTTTGGCGTTTCATGAGAAGGCTTTCGCCTTAAATGTCCCACCCACGCGGCGTTCAGTCGGTAAAACACTTGTCTATACAGGTTGTTTCAAGGAAGATTTTAGTTTAAAAAATATAGGCTTTCGGAGTAAAATTATTTTTCTTGCGCGAAGTGATCAGGTGCCGTGGCGGGCGCAATAAAACGAGTCGCAATTGCTATTTAGAGTAACAATTAAATAGTACTTGTTAATTAACCTTTTAATTATTGCAGTTATATGTGTGACTGTAATGTGGAAATTGTAGGGGATCATCAGTCGACTCAGTGGCTAAGGCGTTGCGCTGCTGAGCACGAGGTCGCGGGTTCGATTCCCGGCCGCGGCGGCCGCTTTTCTGATGGAGGCGAAAAGCAAAAACGCCCGTGTGTACGAGATTTCGGCGCACGTTAAAGAACCCCAGGTGGTCAAAATTAATCCGGAGCCCTCCACTACGGCGCGCCTCATCGCCTGCGTTGCGTCGGCGCGTTAAACCCCACAATCAATCAATCAATCAATCATCAGTCGAACCGATATCCAGCGTTATGTTTGCGAAAATGTAATTGCCCGCAGACGTATGGGCCGAGTATCTCAGTCGTCCAGACGCGCACATTGGAGCTCGCCGGCTGCAAAGCACCGCATTGCCGCGAAGTCGCGCCCCGTGTTGACGTCACTAAGAGACGCGGGGTTTCAACACAGCCGGCGCGCCTATGTTTTAGCCCGGTCGTGGCTTTATCTTATCTCGAACGGAAAGCAGCCCGGCGAACGTGTGACGTGCGCAGCCGTAAGTGACGTCGACACGGGAGCATGGCTTTGCGGCGCTTTGCAGTGACGTTTGCAGCCGGCGAGCTCCAGATGTGCGCGTCCGGAGGACTCAGCCCATTGGTCTGCGGCCGATTACATTTTCGCATATACATATAACGCTGAATATCGGTTTGACTGATTATCCTATACAGTTTCCACATTACAATCACACGTCAATAATTACAATTACAATCACTGCTATAATTTAAAAGGTTAATTAACAAGCACTAATTAATTGTTACTCTAAATAGAGATTGGAACTCGTTTTATTGCGCCGGCCACGGCTCCTGATCATTTCACGCAAGAAAAACACTTTTACCACCGAAAGCCTATTTTCTAAAATTACTGAAAGGCTTCCCTGAAACACCCCACAGCACGGGTTTTTGTGCTTCCGGCCTTGTGAGGTGTTGGCTTAAAATAATTTTGGAGAAATTTAGTGCACCATTCTGAAGTCTACACCGACCACTACAGTCCCCAATACTTGTTTTTAGAGTATCGGTCAGTATTTTGCAGATACAGCCAGTTGCAGTAGAAATCGCTGTTATGGACAAGCATTTTACCAAGTGTAATGAATGGATTAGCGCATCGCGCGCTTTCCCTGTTTGAAAATCTGAAACTTGGTCCAAACGAAGGGAAAACAGCGCAGGGTCGAGGACGAAAGAAAAGGAAAACGCGCGAGGGCCTTTTATTTTTCCGGTAATTTTAGACAAGAAAGGCGGCCTTATAGGGCATATAACCCCATTTTCACGAACCTAACTTAAGTATCACTTTTGCCTTCCGACATTTTTCGACGCCTTCGCTCATGCTGAAGGGCGCCTTTTCGCGATACGGGGGTAACAATTCTTTGGTTGGGTATATTGTTTTGCCATTTTGTGTTATTCATACATTATAGGCAAATCTTCCTATTCACGCGAATAAATGATCATTCGGTCACCTTACGCTGCGGTCTGTCTGTTACCTATTTTTGAAAGACAAAAATGCGTTCTTCTGTTCAGAGCTCTTAGTTTCAGGCATGCTAAACCCACCCACTAAGTAATTTGTTGATGAGGCGTGAATCTGTGCCGGTCACCATAGCTTGCGCCTGCAGATGCACTAATTGCACGAAAGTACTGCGTTGTCACGGTTTGGCAAATGAGTTTGAGGTACCTCGAACCCGCCGCGGTGGCTCAGTGGCTAAGGCGTTGCGCTGCTGAGCACGAGGTCGCGGGTTCGATTCTCGGCCGCGGCGGCCGCTTTTCTGATGGAGGCGAAAAGCAAAAACGCCCGTGTGTACGAGATTTCGGCGCACGTTAAAGATCCCCAGGTGGTCAAAATTAATCCGGAGCCCACCACTACGGCGCGCCTCATCGCCTGCGTTGCGTCGGCGCGTTAAACCCTACAATAAACCAATCAATCAATCAATCAATCAATCAATCAATCAATCAATCAATCAATCAATCAATCAATCAATCAATCAATCAATCAATCAATCAATCAATCAATCAATCAATCAATCAATCAATCGAAATCAATTGAGGTACCTCGAAAAGAAATGATGAAAGGTAGAGTTGCACAACTGGGAAGGGACAAGCCACACCAAAGATTACATAGATGTACCATATCTAGACTAGACTAGACCAAAACTAGACTGATTCCTGCAGCCAGAGGGCAGCATTGCCTCAAACGCCATCCGTGCACCCGTCCGCGTGGCCTAATGGATAAGGCGTCTGACTTCGGATCAGAAGATTGCAGGTTCGAGTCCTGTCGCGGACGTCATAATTTTTATTTTTAACGTTTTTTTTAAAAGACGATAGTTTTTCTTGGGCTACTTAAACCCGTAAATTTTTATCTATCTCTATGTCTGCGTCTCGATACAGCCACCCGGCCGAACTTACAAGAATTATTGAACGGGAAGTTCATATAGCCAAAACCTTTCTGAACTATTAAACCTGGAAACATATACAATTAAACCTCGTTGTAACCATCAGTGATATAGCGAATTATCGGCTATAGCGAACTAAATACGAACTTTTGTTGGTCACGCTTTACAGTCAAACCCGTTTATAGCGAACTGCAATATGCACCGCGATTAGTTCGATATATCCAATAGTTCGATATAGCCGAACCCCCCTATAACACGTTTATTGTTACGAGTTCGCAACCCGCAGGAGCCCCCCGCCCCCTCCTCAACTCCGCCATCCGCGTATGCAGAAACGAACACAGTAAAGTAGCCATTACCATACCAAAATAATCCATTTATTGCAAGTATCAAAGCTACTTTCCGCCTTAACTGCCCACGTTGCAACAAAAAAAAAAAACGGTGATTTTTGTTTTCACTTTTGTTTTGGCGGCTTCAACTAGCATAGCAATCTCTACACGAAAAATTGTTTGCACCATTTCGAGTCCGCGTCCTCAAAAATCTAAGAAGCATTGGCGGAGCACATTGACTGCCGAAAGCTCTTCATTATAGGTGTCGGACGGATTTCACTCGCGACATCATCGGGAACGTTGGCGAGCTCTTCCCACAGTTCACCGATGCTGCTGTCTTGGTCCGGACTCGCTGACGAGGCGGGTTCCGTCGCGAGTCCCGCGCATCGGAAACAGTTACGGAAAGTATTGGGCGTCATGTCGCTCCGTGTGAGGCGCGATGTCTAAGTCGCGGCTCTTGCTCCGTGGTCGCGGCCTATCCACATCTCAATCGCCGCTCCGAGATCATGCATTTCGGCGGCCATTCCAGGCGCCCAGAGTTCGATATATCGGATGTGAACTTCGTTATAAGGAATATGTTTCCCATGTATTTCCGTAACTGAATTATTTTTGTTCGATATATAGAATAATTCGCTCTATCCGGGTTCGTTATAGACGGGTTTGACTGTATTTCAATGACGCTTATTCCGTTATAACGAAACTGAAACCATGAGAGCCGCGTGCGATATCGGATATAACCAAGAAATATTTCACCAGGAGGCTGAGAAGCTACTCGGAAAAACCCTACGGCATCCCAAACTGCAGATGTATAAAGGCCCTTTTGTTCGTGGACACTGAAGAAAACTCCGTCCTGCTCAGTGCTGTTAGTACCACCAGATGAAGATCACAGCCTTTATCAAGCAAGTAAAGACGCAGGCCTGTTTTGTCAAGTGAACTTTGCTGTGTTGTAATTTCACGCACTCATGTTCCGGTTCATTGAGTTTGAAATGCAACGAGGAGAAAGGTAAGGGTTAACTTTGTTTATAGTGGGTTGGAAGCCTAAAAAGGGAATTTTTGTATCAAGTATTTTTGCGCGAGCCAAGTTGTCGATTTGCTAGAGCCGATTTTTACCTCTGCTGTTACAACGAATATCGGATATAACGAACTAATTTGCTGCCCCGATACTACTTCGTAAAAACGAGGTGCGGCTGTACTGTATACCTATCAACATTGTTGAGCAAAAACGGAACATCAGGCGTATTTGGTACACAACATCGATGCAAAAATTGGTACTTGCCGGGTTCATTTATTTTAAAATAAAGGCGTGCTTTATATTTGCGATAGCAAGTAACGAATACGCGTTGAAAACAATATTATGACCATAAAAATAAGAAAAAAGAGCTCGCGCGAGCCTCGACGTGGTGGCAGTGTTCTAATTACAACAGAAAGAAATGGCTCCATTAAGATGGCGCGTGCAATGGAACGCGGGAAAATTGAATTGAATTTAACAAGCCTGCACCGTGTTAGTCGTGGGAGGAGCGGGAAGGGAGGGGGAAGAGCGTGAGAGGTTGGAAGGGGAGAAAACAGAGGCATTGGAGAGTTATAATAGAGCGGAGAACCGGTCCCGGTATGGTACCCGGTAGGCGACCGGCGCTACCACGCGTGTGCAGAGAAGGGAAAACTGGTTGTGCTCATGCGCAAGTGTACCGGGTACCGTACCGGGACCGGTTCTCCGCTCTGCTGTAGCACTCTATTTACGTGGCGAAGACTACAGTCTTTCGACGACATTTGCAGCGAAGTGAGTGGATACGCGGCCAATCTTTTTTTTTTTTTTTTTTGACGTTGCCGTGGCAATGTTTGTCTGTTACTTTCCCATCAGTTACAAGGATTGTAGTTATAAGCGGCTGCAAAATATTTTGGTCGGCAATGTATCCAAAGCAAAAAGTGCATTCTGCCTAAGAAACGCTGGGGGCTAGGTACCGTTTGCGGGCGTTGGATATTACCGGTCCACAATGGAACAAAATCGTCCATCTGTTTGCGAAGCCGACACGTTCGTTATGGTTTTACATCGAACGCCAGTTATGCATTTCGGTCCGTTCCTGATGCATGCGAACTCACCCATCGCATAACGAAAAACGAGATCGGGTACGTTTTGAGCAGCGATTGCGAACATGTAGTTTAAGGGCTAATTTGGTATCAAAGTTGATTTTAAATTTTAACGATGGATTTCTCGGATAGCATTTGATGGTTGGAAAACGAGGAACATCAGGCGCGTTATTTCGCGAGAGTTGAAGAGTAAACTGCCAACATGCCGTCGTCGGAGCCGCGTGACACGTGAAAATGGCACGTTTTTGGTGACATTGGAAAGAGCAGTTGGCACATTTCTAGTATAATATAGTACGCCACAGTATAGTAAAGTATATACTACATACATATTGCCCCAGCTGTCAGTTACGATCGTTGCAACGTCGCCTGCACCGCCGGTGGTGTAATGAGCAATCCCTGATCGTCATCAACCTGTACCTGAGGAGACAGAAGAGAACGCTGACGGCGTGTGTTCAGCGAGCTCGGTAGCCGTTTTCCTCGCTTTTGATCTAGCGGTTCCCGGCGGTTAAACACCTGGTTCTCATTTCTCAACTTCTCTCCGGTCAAGGTCCCAGTGCCATCCGTGATAATAAAGGCACTATTCATAGCTTGCATGAGACGTCACTACAGCCCTTTCTGGATCACGGCTCCAAGCTTCCTCGGCGCTGTTCGATATAAGAGCGGCAGGTAAGAACACGTTCTTCTATCGCGCACACGTACACCAACAGGGCAGATATACAGTGACGTCAGTGCAAACTGTCTATACTATACTACTATGGGGGTTCTCCCCAGGAATTTCTGAGAGGTGGACATTTTGAGAACGAGGGAGAGGGACAAAAACCGCAGAAATTTCAAACTAAAGCACAAAAAAATTCCCCGCATTTCCCCGAGGGGAAGAATGTGAAAGTGCGAATGCACGAGTTGAATTTGCGCGGTTCGGTAATGGTCGCGAAAGAGAGATCACACACACACACACAACTACAAAGAAAGAAAGATGCATTTATTCACAGACACCTATTTGTGTTGTCGTTGTACTTGATTGCTAGAGCGGATCTCAGCTTTGAAATTTCGTGTCAGTACTCCTTTAAGCGGGTGCATTAGCCCTTCTCACGCCCGATTCTTGGCCAATCCCCCACGTGGGTATGTGCCATGTCAGCGGCCAGGCAGCGCGCGCCCATCTCCCCCCGTTGCCAAGGAAGACGAGGAGATTCCTGGCCAATCCCCCACATGGGTATGTGCCATGTCAGCGGCCAGGCTGTGCGCGCTTATCTCCACGTGCGCGGACATCGCCGGTGGACGCAGGTTCAGGGTCGCTTAAGAAGTGCATTCGCACTTAAAAACACTGGCCAAATATTGGGTATTTGTCTTAGTATTTATGGTTCCATTTGGGCAGTGTAGAAATGACGGCAAGGCAAAGCAAAATGAGGTATACCCTTCTGACTATATAGGCTTCACCCCGCTTGAGCATCAACTGAAGTATAGTTGTAGTGCACAAACAACATAAAATATACTAATAGTCTTCAGGCATCATCATCATCATCATCATCATCATCATCATCATCATCATCATCATCATCATCATCATCGCCATCATCATCATCATCATCATCATCATCATCATCATCACCGCCATCATCATCACCATCATCATCATCACCACCACCACCACCAGCCTATCTACGCCCACTGCAGGGCAAAGGCATATCCCATTATTCTCCAATTACCCCGGTCCTGTGCCAACTGTGACCAATTTGTCCCTGCAAACTTCTTGATCTCATCCCCCCATCTAACTTTCTGCCGTCCCCTGCAACGCTTGCCTTCTCTAGGGATCAACTCTGTTACCCTTAATGACCAGCGGTTATCCTGCCTGCGCATTACATGCCCTGCCCACGTCCATTTCTTCTTCTTCATTTCCACCAGTATGTCCTTAACATGCGTTTGTTCCCTGACCCACTCTGCTCTCTTCCTGTCCCTTAATGTTACACCTATCATTTTCCGCTCCATTGCTCTCTGAGTCGTTCTCAATTTAAGTTGAACCCTCTTAGTGAGCCTCCACGTTTCGGCCCCGTAGGTAAGTACCGGTCAGACGCAGCTGTTATACACTTTCTTCTTCAGGGACAATGGTAGGCTGCTATTCATTATCTGAGAATGTCTGCCGTATGCCCCATTCTGATCCTTCTTATTATCTCTGCCTCATGGTTGGGATCCGGGGTCCCAACTTGGCCTAGTAGATATATTATTTTACCACTTCCACTACTTCGCCCCCTATCCCAAAGTGTTGTGCTGTCCCGAGGTTATTGATCATTACTTTAGTTTTCTGCGTATTAATTTTCAGGCCCACGGTTCTACTCCGTTCGTCTCGTGCGGAAAGCATGCTTTGCAATTCGTCCCCCGAGTTACTTAGCAAGGCAACGTCATTAGCAAATCTGAGGTTACTGAGGTATTCTCCATTAACCCTTACTCCCACCTGTTCCCAATCCAACGTTCTGAATACTTCTTGTAAACATGCTGTGAATAACATTGGAGAGATTGTGTCTCCTTGTCTGGCGCCCTTCGTTATAGGTATTTTACTGCTCTCCTTATGGAGGATGATGGTAGCTGTGGACCCATTGTAGATATTCTCTAGTATTTTTACATAATGCTCATCTACTCCCTGGTTCCGTAATGCCTGAATAACTGCTAGGGTTTGGACCGAGTCGAATGCTTTCTCATAATCTCTGAAGGCTATATATAGGGGTTCAGAATACTCAGCGCACTTCTCGATCACCTCATTGATCGTGTGAATATGGTCTATTGTTGAATAACCTTTACGGAACCCTGCTTGTTCTTTAGGTTGACTGAAATCTAAGGTTGCAAAAATTCTGTTAGTGATTACCTTGGTAAGTACCTTGTAGACGACTGACAGTAAGCTGATCGGCCTGTAATTTTTCAGGTCCTTCATGTCACCTTCCTAATGTATTAGGATGATGTTCGCGTTCTTCCATGATTCCGGTACGCTTGCGGTAATTAGGCTTTGCGTATACAGATTTGCCAGTTTTTTAGTACAATTTCTCCTCCGTCCTTCAAGAGGTCTGCTGTTATCTGATCCTCACCAGGTGCTTTGCCCCCTTTCATTTCTTTCAAAGCCTTCCTTACTTCTTCGGTCGTTACTGGTGGGGTGTCTATCTCCTCTGAACTACTGTCTCGTTCGGCATTATCCTGGATGTCCTGGCTACTGTACAGATCCCTATAGAACTCCTCAGCCACTGTGACTATGTTGTCCCTATTTGTGATGACATTGCCTTGCTTGTCTTTAAGTGCATACATCTGATTTTTCCCCACGCCAAGACGCCTCTTTACTGCTTTTAGGCTACCTCCGTTCGTTACAGCGTATTCGATCCTCTCCATATTATACTTCCGTATGTCAGCTGTCTTACGCTCATTAACTTAGAAAGCTGCGTTAGTTCTTATCTGTCATCTGGGGTGGAGATTGTCATGGTTTGCCGTTTCCTAATTAGATCTTTCGTCTCCTGGGAAAGTTTACCAGTATCCTGTCTAGCCATCGTGCCCCCGACTTCTACTGCACACTCCGTGATAATGCGTGTAAGGTTGTCGCTGGCTTCCTGTGTCGTAAGCTCGCCTTCCTCGGTAAGAGTTGAGTATCGGTTCTGCAGCGCGAACCTGAATTATTCTAGTTTATGCCTTACTGTTAGCTCATTAATCGGCTTCTTTCATACTAGCTTGTTACGGACCCTCCCCAAATCTAGCTTAATTCGAGATCTTACCATACGATGGTCACTACACCTTACCCTTCCGAGCACTTCCACATCCTTCACAACGCCAGGGTTATCGCATAATATGAAGTCTATTTCATTTTTATGGTCCCCATTCGGGCCCCTCCACGTCCACTTCCGGCTCTCCCGTTTACAGAAGAAGGTATTCATTATGCGTAGGTTATTTCGTTCTGCAAACTCAACTAGTAGGTCCCCCCTGCTATTTATACACCCCAGACCATAGTTCCCAACTGCCTTGTCTCCAGCCTGATGCTTGCCTACTTTAGCATTGAAATCTCCCGTAACTACGGTATACTGTGTTTTTACTTCAGCCATTGCCGATTCCACAACTTCATAGAAGCGTTCCACTACCTGGTCGTCATGGCTGGATGTGGGGGCATAGCCCTTTACCACCTTGAGCTTGTACCTCTTATTGAGCTAATTACAAGACCTGCTGCCCTTTCGTTAATGCTATAGTATTCTTCTATGTTGCCAGCTAAGCTTTTATTAACTAGAAATCCTACGCTCAGTTCTCTTCTGTCCTCTAGACCATGGTAACATAGAACGTGTCCATTTTTCAGCACTGTAAAGGCTTCACCTGTTCTCCTAACCTCACTAAGCCCTATGACATCCCATTTGATGCCCTTTAATTCCTCGAACAACACATCTAGACTCGCTTCACTAGATAAGGTTCTCGTGTTAAACGTTGCCAGGTTCAGATTCCAATGGCGGCCTGTACGGGTCCAGGGATTCTTAGCACCCCCTGCTGCGTCACAGGTCTGACCGCCGCCGTGGTCAGTTCATTCGCAGCCACTGGAGACTGAGGGCCGTGGGTTAAGTATTCATGGGAGGTTGTGGCCGTGACTGCACCAGGGTGGCCAATCCTGCTTTGGTGAAGGAGTGCGTTACCGGCAATGGTCGCCGGGCTCAGGCCGCACCCCAAGCCCCAACTGCAATTCCAGAATTGCAAGTTTTTTTTTTTTTTTTTTTGGGGGGGGGGGGGGGGGAGGTTGTCCGTCACCGGGATTCGAACCACGGTCTTTCTACACGCGAGGCGGAAAATAAAAAGTTGCCCGGGGGTATATCGTAGCAAAACACGCAGCTTATTTTTCTTCCCCCGTCGGAGATTGAGCTTGGTCCCGGGAGTCTGTGCGAACGCGAATGCGCACGTGCCTGCTGAGTTGGCTTTTAAACACACGTCAGGGGATTAGCGCGCTCGAGAAGTTTCGGGATTAGAATTCCTTCGCTGAGGGGCAAGTGGCCTACTAAGAGGGAGAAAACAAACAAACAAAAAAGCCCGGGATGACTTGTTTAATGTAATAGAAGGTTGAATTGAGTAATTGAAGGTGGTCTAATATAGAAGGTTGAATTTGTGTTGAAAAGAAGACACCATGTTTTTTGACACGCAATGTCATGCACTGTAGCGTTTTCATAAGGAGAAATGAACAAAACGTTTGTACTTAAAGTGACTGAAATTTTGTTTATTGCTCTGAATGTGCTGCATTGATAGGTATCTGCGCATACTTTGCCCATTAAGAGCTTTTCTTTGCATCTCTTCCGCGTATTCTCTCTGCTCGCGTGTCTTTATGCAGCTTGTCGACACATATTTACCCTCGTAGTTGCTGAATTGATGCTTATAAAACGTGAAAAAAAAATCACAGCCCAACAGCCAAAACATTAGCCAATGATGGCTGTTTTTAAGTACGGACGGGCAGCCGGCCCGCTGTGTAAAAAAACGGTCGGGCCGTTCAAAAACCGGGCAGGTGGCAACCCTACCGGAGAGAAGAAACTACGGCAAAGGCAGGGCAGCGTTCTCGAACAAGCAGACTACAGAAACAACGTCGATGATGATGATAACTGAAGAAGAATATACAAATGTGCAGAATGATGATAAGTACGTACATGGAGTGTGGAAGATGATCTGCGGAATGTACCCATCAGTTCACACAATATTGTTTGCACAGTGCTTTAATTATGAGATTATCTAGGATGCTTTAGAGGATAAAACAATTGTAACTTTAAATAAATGGCACATGATTTAGGTTCTAAAAGCCAGGGCAAACCTGTGTGAAAAAACATGGAAGACGCTCACACTAACGCGCTAGACCTGAAAGTAGAGAAGCCGTACGCAAACTTCACGACCAACACGAAGGTTTAACTACATGACTGCATTTGATTTGCGTCTTCATACACTGCAGCAACGACCTTTACTTCATCACTGTTGCTATAAGTGTGCGTTGCTTTCACTTTCTTGGAAGTGATAATCATTGGACATCACCTTGGAATAGCATACGCCATGACTTGACTTTCTTGTTCCGAACCAGTGCTGCCACGATTATAATGAACTCTGGAGATTTCTGGGCCAACTTTGGCCAATCTCCCCAAGTGGGTATGCTTGTCTTGCCAAACGTGCACAGGGACCACTGGGTGGTCGTCGCGAGGGCCACACACACAAGCGCTACGCATTTTTTTGGTTTTGTTGCGCTGACATGCATGTGCTTGGCAATTTCTTGGTATTTTTAACTGCGGACACGAAAAATTACGATTTAACAAACACCTTTGCTGTTAAAAAAACCTCTTTCCAATGCCAAAAAAAAAAATCCCGAACTCGTTTCTAGCACCACAAAATCATCAACATTATCATCGTCATCACCGATTGCTTTGGGGCCATCCACCGCCCAAACACCACCAAAGCCTCTGACCAATGGCAGTGGAGGCAGGTGACTTCAATGTTCGAAACTCGCCCTGCGATCGTCTCAAACCCTGTGACTGCCGCGTGGATCGACGTTACCGCGGCATGCATGAACTGCTTCAACTGGATTTGAACGAGTAGGGATTTATGCGTGCACAAAATTTTTGGTGGCAGTGCAACTCCCAATTGATCCTGCTGCAGGATTTCAGAGTTTATTCTACGCCCGCACACTACTGTAGGTGGTCCCTCTCCCGGGTCTTTGCTGTTCCCCTGATTCGTTTTCCATCCCCCTTGCGCCGTAAAAAATCCAACAATCATCATCATCATCATCATAATCATTCCATCATCATATCATTATAATCGTTTTCAATTTCGTGGTATTCACTACGCCAGACAGGTGGCCCAGCGGTTGTTACCCCTCACCCACACCACACGGCCCGCCCAACCTCTCACGTAACTTGTCCTAGACCAGCGTGCATTGCCTGGTCCACAACAAGTCTTTCTTATGTATTAGTGTCAACCCTGTGCCACACATTACAAAAAACGCATCGTCCCCCCTCCACCCCAACATCATGCTATATATATAAGGGTCCAACAACCGTATTATGTTGCCTGTTATAGGCGGTCCGTCGTTTCCCTTGTGCCTGTGAGTCTTTAGAGCTTGAGCTCTGCGCTTTGCTCAGGGTGTGTCATTTGGGCGCTGGTGTGTGTGTGTGTGTTGCGAGAGCGCACAACACCCACATCTGGTGTCTCCTCGGCGGACCTTCGCACCCTTGGAGCAGCCAAGGGGGCAGCCATGGCTGGGCCCAGCCAGGCCGAAGTTCAGCCGCAGCCTGCCGTGGAACCTCCCGTCTGCCACGAGTGCGGGCATGTCGTCGAGATTTAGGAAGAAGGTGTTCCGATACTCTGTCCGTGCCTCGACGACATGATGGCGGAGTGGTTCCTCGAAAACTTCGTGAAATTCCGCCGTCCAGCGACTGCGCCGAGCTGGTGCAGAAAGCAGTGGAGGCCTCGCCTGGCGGCAGCGCCGTCTTGGTGTCGCAAACAGCGGGAGGTCGACGATGGCGCGTCGACGTCAAGAGCGGTGGCAGCTGATTCAGGGTCTGAGGCCGCGTCCTCTACGACCCAGACATCTCTGCTTCCAGTCGTCGTACCTCCAAGACACCGGGCGAGCCTGCTTCCTAGCTGGCCTGCACTTGTCTCGACGCCACTCGCCAGGTGCGTGGAGTTCGTTGAACATGGCGGGGATGGAGCCGGCCTTAATGCGATCGCATTTCCCAGGTGCCGAGTGAGCACCGTTTCCATGTCAACGAACTTCCAGAGGAAGTTCTGGAAGTGGTCTGGGTGTGGTGCGTGGCGAGCACCGGGTGACCGTAGCCCCCACATTCAAGTTGTGGTCCCGTGACGAGGAATTGTGAGCGGGAGGGCAGAACGCGCGAACGGGGCATTTTTTGCTATCGTGCACTCATGTTACGAGTTCGTGTGTATGCTCTACAGATAGGGTCATGTTAGACAACTTTGTTTACGCCAATCGGCCAGTGTCGTTTGAGACAACCCTACAAGCGGCAGACAGCTGTGCAGATATAATACCCGTGCCACACGTACACGAAAAATGACATTAAATGCTTAATGCCTTAAGTTTTAATGCCCTTAATTTGCTGCTACACGCAAAAATCTAATGCCATTCGCTTTAATGTCATTTTGGTTTAAGGAGTTGTGCACAACTCATTTACCTTCGCGAACACCTTAAATCTGCCTACTCTCGAACGCGATGAGCACCAAATGAAGCCCCCGAAACTCTCAGCACCAGAGTGTTGACGCGGAAATGTAGCTAAACTTCGAAATATGACGATTTTTTGTGCACAATTGGTAGCGAAGTTTTGAAGAAGATGAAGTTCACTAGAACAGAGGCAAAAGTAAGAACATCGCGTTACTCTTCGTGTTAAATGATTTGGCTACCGCTGGCCGGCGACGGCATGCTGAAGGCACTTTTAGAAACGGCTCCCACCAATTTAAAGAAAACACTATTTCTCATAAAATTTTCTTTCGCAAAAAGCAGTTTTAACGCTTCTAAGGCGTTTTTCTCTACACTAAAGACTTCTAAAATATGAGTGAATTTTTCTTTTTGGTCATGATCACCATCATGCCTAACATATTTAATGCCTTTGCGTTTTCGCGTGTAGCACGGCCCGCCCAATTAATGACATTTGCTATCTTAAGGCCTTAAACACTTAATGTCATTTTTTGTGTACGTGTGGCACGGTAACAAGCATGGTGCACGCAGCACGCAGTCTTCAGGCATATGAAGAAGTAAGAAACAAAAAAAAAACACATTTCACTTCAATACCCGTAGGATAACGTAATATATAGCGATCACTTCATAATAGTTATTACTAACACCACACATCAACTCAGGTAACAAACCAATACAAGGAATCACGATGACAAACATGGCGCTTAAGAAGTACTAGAACATACGAAGTTGCGTTATTGTAATGATGAGTCACCCGCGGAACGAAACAGGACTCGAGCAGCACGCTCGAACTTGCGAATACTGTGGTGCCGCAGTGTGGTGAAAAGTGGAGGCTTTTAAACAAAAAGGAAAGTGGGAAGTGCGAGCAGTGACCCCAAGTTTTGCACGCAGCTGGCAATCTGAGACTTCAAAACAACTTGTTCACACCTCTTTTACCGTAACCAGATGGCGGTAAGTGTGTCCCTCTGCAGCTGGCGTTGCTCGCACACAGTGGCCGTTTTTAGTTCCTCAGGGGCTCATTTAAAATGGGTGAGTGGGAGTGGTGGCTGTCCAACTGAAGGCAGTGGGCGGTGAAGTGGAGCGGCGGGCGACATTTCCACCGCCGCCCACCGTGGGGATGAACCCTGACTACTATATACTATACAATGTTATACACTATACTATACTGTACTGTACTATACTATACTGTACTGGAAAGGGGCCAATTTCTCTTCGCTATATTCCGACGTCACCAAAAACGTAGACATTTGCACCCACCACGGTGGCTCCTAAGTTGAACCTTTCTAAGTAAACTCGAGGCCGCGGGATTGATCAATGAACTTGTATGCGGAGGCGAGAAAACAATACGCTTTGAGACAATTCGGCATGCATTTAAGAACTCAGCTGGTCGAAAATAAATGATACACACACACACACACACACACACACACACACACACACACACACACACACACACACACACACACACACACACACACACATATATATATATATATATATATATATATATATATATAATGGTGGCGCTGGCTACCACCCCCAAGCACAGGAAACAAAAATGCCTTAACATAAATGCCCCAGAAAGTGGAGTGGAAAATCACCCCGCCGGTAGCGTAGTGGTTATCGCACCAGACCGGTATTCTGGAGGTCGTGGGTCCGGATCCCACCTGGCGGGCATTTTTTCTCCACTTTCTTTCTTTGTTTTCAAATTCTCTATCTTATTCTCGATCATACTTTTTGTAGACTGCATGCACCACACAGTGTGACTGCTGTGTTTTCTGCATACCAACCTTGACGCATCAAGTATTTAATCTGCATGATGATCGCGTCAGCGCATATTGTTTGTGACGGCACAGCCACTGCGGCCCGTATACGGTCTCCCAGTTATATTTTCCATTTTCAGAGAGCTACTTTCAATCAGGATAGGTCCGATTGAAATAGTGGAATAGTTTTTGGGAATAGCACCTGCCAACGTACTCTAGTTTCGTTGTGAATAAATTCATTTGTTCATGCAAACCAAGGACACGTGTAACAGCGGCCGCGTAATGATAAATCTGTATGAAATTAGCATGAAACCGGTGGGATATTATAGCGAAATTGAAAAACATGCCTCTTTGTCCCGTAAAAACGGCTCCACGCCGGCAGAGGTCGTGAATGCCGAAGCGCTAGTTAACCTCAACCGCCGTTGTTTTGCTGACGGATCGAACGATAATTATTACGATTACGAGCCAATGTTAATTTCCTTGGGGCTACGCAGCTCGGGCAGCAATCCAAACCGACGGTTTCTACATTGATGGCCTTTTTTAGGCACAATCTCTTTGGCCTGGTATGAACTGTGGTAGAAAAAAGCGCGGGTGAGTCAGCAATTTCCCCTCTTCATAATGGTGCAAAAGAGCCTCATTTTCGCACAATTTTGTTCGTCGATTACGTGCCCGTTGTGAGACAATTCTCCGGGCAGAGAAATTTCGGGTAGCTCACTGAGTCGGGTAACGGGAAAATCGTTCGAGGTTTCTCCGTTCGCCTTATGCGCGTACACACACACACACACACACATGTGCACACACACACACACACACGCAAGCACGCACGCAAACACATACGAACGCACGTACGCAAACACACACACATGCACACGCACACGCACGCACGCAAACACACACGCACGCACACGCACACGCGCAAACACGCACGCACGTACGCACGCAAACACACACACACACACGCACACACGCACGCACACACACGCACGTACGCACGCACACACACACTACCGTGCCCATTAAGGCGTAGGGTGTATAAACACGCACCCTGGTGGCGTCCCCGATGGACATGTGCAGTATGCGCAGGTAGTGGACGGCGAGGAACATGCGGTACGAGCCGCGCATGCCCAGCCAGATGAGGATCAGCGCCTGGGCGACTCGCGACGACGAGCGAAGGGAGGCCAGGAAGGGCAGCATGCACACCACCGACACGGCCCTGCAGCACACCACCATTCGGGGGTATACATCCCGCCCGCCGCCGGCCGACAAACGGTGTAGTTCCCAGAGGCTGTGCGTAATGCCCGCATCACACACACGCACCCACTGGATCTCCTACAGTCTTTGTAAAAAGTTTCTAGGCCACGCCAAGGATTCATGAAATAAGTGTAGCCTTCAAGCTTGACCGAATTACTATTTGATTAAAGGACACACGCACGCACTCGATTTGGAGATTTATAGAAGAGCGCAGAACCGGCTCCTGTACGGCGCCCGGTACACGGCCGGTGCACCTCCGCATGCGCCCAGCCGGTCTCTCCCCCTCTGAGCACGCGCAGTGGCTCCGGTCGGCTACCGGTTACGTAGCGGGACCTGTTTCTCGCTCTGCTATAAATCTATTTTGTCAAAAAGTTTTTAGGACACGCCAAGAATTCCAAACCAAAGTTTAACCTTCAAGCTTGACCGAATGTTTGATTAAAGCAAAAAAATTGTAGTGCTTTCGCCAGCCTTTTTTGCCATAGAACAGTTATGTCTCAGCTAGAGGATAGCTTTTATGTTGAACTCTTCGCGGCCTATGTACTACTGGCATGGCCTGGATATTTCTGACAAGACTGTGCATATCTTGACCCTCAGTGCAAACGGTGATTCAAGATGCATGATAAGAATGTCAGTAGTGGCTGGAAGAGTTTACGGAAATGATTTGGGGTCACGAAGTACAAGGCTATACACTACATCAAATAAGACTTTTCTTTTCACGCTTCTATAATGTGATGAAATATTTAGAATATACTTCGCTGCTTTCGCACGATCTTCTGCGGTTGGCGCTCCCAAACCGTATGTCATTTCCGTTCGTTCACATATACAAACTAGGGAATCAATGGAGATTCCGGACGAATTGCAGAGATAAATAAAGCTTAGGCGCAAGAAGAAACTAATACTCATAATTTGGGTAGAGAGAGAAAATAGGCTGGGTATACAACTATAGCGACAGCGAAGTATTGTTCGAGTCCAGTGCCATATGGGCGGTAGCCGGTTCGTACGCTCTTTCCTATCCCCTGTTCCGGCTTATGGAAAGTAAACACCAATCCGTACTTCGCAAATTATTCGTACGCGACAGGAAGGCAAGGAGGACAGTAGTAGCGGCCAGTGGCAACCTCCGGTTACTTCTGGAACATTACGAGAATGTAGCATCTATTCCTCCAGCTGCGGGCTGAGAATTAAAACCAAGAATTCTAGCCGCGCTTTCCATCAAACCACCACGTAATACCGGTGGGATGTGGGTGCCCACAATGAGTTCTTATAAACGCCGCGGCGCAGGAAATTAGGGCAAACTTTGTTGATTTTCCACGGCGGTGTCCATTAAACGGCAGCAGGTGCGAGCTACAGTGTCACTAGATAAGGTTACGGAGTACCGGCACTCTTTTCTGCTATTGTTCTGTGCCACCGCCATGATCATTGGTCAGTTTGCATCACGTGACATTTGTTGACACTGCGGCGGTTCATGGGCGCCCCGATTTTGTTGCTTATGCGTTTCCAGTCGGCCAAGTGTGGTAGTCTTTGGTTGTCCTTCCCACAGAGTTTCTTACAATATACACTAGAGAGGAATCCGGCGCTAGCGTCTATGCGGCTCACATCAAAGCCGTCTGTGCCGTCATGGGCCGCCATTATACCATGCACTCGCCAAGTATCATTGGCTTGGATTGAAACGTTTTAGTGGCTGTATATTCGAACACAGTGACACAAAAAACGCAAAGAATGCTATGGAATTATATAAGTGGAAAATTAAACAGGCTGTTTTAAAGATAAGAAAAAAAAGCAGTAAAACGTATATCTGCAGGAACGGTTGTGCCTACTATTCTGCAGGCGAAGCTGGTAGTTAACGACAATGTTAGTATTTTGTGAGAAACTTATTAGAGACTCTTATTTTATTAGTTTTACCATTATTTCAAATAAGTTGTTTGAAGAGCTTGGAAATGTTTTTGAGCGTGCCTATGAAAACGTCGTCTTCGTGGCGAACCGGTGCACCGACCGTCAGCTACAGTTTAACAAAACTTGTTTCTGAGCGCGTTGGTTCATACTTGAAGAAAAAGGAAAGCGTGGTGTTATTAAGCAGTCGTGGGCGAAGACAAGATATGGACCGTCGCAGGCGCGCGTATCTGTTCTATCTGGTCTTCGTCGAAATACGTTTGGTTTCTTTTTTTTTTCGTCAGCTACAACTTTCGCGACGGCATATTACCCGCTCAGTCTTACGTTCCTTCAACTGCGGCATGACCAACGTTAGGTACGATCACGTACTGCCTGCTCTTTCACCGCGCACCCAGTTGCCACGGCTAACGGCAACCACAGAACAGAGAACATTTCGGCTACCTCGTAGCTCGTAGACGTGTTAATGCATAGCGAAGAAAGTAAATCCAAAAAGCCACTGAAGAATCCAATTATCATGCCAAGCCCAAGCCAGAAGCTGTGGTCTTCCCATAACCCCCCCACGACGACATAGGGTCATTTCTTTCTCTATGATAGGGCCTCCTCGATTATCAGTCCCGGATCGTCCGCGGACTGCCCGAGACGCGATACGGCACTCGATTTTCCCATGTATTCCTATGGGAGCCGGTCCGGATGTAGTCCTTGGACTGCCCGCGGACCGTCCAGGACTGGTAAATCAAGGAAACCCATAAATTCGTAGGTGCAGTTTCCTCTCTAGTATACTTACTAAGAAACCCTATGGTCCTCCCTGCTTTGCGGCTGCGCGTGACTGACGTCGTTCCGAACGCGAATCGAAGATAACGCGTGTAACAGCATTTTAGCAGCAGAAGTGTGCGCGAAGATGGCGTGCTGCTGCATCTTCGGCAGTGTTTTGTTAACAAACGACCCGGTCGAAGTTAGCGGCGAGGCCGTAGAAGCGGCAATATCACAACACTGATGAACGACAAAATGACCGCCGTTGCTGACTTGCGTGCCTTAGTGGCGCTACTCTGATACCTTATCTAGTGCGAACTACAACGCATGCAGCTGCTCACCTGGAGGCGAGGGCGACGAGGTAGGTGAGGAAGGAGGCGCCGATGTCGGAGGCCTGGATGTTGGGCGTGATCTCGACGCCGATGTAGAGCGCGCACAGCAGCAGCGATATCACCTCGCTAATGTCGTGCAGCACCTCCCAGTACCTGCGCCCGCGCCAGGGGCGCCCGCTATAGTTGAGGAATCACTAGGTCGCCCCATGTGCCCAACACTGGCGGATGCGTACCCGCAGGTCTATAGCAATTCCTCCTAAGGCATTGCTATATGACTTATGTTTATGACTTATGTTTAAGACTTATGTTCAAATGACTTATGCTTCATTTGAAGGTTGACTTAGAATGACCGCGGCGTCGACACAAATTTATTTATTTAATTTATTTATTTCAGTACCCTAAGGGCCCGTCAGGGCATTACATAGTGGGGGGGGGGGGGGGTTCTACAACACAGAATGCAAAAAAAGTACAGATAAACAATTGATACAAGTGGGAACACAAAAAAACACCGCAAGATAAAGGTACACAGGCGGCGAAAAAAAAATGACGCAACAACGCAAGTGGGCCACACAAGCAAGGCCAAAAGAAAACCAAGGCGTATGCCATCCGTGTATATGAGACGATTAGTCGTTATAGTAGAGTTAATTATTGGGGATTGAGAGTTGTCATTAGTAAGATGGGATTCAGTTGGAGTAATGCGAATTAAGACGTATTAAGGTGGATGAAGCAGGGTATGAGGTGGAATAAGAGTGATTAAGGTGACGAAGGATAACGATAGAATTACGTGGGGTTACATAGGTTAAGGCCTATTAGTATGAATTAAGATGGATAGAGATAAACTAAAAATGGTAAAATAGCGAAGATTGATTAAATTAAGTTGAATTAAGAGAAATTAAAAACGGTAAAGTAGCCCGGCTTGATTAATATTACCATGGATTAAGATATAATTAGTGAATTAACATAGATTAAGGTGGTATAGTATGGATTAAGACGGATTATAAATTAAGCATAGTAAAATAGCGTGGCTGTTGTGCGAACGTATACGGACGGGTATGAAATATACCCGCCACAACAGTACGCCAGGGCTTCAAAGCGCGTGAGAAGACTTAGGTGTCCCCAAAATACATTACTGCTGTTGCCTCGGTGGGAAAATTCGCGCAGGGTTTGAGGCGACGGAACAAAGACGAATTGATGGGCGAACACATTTTATGTCCGATTTTTGCCGCGTTCTTGTTCCTTTGTCCAAAACAAACAAGTTGCCCGTATGGCTGCTAACAGTGGAGGGGTGCGTTGACGCCTTCTGCAGTACAAGCCATACCTTTGCACGTTAGTGTGTGCTTGTCGTCTCCAATTTGAAGATCCTACGAGGCCACCACGTAGTGGGTGTATGAAGCCTAAAGCAACGTGCACACTCGCGTCGAACTTGCCGAGCCGCCCTGCCGTCATCCGCCAGCGGCGTCGCGCCGCACCGCAGGCAGGGCGGCACGGCAAGTTCGACGGTAGTGTGCACGTAGCTTTACAAGGGCGCGTGCCATCGGTAAATGAATGTGTCAGTGGGTCAACCCATCGGCATTCATCGGCAGCGGCTGACGGCGGCAACAAAAAAAAAAGCATTACCAGTCAATGCCGTTTTGTCATCCGCTCAACCAATTTCGTAAAGGGAAAAAATTACGCGCCATCGAGAAAACGCGTTGCTAAGCAACACCGTGGATGGTCGCGAAGTCTGACGCCGCCAGAAGCGCGTCGCCTGCTAGCGCGCAGAAACAAGCAGCGCCAACATCGCTCGAGCGCTACCATCCACATTTACCTTGTTGAAACGACTTTCAAACTTACACGCGAGCGTATATGCCTCAGCTTGGAGATTCGCGTCGCGAGGGAAGAGAGCTCGGCTTTGAATGTTGGCACAGCGTTATCAATGACGTCAGCGGCGCAGCTGTCACAGCGAAATAATGTACGTACGCGACTCTATTGTGTTGAAGTGCACTAAAATAAAAATAATAATTAGGGAAACAATAATAAAAACAATAGGATAATATTACATGAATAATCACATTATAAATGAGAGATAGTACCTTCACGCGGAAGGCGACGGATTTAATTTGTGGAACGACCTTTTAAGTTCTTTTCTGCGCACCTCCTCTGAAGGAACGCCCGAGAATGAAAACTCTGACCTCCAGCTCAGCAGCGCAAGCAGAACATACAATGCCTTGCGAAGCTAGATGATAGGATCCGCGAAAATTTACAGCCAAATCCACAAAATAAACGAGCCCTCGATCTCCGCGAAGCGATTCGGTGTCGCCAAGCCCGTCCGGAGCAAGCGCGCCTTGCTTGGCGGTGCTACCTCTTGAGCTCCTCGTGAAGCCCCGTGGTGGTGATGAAGGTGTCGGTGCTTATGAGCACGCAGAAGAAGACCATGCCCAGGATGCCGCAGCCGCCGAAGTACTTGAGCACCGCGAACACGGCGTACGCCGAGGCAACCACGAACACCACCATGCTCTGCGCGTGGTACTTGGCGCGCCGGAGGGTGGCCGTCACCAGCAGCGCCGCCAGAAAACCCACCGCCGAGCTCAGCACCACCGACGTGCTCACCTCGAGAACCAGAGGCAGGACGCTGATGCCTGCGCCAGGAAAAGGGTCCGTGAAGCTACCAAAAAAAAAAAAAGTTGGAATCCCTGCTACGAACTCGTGGTTTTCATTAGTGACTTTAACCATTTGATGTCCAAGACTTTAATTGTTTGCTTAAGATTGTGAAAACATTTTTATGAACTGAAATGGCTTCCGACATCATAAATATAAAGTCAGAAAAAAGTAGGTTCATTAGGACGGACACAATGACCCACTGGGCACTGGGAAACACTGGGCACTGGCTACCCATACATCAGTTGAACAAGACAGGTACCTTCATCAGCATGATTTATGCTTCAAGTGAAGACAATGAAGAGTAGAACCGTGGGCCTGAAAATAATATGCAGAAAACGAAAGTAATGATCAATAACCTCGGGAGAGCACAGCGGTTTGAGATAGGTGGCGAGGCAGTGGAAGTGGTGAGTGAATATATCTACTTATGCCAAGTTGTGATCCCGGATCCCAACCATGAGACAGAGATAATTAGAAGGATCAGAATGGGGTGTAGTGCATACGGGAGACATTCTCAGATAATAAATGGCAGCCTACCATTGTCCCTGAATAAGAAAGTACGTATATGACAGCTGAATCCTACCGGTACTCACCTACGGGGCGGAAACTTGTAAGAGGGTTCAACTTAAATTGAGGACGACTCAGCGAGAAATGGAAGGGAAGATGATAGGTGGGACATTAAAGGACAAGAAGAGAGTGGAGTGGGTCAGGGGACAAACGCGTGTTAAGGAAATACTAGTAGAAATTAAGAACAAGAAATGGACGTGGGCAGGACATGTAATGCGAAGGAAAGATAACTGTTGGTCATTAATGGTAACAGAGTGGATCCCTAGAGAAGGCAAGCGTGGCAGGGGGTGGCAGAAAGGGTGATGGGCAGATGAGATCAAGAAGTTTGCGGGGATAAATTGGTCGCAGGTAGCACAGGACCGGGATAAATGGAGATCCATGGGAGAGGCCTTTGCACTGCAGTGGGCGTAGATAGGCTGGTGGTAATAACGTAAAGTTTGTATTGCCATCACTTGTCATAACAACGAAATTGCACAATTTCGCTTACCTGTCACTAGCCCATTGAGCCCGCAGGCTCGATGCGAGTTGACACGCGTAAAGAAGTTTTTTTTTACCACACGAAAATACTCTGCCCTCTCTTCTTTAATTTTTTAAGGTCCGGGAACCTTTGTCTGTCAACAGGTGGTGTTAAATGTCGGGGAAAAAAAACCTCACAAAGTGCGAGAGAGAAAAATATTCGAGTTTTTGCTCTTGATAAACATTGGGCCTCAAAGGGTTTTAATCTACTCAAACGCTCAAAGAATGCAAATTTGACGGTTTGTCGGGGAGTCAGGAAGCGACGCGAGATCATGTCATGCGCAAAAGTCTGCACTGTTTTCATAGCACGCAACCAGGTGCATTATGTACATAAAAAAGAAACCGTGCGCTGTCCCAGGTGCCCTGGGTAAAGTGGAAGCCGTCATTCCGGAAGTAATATATGCGGAATAAATGCACGCGGACATTTCCACTCACGCTTGTTGTTCTGGATCTGGCGCACGATGATGCTGAGCATGTCCCAGCTGAGGATGGCGCTTACGAGCGTCTCCACGTTCAGGATGGTGGCGATCATCGGGTGCTTGCCTACGGGATGAAGAAGAAGACCGTTACGAGACAACCGGGCTTTGATATCAAACAGTTTTGTAATCGGCAATACTAGAAATGAGCATGTAACGCATCTACTGTTCGGACTCAAAGCTGATGCCTCTGTCACAGGGGCAATGTCGGCAACCTGGTCGTCATTCAAGGCCGACCGTTGCGATGCTCGTTTGCCCGCGATGCCACGACCTTTATGCTGCAGAAATAAATCAATCGAGCTACTGGAGTGTAGAAGAAAAAAAAAAAAAAAAAACAGGCACTGGAAACTAGAACAAAACAGGTTTCAAACATTTTTTGGCCACCAGCCGTTAGTCACATACAGAGACATCACTCAAAATTATAGGCTTTCCCGACAGATATATCCGCCAGGCCATAAATCCCCCACAAAAGAGCAAGGAAACTCACTTAGGCAGCTACAGACCAATACTTTTCCTCACTCTACCAAGCTTCACGCTATATTCCCGACAATGTATACATCCACTTGCCCTCACTGTGGAGAGTTCTCAACCTTATATCACATGGTGTGGGCTTGCCAACATAATAAGAACATAGACACAACACGAAGTCCAACTTCAGAGCAGTGGGAGCGAGAGCTGGCGAGCTCTTATCCTGATCGCCAGCTTCGGCTCGTCGAGAGGGCGAAGGCGGCAGCAAGCTCTACTGGGGTCCTGGACTGAGGACTCCACTCACAGCGCTCTTATCCGATATCAATAAAAGTTTTCCTCCTCTCCCTGCTGCAAAACGGACGTTAACGGAAGGGGTTCCGGCATAAGTCGGTCCTGGAGCGAATAACCGGTTTTGGGAAATACGGAACCCGTTCCGTTCAGATCCGTTTTTGCAATTCGGAGGGAGAGGGCGCGTGCACTCACCCTTGTTGAGCAGGCTGTCGGCGACGGAGACGCGCTCGGTGCACGTCTGCAGCGCGCCCAGGATGAAGGGCCAAAGGCGGCCGAACTGGCTCTTGATGATGGACAGGTTGTACTCCATCATTAGGTACGTGTTGATCACTGCGAGTCGACGATACACGCTGCTGCCTGTCTGTCGTACACATCATGCGATATTCGTTAGATCGGTAACAAATGCCGATCAGAAACCGCTGGTGAAGGGGGTTAAGCCGATCAGCTTCTATCCTCCATTTAAGGTTTGCCTCTTTTCCTGCGCGGAATAAAGCACAGGAAAGGAGACAAAGCGCAGATATCGCCTGACAGCTTTGCAGAGTTCTATTGTATATAAGAAACGAAGGCGTGCCAATCAGCAGCTGAGCCGAATTCGATAGTCCGCAGAGTCGGATTACCGAACAAACAGTTTTGGAAATTTGCGACAAATGCAATACGAAGATCGAGCTCCAAGAAAGAAAGAAACAGGGCATTGTCTGTTCAAAGTTTCTTTAGAGTAAGTGAAGCGAAAGAACACTGAACTGAGCCTTAGAAATGTCACTGTTTCGTAGGAAATGTGACGAGCAGGAATGAGCCGATCTTATTTGCGTTTTACTCTATCTGTTCGCTTTCCCGAAAATAAGATAATATTCCGAAGAAATACCGCATAAAGCGGAAAAGAAAGCCTCACCTCGTTGACAACTATCCCATCCGAATAGGTTCTCTAGCCCATTTCCGTGCCCTTTTACACTTGGGTTGCATTTTCATAATTTCGTTGTATTTTATTGTTTATGCTGTATATAAAAATCTTCCTAGCCTACAGTGACAAGTTATCTACAGTGTCCCCAGAACTACCGGGGGGGGGGGGGGGGGCGAAACCCATTGGGCGCTGGGGCTGCTGGCGTCTCATGTCGTCGCCTCATCTAGTCACGGCACTAAAACACCGCCGCACTTATTTACACCTCGCGCTAGAACGCAACGCGTACTAAAAAAGGGCCCATCTCCCCGCGAGGGGGACTCGAGTAAATGCGTCGCATAGGGGGTGGGTGTATTGCGTTAACGTTTAGTGTTTGGGGAGTTGGTGGTAGTGAATGCGTTGTATCAGCAGTTTCTTGACGTAGTTTGAATGAGTCAAGGATATAAGGCGCGTTCGTGGCCTTTGATTCTGTGTCGATTTTGTGGCGCAGTGGGAAGAGCACCATGTACCTCGCGTTCCGCCCACAGGTAGTGAGTATGCGTTGTATCAGCAGCTTGTTGACGTAGTTTGAATGAGTCAAGGATATAAGGCGCGTTCGTAGCCTTTAATTCTGTGTCGGCTTTGTGGCGCAGCTAGTGGGTAGAGCACCATGTGCCTTGCGTTCCGCCCGCAGGGTCGTGGGATGGAAACCAGGCGCCGGTAAGTATTATTTTTTTATATAGTGTAGGGGGAGGGGTGCGGACATGTTGTTGAGAGCGAGGAGGGTAGCCTGATGCGGGAGAGGAGGAGTGGGGGAGAGGGCGCACCTGGAACGGCTGTTGCGGACGCCGAGGCACGCCAACGCCGGGTGACATCGTGAGTTAAAGAAATGCTCTGCATTTAAAACACACCGGGACACTCGTTTTCCAACACCTCGCGCTAAAACGCTTCGTGCTTCAAGCACAGCTGTATACCTCTACCCCCTAACGTTCTACGCCAAGGCGCCAAGAATACACTTATGCACTGCATGCTTCACCCCTCCCCAGGTTTCACGTTAGTAGAGATGGCCCGGGATTTTAAGTGTGAATACACTTTATAAGCGACCCCAAACCATCCACCGCCGGCGTCGGCGGCGGCGGCGTCGGCGGCGTCCGCAGTGCTCCTCTATAAAGAAAAACAGCATCCGGCGCCAGGTTTCGATCCGCGGACTTTGCGGCCGCAGCGCGACGCTCTACCGATCAAGCCACGGACGCGACGGTGATATCAGCGTTGACGCGCCTTATATCTTTAACGCATTCAAACTACGTCGTCAGCGGCGTGCGTTGGCGACTCAGCGGCGTTATAGCGGCTTGATAACTGCGTGGTGTACACGTGATACTACAAACCCGATGGAATAGATGGAAGAGAAGGCGGCGAGGCGGTTGGCTGCGGGGGCCGAGCGCAAGCGCCGCAAGCGGGCCGACAACCGTGTATTCGCACTTTCACATTCTCCCCCTCGGGGAAATGCGGGGGAATTTTGTTTAAAGACGATAGTCTTTCTTGGGCTACTTAAACCCAGAAATTTTGGTCTGTCTGTATGTCTGTATGTCTGTCCGTCTGTCTGTCTGTGATTCGATTCAGCCACCCGGCCAAAGCAAAACAATGCCTGCGCAATAGTCTTATATAGTCACAGCTAAATCTACCCGTCTTGGTCCGGTGTAATGTTCATACTTGTCAACATTGTTGAAGAAGAACAAAACATCACGCAAATATGAGACAACAAATCAATACAGAAGTGATATTTGCAGTGTTCCTTTATAAAAATTCAAACATGCTTGACTTTTGCGAAATTAAATGCTTCATCAACTGCAGAAAAAGAATTCACTCCGCCGTCGCCTGCTGTCGCCCGCGCCACTATAGCTTCTGGTGCCATTTTAAGAAATCAACCGGCAACAGTTACGCAAGGTTCCACTAGATAGTTTCCACGTTCTGTTTGCAACGCACGTGGAGTAGGGAAACGCGGTTCTATAAAAGTTGAAGTAGGGTGCCTCGATTAACGCGCGTCTTCGCGATACGGCAGCGTTCGCATCGAGACACCCGGTTTGGAGCAGCGGAACGCGGGAAATTTAAGATGATTTAAGCAAACGTTTGGCATCTTTACCTTGGGAGGAGCGCGACGCAAGAGGAACAACATGACAGGTGAGCGGTAAAGCGAAGGGAGGCATTTACTTCGCAAAAGCCGATAAAGACTATCGTCTTTTGACGTCATTTGCCACGAAAGGAGCAGATACGCGGCCAATTTTTTCTACACCGCGACTGCATGGGTCCGCAAGAAAGAACCAAGCCATCAGAATGGTCTTGACGTTGTAAAATCATTGCCAATGAAACGCGAACACGAAAGTGTGAACCAGAATACAAGAATAATGCGATTTCTTTACGTGCAATTGAAATTGTCGCGTGGCTTTATTACAGTAACAAGGATTTAAAATGAGTCTGCCCAAGCATACCACCAGTGAGCCATGCTGTTACCTCCACTATCATATTCCTTGATTTGGCGGGTTCTGATCCATAATGTCGTGTTCTCATGTCACTTGTCCATGACTGTACGTAATGGACGATCATTGCTCGTTCAGAAATTATCCTCACACACCCATTATCCTAAGAAGTCCTCACCCCACTGGAGCCGGGGGGCGGAGGATAAGGAGCAGAGCAACTCTCCCTTATCCTACTCTTCCGCGGCAGCTATCTCTCGCTCACCGGTGGTGCCGACGGCGAAGAGCAGAATCTCGAAGAGGCACCGGCGGAACACGTAGAAGTTGATGCCGTGCGTCGCGTGGAAGGCGAGGGCAGGCAGGAAGATCACCAGCAGCTGGGCCTCGTTGAAGCTGTGCGAGGCGTCGGCCGCGATGCGCTGGAAGTCGGCCGTGAACGTGTAGCCGTACGAGCTTCCAGTCGTCAGCACGAACAGCACCAGCGTGTGCGGCAGGTGGAAGCTCTTCTCCAGCACCTTGAGCACGCCTGCCATGATCATACCGCGCATGCGCGACACACAGGTCTCTCAACCCGAGTCGGTTTCATGATAAAACGTGCACGTTGTTGGGTGAGTTGGATATGACTACAAAATAACGGTGACCAGATAGGAGAGAAGCGTCCGTCCTGTCTGGTCCTGTTGTCGTCCTGTCGGGTGACTGTCTTTGTCTTGCCTGCGCTAAACCTTCATTTAGTTCCGTAATGCTTGCTATCGGTTAATTCGAACGGAGGACAGACGGCTACACAAAAATTGTGTGGCCCTGCTTTTGATGACTAATCGCTGCGTGCAAAAGAGATTTGGTGATAAGTGATGACCTACATACGTTTTGAGTAAACTCGCATGGACGCAGCACGGGCTTTTTCGGTCCCTCAAATGTGCGCTGTAGACTGTATCCCTTTCAGACGCCGCTCGCTATTTCCCCATACAAATTCTTTTTGTGGTTTCTATGCTCTGTATCTCACACAAATAATGAATTGGCACAGGTTACTGACTCCAACACAATCTTAGTTTTTTTTACAGTCATGTACAGAATTGTATACATAGCGTCACCGAGGCCAAGAGCGCCAAGTAGTGCTGAATATTTCCACGTACGTATATATTTGTGTGGTATGCATTGTTTCTATATTTTTAGGGCCTCAAGTCTTTTGAGAAAACGAGGAGAAAGAGTTGAAAAAGCTCACCCGCTGAAGCAGTCGCGTGCGTCGCCATTTTGTTTACGGTTGTGTTATTTTTACTAGCCGCCAGATGACCCTAAAATCTTTATTGTAAGACGAAAGATACAAAATTATGCGAAACTAGTGAAAACTGTCAGTTTTGGTATTTCTTTTTGTAAAAAAAAAAAACTGCAAGATTGAAGTGTACACAGCTGTGTACATAGCATCTGAAAGGGATATGCCCTGAACACTTGACTATGTATCATGTTTAGAGCGGGATTTGCCTCATTAAAGCTCTACCTGGACTGTGAGGCGTGCCGCCTGGAGGCCTGTAGATTAGTTTAGGCTACCTGAGAATATTTAATGCGAGTTAAGATGTCGTACACGCTCATCATGTCTCGAATCTTATGGTGACCTGCCAGAGTACGCGTCATGGGTCCCATTTTGATCATTTATATTTTGATAATTTCTGTGTTCAGGTGAAGTTTCGGGCAGAGCACCCAAGCAACTGAAGACTGAAAAATCTGTACACTGGGAACACAGAGTACTAGAGGGACAACGACATCATGTCGGGATAAGCATGCCCTTGTCTCATTTGCACCAGTAAGTCCAGCTTTCGTCGGCTGACACAAAGGATGTACTTGCCTGACAGTGCGATGATTGTGAAAGCAAACATGCCTTGGTAAGCCAATTGCTCATCTCTAAAAAAAAAGACAAGAAAAATGACTGCATGGGAAAAAATCCGACACGCGTTAGCCAGTGGCACAGAAATTACTATATTTCTATCGTGCGAATGTATGAGCGTCAAATTTTAAACCATATGTCGGCGATCTGATAGATACGAATCGGTGCTTACTCGTGTATCCGCGACTTCTTAATGTCGCCCTGCAACAAACGAAGGCACCATGAATGCTGGAAAGGTGGCATTTGTTAAAACCCAAGTTCACGTTTTACGCACGAATTGTACGTCGGGGGTGTGGATGGTTTATCGAACGCCGTTTTATCGACGCACAGTATTTGTTAAAATTTTATAAGCCAAGTCGAAAGTGCACAGGCCGCAAAAAATTCGATGTACAAGCTTACATCCCGAGCGGGTTTGAAACGTTTTATGTCGGAAAGCTAGAGAAAACGACTTTCTTTCTTACTGTCATAAAATATTTCTGTAACATTCATAGGTAAAGCTTATTCTCCGAATTCTGTATGATCGAGAAGGCTTAGGATTGGCCTAGACAATTTTGACAAAGGGGGTACGTACGTTTTATGGAATCCGTTTTATCGAAAAAGCTCCTCCCATGTTTTCTGTTTAACAAAATTGGCAGTCATTTTTTATCGCAGAGTCTGTCACAACAGCGAGTTAATTTATTTAAAAAGAAATTTGCCCAGACTATATACTTGTTATTTGCAGTTTATTTATTTCCTCCGCGCTTTTTATATTTCTCCGATGGGCAAAGTTTGTCTCCAAATATTTCGCTATGTTCGTAGCGCACGTGGAACTGTTATACGGTAACGAATCTCCTTTCTCCTTAATTCTTCAGTCATCCCTCTAAAAACAGATACATGTAACGGCATTATTATTTTTGGGTTGTATCGTGATGCATTGTATTGTAGAGTACTGTATGTCAGGACTCTTAAATAATTTATCAAACCAAAACGTCGACATAAATATTATCTCCACCAGAAAATTGAAAGAGCACGTCATAGAAATGGGAAAAATTTTAAAACACTGATAAATGTCTGTCGGCTATGCATATCGCAATTATATTCTTTTGTATGAATTTCTCCCTGAAACATTTCCTATAACGCAATTTGTTTTTCTTCTTTTCGCCTACCGAAAATGTTTTCTTTTAGTTTATTACATAAACCTATTACTTCTATGGCTGTATGTTTTAATACGCAGGTTGCTTGTTGTTCTTCCATCCGGTATTTTGCCCCCCTATATGGATGTGCAGTTGTTCCTACCACTGCACCGAGTATTCAGTGCTCCGGCTCATTAAACAAATAATATTTCAGTTGGATATATGTATATATGTGTGTGTATCCTATTTCTTATTATAAATGTATATCCGAGTGTAGATATGATTACTTTTGTGCATTTTTATTTGTAGTCAGATGCGTACACGTGTACATTATTCTTTTATGCTCTTTATCCAATTTCCGTAATAGTTAAACCATTTCTATTCATTTTTCTGCTGTTCTTTTCACTGACAAAAACGGTGCAGAAGCCCTGTCAAGCTGCTTCTTAGCAGCTTTTTGTTTTTTCCTTTATATTTTCAACTTTGTACAAGATTACAATGCTGTATAAACGAATAAATGAACTATTGTTTACTGCTATTACTCCGCTCCCGTTTCCCAAGGCAGTTATTGCGAATTATTTCGACGCTTCTGTTTTTCATACGTATATGGCCCTGGACGCTGGTGTTTCCAACGTCAAAAATTTAGTTGGAAAGTTAGCAATCGTCGTCTTCTGCGCGCGTCCAGCATTTTTATTGGCATGGCGTTGAGTTACTGGCGTACGCAAGATTTCATGCCGGTGAGGCTCTTTACAAAAGGGAGGACGATCAGGTAAAAAAAAAAAAAAATTAACAGAAAAGGGGAGAAAAGAACGCTAAACATAAACAACGAACCAATTCGAAGTTGACAAAAATGGCGATGCCTATTTCCTCCCCAAGATGACCCACTGATTGTTATCTTTCTGTTATTTCTCATTCAGCGATATCGCAATGGGAGATCGCAGAAAGGGGGGGGGGGGGGCGCAGACATCGGAGCTGCTCTAATAGCAAAATAAACATCGGGGGTGATCATGTGTTGACAGGCAGAGTTAGTGGTAGCATCACTTGACAGTTTAATTGACTATCGTGCTGCTATAGATCACGCAAGCATAAATTGTGCCCAGTTACATTTGCTGAAAAGTGTCTTGAAATGCTGCGCGGAAGCACAACAGGAGTTCATTGATGAAGCAAACTGTAAAAAAATGACATAACGAAAAAAAAAAGAAATAAAACGTCCGCGACAGGACTCGAACCTGCAATCTTCTGATCCGAAGTCAGACGCCTTATCCATTAGGCCACGCGGACGGGCGGTATGCCGTTTCGTTAACCATTGAGTGACAGGCAGTATCGCTGCCCACGACTCTATTGCTTAAGCATGTAAAGCTCGGATCTTTTCAATGGGTCCGCACGGGTGGACGTGCTTGCTGTGTCTGGATATATGAAAGACCTTTGTTGAAGTGCCTCATGCAAAAGTTATTAGGAAGATTTTAAGAAGATATTAAGAATTATTAAGAACACCTCGGTAACCTTTCAGCTATTCGCTGGATATATTGTTTGATTGATTGTAGGGTTTAACGCGCCGACGCAACGTAGGCGATGAGGCGCGCCGTAGTGGAGGGCTCCGGATTAATTTTGACCACCTGGGGATCTTTAACGTGCGCCGAAATCTCGTACAGACGGGCGTTTTTGCTTTTCGCCTCCATCAGAAAAGCGGCCGCCGCGGCCGGGAATCGAACCCGCGACCTCGTGCTCAGCAGCGCAACGCCTTAGCCACTGAGCCACCGCGGCGGGTGCTGGATATATTGTGCCATTGAGCCTAAGGACGTGGGTTCGATCCCGGCCGCGCCGGCGGAGTTTCCCCGAAGGAAGAGACCAACAGAGACGCTCGCGTGTCGATATTTAGGCTCACTTACAAAAAAAAAAAAAAACTCGTGATCAAAATTAATCCGGAGCCCTCCACTACGGCCCGTTTCATGGCCTGCGGGTAGCTTTGGCGCGTAAAACACATACAAAAAATGTAAGAAATTGTACGTAAAGTTCTCACCCTCAACCTTCGCGAAAAATAAAATAAAAATAAACGGTAATAAAACTAGCAAACAGTAAACTTGTTCACAGTTTCGTGCTTCCTGCAGCTTATGTGGAGCCTCAAAGCGGAGGCGCCTTTTTGTTTCATGTCACAGGTATACAGGGGAAGTTTTACGTGACGTATGTATGTTTGCGGACGACTGTGTAATTTTTAAAGCAATATATCTACCAAACATGACCGCATAGTATTACCAAACACACTTCTCGAAATTGTTAGCTGCTGTAACAGCTCGGGCCTAACAATGACAAAGGAGTACTTCTACGAGTAACAAAAATAAACATCCCAGTACTGTTTCATGTACCTTCTCGAATCTCCCTGCTTTAAAAATAAACAAATGCTACGCAAATTATGGCGCGACTAATTCGTAAAGTGATCGATAGGTCAGAGCCTCTATCCTATATTTGTATTTCGTCCCTCCGTAAGCACAAAAGCTAAAAAATATATTTAAAGCCCTTACAATACTATGAAAGTGGAAGACAAGCGAAGCTGTTATGGGACTGTCTGTTTCCTTTCCGTAGAAGTCCATGTATGCACAGCAGCAGACGGCAAAGTTTAAAAATTCGCCGTGAACTACGTGATTACGACAAGTCAACGAAACTCGGCATAAGGTTAGGGTCGTATGATATCAGCGGCTGATTCTCATACAATTCGTTTCGAAATAGTTTCGATAAAACAAGGCTTGAGCTGTTTTGTGTAACCATGCTCTCTCCGTATATATACGGCCATGTACTGACAGCAGACGGGAAATCTGTAATGCTTGCAACTTCGCTGTGAACTAACTGATCATGGGGAAGTTAATGAAACTCGGCTGAATGGAATAGTCGTATTAGCAGTCAGTTTCAGTATGATATTTTTCAGAGATACCGACATTAGATTGAGAGCTACAGAGCATCTCACGCTATCTCTGGGGGATAAAAATCCTTTTACTACGCGGTTCTGTCGACGGACGCAGGTTTGGTGGGAATCTAACCATATACAGATCCGCTGTAAAAAAAAAAAAAGAAGGTAAACGAATGGCATAAAAGGCACGTGTGCCCTGTAAATTACAATATGACACTGTGATTTCGGAAAGCTGAGTTCGAATTCGTTTTAGAAAGAATTTATAATGCAGAGTGGAAGGATATAAAAAGCAATTACGTTGGTCTTCGCTAGGTGTGATTCGCCATCACATTTGATAAAGGAAAATGGCACTCCAATGTTTGAAGCCTCACAGAAACGTTTTCCGGCTAACACTGTTTGTGGGCTGGGATCTCTGTAAGATCTGCTGTTATAACCATCTAAAGCAATTACAGGTAGGTCTATCATAGCACACAGATTACTTTTGATCGAACGAACGCTTTCGCAAACGGCTTTTGTTTTCTTCCCCGAAACCCGTAACAATGAAATCGTCTATACTTTGCGATAGACGCTCAATCAATACATATTTCGATGCGATAAACTGCTCTGTCTGCCACGCTGGACATTCTTTTTCTTACGTGCGCTGCTTTTCTTCAATGTTTTTAGGACAACACACAATCTTTGCAAATTACTTCGCGGCTATGTGCTTCGGCTTGTTTCACCTGGTATTGCTTGACGTTTTGCAAAGCCCCCTTCCCCAGTTGTAGTATCTGTGAATGGGTGAATCTATAAATAAGTTACGCAGCTTGGGGCGCAAAAATTCAAGTTTCGGTAATCGACGTGGAAGTTTCTTCCTTGGTAGTATCGCTTGACGACGTTCCGACATTTCGTGAGCGACAACGTGAGGCTGACCGTTGTGACGGCGGCCTATCACAGGAGGATCATCAATATGACGTTCTATACGAGACAAAAGTACAACGTAAAACCACCCTTCGAAATTCGGAAGTACTTTGCTTGACATCTCATCAAAGACAATGTCTAATGAGAGCGAATCGGCGGCGGCGAACCCAGAGTGCGGGTAACCGGGGGTGTAGTATAATTCCGTGGGTGCTATAGCAGTGCGGTGACTGAATAATTCAGTGCAAGCAAGCGTTGGACCAATGAGGACAGAGCTATTAACTCGAGACAGATCCTGGGTGAATTATCGGAATTGCACGAAATTATCTAAACAGTCAAGAGTTCGTCGCGCAAGTTGCACATTCAAAACAAGGGCACGTTGACTCAGTAGTGCCGGGAATGTTATGTAAAATTGTGCCCTCGCCAGCACTAGAAGTACTGCAAATACGGCGCAGCTTGTTCGTACGGGCGGTGAAGCGGGGACCCTCACGGATACAAGAGTACGGGCCTGGTTAACAATTACGTTCTTACAGCTCATGGTGGTTTTGCCGACTGCTTAGAGATAGAATTTAAACATATTCAATTAAGCTAATATCGCTTTTGGCACCTCCATTTGATATGGGCAGTATTCTGCGCGTACCGAAACTCAGTATTTTAATTCGGCGTTTCACTATGCTCGGTGGCAACTTAAGAACGGCACCGGAAGTTGCTGCTGTGCCTTTTCACCGTAGCCAGATGTTTCTCCGCGTGGCGCAAGTAGGGCGTTACTGGGAATATTTTGAACATGGCGTGAGCCGTTCCCGTGATTTTTTGGACTTAATATGCTTATAAACGACTCCAGTGACGACAGACAAACTGCGTGAGACAAGGCAGACGATATCACGCATTCATAGCAAACCCCTTTCAAAACGCGCGCGCACTGACGTCACAGGTCCGGCGCTTTGGCGGAGTGATACACTATAGTGTATCACTCCGCCAAAGCGCCGGACCTTTGCGCCGGTGCCGTTCTTGAGTTCATTCGCCGTGCTTACATCTACATGGTTGTTACAGAAGCACAGTGAACGTGGTGGCTGCCGATTCGCTCCGAAGGCGCAGCGATGTCCGTGTGCCGGCAGGATTGGGCGCGGTCTCTGGCCGCTACGGTAGCTCGCTGGGATGCTCTACACAGCTCAACGCCGCTCAACGCCACTACACCGAGCTTGCGCTGCCGCCGGCATGGGTCGGGTGGCGTTGAAATGTTTTAAAATTATGATCTCTCTTGAACGCCGGCCATATGTGCGAAAAAAAAAAGGGATTGTGGCCTTAAATAAGGCTCGCGCCACGAATAAGATCGACGCCCGCGTATAAAGGTGCCCGTTTCCGCGACGAGTACTCTGTAGCTTACGTAGATCGACGGGGACTCCATGGTCCGGTTGGGAAATCCTTTTGGGGCGCACAGCGCGACAGCGACAGAACGCCTGAAGATAGCTCGGTGGGAGCAATGATGATGATCAACGGGCACGAAGCAGACGACGACGAATTCCCACCTGTCATGGACGTCAGTGATGTTTGGAGAAGAAAATGTTACCGAGAGCTAGCTTTTTATAACCGGAACGGCTTCCAGTTCTTCTGTGTGCTGCAGGAGTGCAATTACAAAACAGCCTTGTCAACTGCGGTCGTGGCAAGGAAGAGTTTAAAGAATACCAAAGTTGGCTGAGTTGGTCTTCTTCGTTACCAATGTCATCATTGACGCTGTCATTCCGTTGCACAGTGTTTCGCTAGACTAGCGTTTCAGTATGGAGTGAAGTCTTCGGTACGCAGAGACTTTACAATAAACGGCACATAGATTCTTTCATTACACATGATGTGGATGCGTACCCATATTATAAATAATGATGGCCAATTCTGGAGAGTCTTTGACGTGCCGAGTTGCAGATTGAGGTGCGTATAATAATGAAAGCAAGCTACTTTAAACTTGCCCGCATACACATTTCTTCAGGTTCGCTCTTGTACACAGGGAGCGCACTCTGCTTCGTCTCCAGTACTTTTTTTTCGTCCCGAAGTGGCACTCATTAGTTACCCGTTTTGACTAACCAAGCGAGCTTAACACTTCAATAAAAAGTGTGCTCCTTGCTGGGTTGCAGACAATTAATCGAACGCCGTTACATCGAACGCCACTTCATAGAAGCCGTTTCATCGAACACCATTTCAGCGGCCGTCGTTTGGTAGAAGGACGTTTCGTCGACGGCATTTCATCGAATTTGGTCGTGCACAATAGAGCAGAACCTTTAGGGCGCACGGACAGCAATAAATGTCGTTATTTTTTTAGGCCCTTCTATCTTCATGCTATCTTCATATCTTCAAGGCAGCAACAGGAACTAAAATACCACAGAGAAAAGCTAAAAAAAGAAAACAGTATTGAGACAAAGTGCGCAGGTTCATATTAGCATATAAATGCATTCGTCGTGGTGGTTCAACGGCTCCGACGTTGTGCTGCTAAGCCCAAGGACGCGAGTTCGATCCCGGCCGCTGGGGCCGTTTTTCAGATGGAAGCGAAAAGCAAAAACGCCTGTGGTGAGCATTCGGCGCGCGTTAAAGATTCCCAGGTGGTCGAAGTTCAACCGGAGCCGTCCACTACGGCGCGTCTCAAATGCCAGGTGTAGCTTCCGCGCATTGGCCACACCAATCATTTCGTTTTTTAAGTTATATAAAATAGAAAAGTAAAGTATATATAAAGTAGTTTCTTTCTCTCTGCCTTTCTCGCATGGATGCGTCGTCAGTAGATTTCGAAGGGTTATTGGGACAAAAAATTGGAATTTTCCTTGGACGGCCGTTTTGTTACTTCCGCTTTTTATACACTCGCAGCCACTGCCCTGCGATTCGGCAGTGACCAATCCCAGTTGCAAACCGGCATGCGGGGCGCTCAGCCAGGGGAGGTGAAGACAGACTACAGAAGCCGGAAATGAGATATGCGGGTATGACTAGCGCCGCGTCACGAATCCACTTTCTGCCGGTTCTACAAATGGTGCAAAAGCAAAAAGCCCGTCTTCAAGGTCTTTTTTTTTCAGTCATGTTGCTTTTTTTTTCAATCGTGTTTCACTTTTTTTTTTCAGTCGTGGCGTCCTGCAGGGTTGACCATTTCCCCCATCCCGCTTCCTCTTTCCTCTGCTCCACCAAATACTTCTCGTAAAAACGATAAGCAAGGAAATGCTACCGTGACTCACCATTGAGCTGGTTCAAAGTGGCTGAAACCGGGCCCCCGCGGACGTGTGCTGCACTCGTGTTTAGCACGCGCTCTTTCATAAAACGTTTTACTGTGTGATTGTGGCAAAATAAAGTATGCTGTCTTTATTCACTTTAGATGGGAATAAAATAACTGGGGCCAAAGATGATTTGGTGGCAGCCATCACCGTTCGACGCTTTTGTGCCTTCTGTGCACCGTCAACATGACAAGGGCTCAGCCACGCTACAAAACATTCATGTTTTTCGCTGTATTTTGAGTGAATGATTTTATAAAATAGTGATTAGTGTATGTTTCGTGTCCTTTTCGGGTACATTGCTGTAGCAACCACTCAGCGCCGTACGCCTGTGTGACAAGGTATCAAACTTCCTGGGGAGGTTGCTAAAAGCCGAACTGCAGCTCGGCAGCAGCCAAGCCTCGCAGATGACTGTTCTGAACGCTTTCGTGTCAGCAACAATTCTCAGTAAGACCAAAGCGCCCCTCCCACGAAGAAAAAAAAAGGAAGGTGGGACGGAAGGGGTGGAATGCAGAGCTGGCTTTTGTGTGCCATCAGGGCTTCTTATCACCCTGACCTTTCCCTGGCAGGTGTTCGGATTTCGGAGAACATCCGGTGGCCGAGTCACCTGCTCTCAAAGCGCCTGGCACGAGGTGACCGCAACAAATAGCATGCCTGGTACTCCAATCTCCAATCAGGACGCACCTGACGTCTAGAAAAAACTATCACGTGACCATTTCTCCCTTTATCTCCAGGGGCGATTCCCAGTGGCTTCGTCGCTAGTCAGTTGGTACAAGTTTACCTTGCAGCAGCAGTGGATATAGCTCTCTAGAGCGCCTTGAACGTTGCTTCGACGCGCGGGAATCCTCGTGGCACTTTCTCGCTGGCTTTCTACAACCGGTAAGATTTTTTTTGTCAGGTCTTGTGTGTATGGGAGTATACAGCATTTTTTTTCGAGCATAAAAATTTGTATCGCGGCATATTTACGCGCGGGGAGCCACTAGCTGCCTGACAGCAACGGTGGTCACTGTTTTTGTGTTGAAAGCAATACACAACAGCGCCGGATTTCCTCACCATAACTGAGCACTAATAGCGCAATTAAAAAAAAAAAGAGGCCTCATGTGGCATAAATTGTTCAACGCGGCTCCTGCAGTGATGATTCGGAGCTTGTACGACGTACCAGGGAGCCCTGCGTTAAGGCCTGCATCAAATGTGTTGTGCCGTTTGTTCTTTGGCGAAAATTTGTAACGCATTTTGTTCTACGCAGCGCAAAGGTTGCTCCGTTCAGTGTGCCTGCGCCGAATTTCGAATTTCGAAACAGCTTTGTGTCGTTTGCAGAGCTGTCGGAGCTCTCATATATCGCCGCATCTGTGGCAGTCACGTTGTGCACATTTTTTTTCACGTTTCACTGATTCGACTAATGAAAACCTCGTGCGTAGTGGTACTGAAAAGGGCAGGCGCCTCGTAGGCGTTGTGAAGTCCCCCCATGGACCCGAGACTACGTTATGCCCGGGAGCAGTTATGTTAACCTTCAATATCCACGTACATGAACTCTATGAAGTCTAAGACGGGCGTCGTTATATGCGTGCCGTACTCGTGAAGCTCGGCAAGAAATTCAGGCGTCGTAAAATTGCCGTACTCGCTCGCGGGCGCGCGGCCAGAACGCTCTCATCGTTTCCTGCCCTTGCATGTTATTTTCTCCCCCATACTCTTTCTTAATTCTCATCTGTTTAGCTACACCTCCTGCGTCCTGATCTCTTGACCAGCACTCGGTCGACGCGGGACGCGTTGGCGAGTTGTTGCAGAGCTTCACGAGTACGGCACAACGCTCCTCTTCGGGCCGCGAGGCGGTCGGTCGCGACGCACTGCACGAAATTAACAGTATCGGGGAGATTTCACAACGCCAACGAGCCGCCAGCTCTGAAAAGAGCGCCCAAGTTTGCACAAGATGGCGCGAACTGAGCTTTTGTAACCTAAAGTGCATTTCATGAAAAATGATTTTTTTTTTGTTCGTCGTCTAAATACCCGTGGGTAGGATATTGTGGTACACGGACGGTGGGGCTCTAAATTGGACGAAATTTGCACACTATTTTAATAATGCACCCCTCCATCGAACGACGATGATGGTTGCACGCGAAGCTTTGTCGTGATGGATTCTATGGTTGGTAAATTCCTCACGGCAAGTATGTGTTCCTCTGGAGGTACTCACCGCTTTTCTAGAATGGCCACAACTGACGGGTATGCACTCCGTAGGCCTAACGGTTGGGTTTGGGGTGCCCGGCGCGAACCGATCCCTGCTGCTTGGCGCTCGCTTCGACCATATCGAAACGAATGAATCGAAGAGACGCCGGCTTCATAGCGCGAGGGACGCAGGTTCAATTCCGGCCACGTGCAAAGTTTTTTTTTCCTCTTCACTCACGCTCATTAATAGTCAGAAAGTTGGATTTCCTGCCGGGCGTTTCGGCGCACAATGGCATCAGTGTTAGCTTTAATACAGCTTACGCTCCTCGCCACACAATCCGCACCTTAAGCTATAGGCGCTACTTCAACGCGCTCTAACTACGTTACATAGAACTGTGAAGGCAGGATACCGGCCGATGGCTGAAACTTCTCACGAGCGCAAAATGTACCACCGAATCTCCTCTTCATCGTTCTTTTGAAAGGAAATTTTGGTTGTGCGCTGATTCAAATAACGCTAAAAATTACTTATTGAATGTACGCGACCGTTCATGCTTCTAATTAGCACAAAGACGCTAACCACTTGTTGGCTTCCGAGATTTGAAGTTCCTATGAAATGTGAACAAAGATTACACAGCAACTTTGTTTGTGGCGTTTAATTTCCCCCTCTTCCTTTTTTAGTAATAATGTAATATTGCAACTGCTTTCATTTTCATCATTGCTTTTTCGTCTTCCATTTTTTCCCCAGTTTCCAACAATTTTTTGCTGCTTAATTGATGGCTAAATATCCTGTTCACTAATTACATGCATTTATGCATACGAACACCTTTTTTACGCTGTATTCATTGTGTCAACTCATTGTTTGCAGAGTGTTTTATAATGTCTACTTTTCCCACTTCCCTCTTTAACGCTCTCTGGACCATGATGGTTCTTGAACTAAATAAACAAACTCAAACTTCCCAGTTCTCCCTTCGGTGGGGACTACAAGAACCTAACAGTTTTTTTCCCTGTCGTACCGCGTTTCAATTCAAACATTCAGCGAACTTGCTCTGTGCGCGTGCGCCAGATCGCGTTGAGACAGGCCGCCCAAACTCACCACACCAGAGAAAGACGCCGGGTGAACGCCCTTCTCAGCCCTCACCGGCAGCAGCAGCCTTATCTCTCGGAGATATATCAATGCCAAGGCGAACTAAAGTGGGCTCAAACCTCCTAACCCTTATCCGCGCGGCGTGTGCCCGGAAGGCCAAAAACGGGAGGGGGGAAGCCTCTTGTGAGCGCGCTTGTCTGCGTCCGGTCGTCGCAGGAGACTTTTGGACGGGGCCACGATGAGGATCAGCGTAGCGTTCCTGTTGGTGCTGGAGGCAGCGTGCAGTGTTCGCGGCCAGATGAACCCGATCGGTTTCGGCCTCCAGCGCATCCTGGCCGGAGTCTTCGGTGCCCGAGGCGGAGGACGCTACGGCAATCCGGGTGCCGGCTACGCTCAGCAGGGCTTCCCGCAACAGCATGGCGTTCCTTATCAGTCACCCTACGGAGGATACGGATCACCGATGTAAGCCAGCCGCCATGCTTCCTCTTCCTTGTTGGGTTTGTCTTACGCAATGCTGTTTTGTGGAGCCAGTGTTTTATGGGACCCTGCAACACTTTCGATAAACGCTTTCACTCTTTCCTTCGCGTCTGGAACCACTGCGAAATATATAGTTATCGCCGGAACGGAGCGGCACTACGTGATTCGCTCGTCGCACCCGATACGCCTTCCATTTGTGCTTTGTTTTTGTGGCTTTATTTTTGAAGTTGCTATGGCATGCGTTCATTGCTGCTACTGAAGGAAAAGCTGCCAACAGCCGCTACATAGCCTCAGTGACGTAATTCGGGCCACCCAAGAACGTCAAGACCGGGAAAGAGAGAGTTTTCAAGTTATCTGATGTGAATAGAGCAGTAATTTTTGGCTGAGGTACTTTGCGACCCCCTAATCCAAGTACTGGGTGTGTTGAGTGACTACTTCCTGCTAGCATGTAAGATTTCAAGAAAAGTTGAAAAAAGTGTTGCAGGGTTCCTTTAATTGCGGGCGTTTGTTCAGCGCTCGCTAGATTAGAGTCGGTCTTTTGTTTCGCTGTGCGAATTTCAAAATGCAGGGCATAGCTTCCACGTAGTTCGCCCCTTTCTCGTGATTACAACTTGTTTTCAAACAACTTTCTGCTCAGTTCGGGACGTCGACTTTAACCGGTAATCTGACCAAACAGAAGATGCTTTCCGAACTTTACCAGCAGTGGAATGAGTACTGTTGTCCACTACTACCTCGTTAACGAAGAGGAAGTTTCTAGGCGCCAATGTTGCTCGTGTAGTAGGGGCTACGAAACTCGCTGGGTTGTTTGACCTGTCCACCTGTGTTGTTACCCATTGCTGCTGGCTAGGCTTTTTTGTGCACGTCCAGACGCGTAGCTTTGTATTTATTCTTCGTATTTATTGCAATTTCGAACCGTGCTGCCTCTTCAATCGACCTTTTTCCAGTGCCGGTACCCCTAGCGACGGCCCCTGTCAACTAAAAATGGCAGTCAGGCAGGCACGCCCCTCAAAAAGTCGGGCTTTCGGAGAACTTGTGCACAAAATATCCTGGTCCTGCAGTCCCCCCCGCACCCAGCCGTCTCCCGTACCTTTCAGTGCACGTTCCCATGAAATCTGCAGTGGTCGATGGGCCCTTTCTTGTTTGTTATTTTTTTATTTTCTCTTACTCCCCCATTGACAGCCATGCGCTTGCAGCGTGGTCACCCTCAAACGCTTTCCCCTTTCCTTAGAAAGATTTTTTGTGTGCTTGTACGAACCCACCACAAGCTGTCCAAAGAAAACAAAATAAAAACTTGCAGCGCTCGAAAGTATAGCCGCTTTCTAACCAGAAAGCTGAGGGGCACCCTTTTGTTTATTTTGCCGAATGCGCCTGCCAAGAATAGTGGATCGGCAGCCCGCGCATCCGCAGGTCGCTACTAGAAAAACTTCCATTATTTGAACTTCTCGGCAATGATGAGCGAGATGGACTGAGTTTGAGCCCGATCAAAAGCGCAGTTACGGTCGTCAGCTGTGGCCGACTGGCCGCATATTTTTAAACGTCGCAGTAATGCATCATAATTCACAGTCCACTGCAGGACGAAGACCTCCCCCAGAGATTTACAACCACCCCTATCGCGGGATTTCAAAGCCTTTTCTCCGCCTCAAAATTATGCACTTCATCCCTTGTTCTTCCCCTATTTCGCTTTCTGTCCTTTTGGTAACCATTCCGTATAACGGATGACCTGTTTGGAACAAGAATGTCTTCGACGTGCGTTTACTTCCTTATCCACATAGCAGTTTTCTTGCGCATAAGTGAAATGCAAATACCATACAAATGATTTGTAAGTTCATTGCACGACGGAAGGGGGCGCGTACCATTGACCCCCGTTTGTGTATAGCTAATCTGAATGGCAGGCTCTGTTCAGGTGTCCTTGCTGTGCGAGAATGCAGTCAACATAGGGTATTCCTGTTTGTAACCCACTCTCAGGGGCGGCATGCGGTCTCGGCCCGTGTTCGGCAACGGCATGCTCTCCTCTCTGGCGGGCGGACGGCGGAGCGGGCTGGGGATGCGTCGTCGTTGGCGTCGCCAGGCCTACTTCACCGAGGACGTGCTGACGCGCGGCTTCCAGCTGGTCCGGAAGCTGGACGGGGACAAGTGCGTGCTGCGGGCGTGCTGCGAGGCGGCCGCCAAGCCCGGAGAATTTGGCAGCGATGGACAGCTGGCCGTTCAGTTTATCCTGTGAGTTACACTTCGTTTGCTCCGAGACGCGAGATTCTGTTCCCTGGTGGGTACAAGCCCGCCACTTCCTGCACGCACCCAGCGCCATCTGCCAGGTTGCTTCGAACACTTTCTATACCTCGTTGGAACTGCTGAAAAAGTAAAAAAAAAAGTGGGTTTGGCATGAGCGAATTCCATTCGTGGCAATATTTTTGCCAGACCCGTGATTTTCAGTTCAAGGCATTGTTTTCATAGGAAAGGGCGGTTTATTATGTTTTTGTCCGTTTTTCGGGGCACGACACGGCTTATTAACACGCTTAATTAACGTTATACATCATTCCGGATGTGGTAGCTGTCTTGTACCTATCTCGGAACAGTATAGCGCTTCCAAGAAGGTGGAGTTTTCAGCTGTTTTTTTTTTTCTAAGTGTGAGCAAAGCCATAGGGCATGATAAAGAGCTGAGGACAGGGCAGCCACAGGTCCGGTAAAAATGAAGGCCTCGCTTCATACTACTCTTTTGTCGACTGTGGTGACGGAGCTGCGGCGGTTTTTGCGAGAAGTGCTTTTGGTACCGGCAAGATTAGCATTGTAAGGCTTGCCATCCCGACAATTGTGTTGCCTAATTTCTGCTAACCATTGGATACTTATCTCGCAAATAGCTTTGAAGGCCATGTGTTGATTCACTCATTAGAGAACGATAACGAAAATTAAATATGTTTTCCCAGCAGCGTACTTGAGTACAGCAGTGGAGTTTCCTTTAAGTGGCTCAGTGTACACCTTTATTTACGGATACATGGCGTATAATGGAGATATTAATTAAAAGACTTCCTAGGGCCGTTCTACTTTTGTGGAAGGCTGCATATATCGCAACCAGAAGAATGTAGATATTCGATAAAAGGCTGCCTTCCTACTTTGTTGCATGGTTGCTTATGTCGCCCCCAGATGAATGTATTCCTTGCAAAAGAAATGCGGCTTTAAACGGGATTGGTGTATGCCAGATCTTCTTACGTACTTATCTAATTCCAGCTTTGGAGTCCATAATATTTTTGAGGAGCAGCGTCACAGTGGAGGCCAGAATTTCAAGACTCGCCGTCCTTTTTTCCGCATCCTACTTGACAGGTCTCTGCGTCACGACGGCGCGGCACCGTGGCAGCCGTACCTGCTGTCAGCGCGCGTGGGCCAGGCGCACGGGAGCGTACAGGTGTGCCGGCGCATCTTCAACGGCTGCTACCTCAACCGGGAACAGCTGGGGCGTACGACGCGAGAGCGACTGCTCAAGGCCATCAGCTGTCTGCGCCGACACTGCTAGTCGCTCTGCCTTGCCGGAGAGACGGAGGGAGGGCCGGCATTCGTCAGAGGTTCCTTTGTGCTGTGACGGGTATACGGGCGAGTGTGAATGACTGTAGTGGTGCTCGTGCAATGCCCGCACTTCGCTCTAAGGCCGCAATGACGTAAGCACTGTTCGACTTCATGTTTACCTCGGTTAAACAATTCATTTAACATGTAGAGGGATAACGCCCGCTTCCACGTGAGGTCTATTTCAAAGTGTTCCAAGCGCATAGTCTGAGAGGACACAGAAGTGTTAGCTAAGGAGTAGTTAAGACCGGCTAGAGGGATTTTAGGTTTCATCTACAATCTGAGCGCACCTGTTCATTTTAGCTACTTTTATTTCAGGTAGAATTAGTAGTAACGATTTGCCGAACTTGTACTCGTTTGGATGACTTCCTGGCCGCATATGCGTGCGTGGTTGTTAGTCGTTTGTAAGACCCTAGTTTTTTTTTATTTGCAAAAAAAAAAGAAAACGTTTCGCATCGAGGTGTGACACACTGAGGTATGGGAGCGGAGTGACAGAAGGCAAACCACGCGCTAAAAGTAGCCAAAGGGCCCTGAAATGTCGCAAGGAGTTTTGCTCCTAGGCTTCCTGCAATATTTGTCAGACAACGAAATAGTCTTGCATGTGTGTTCCATGTCTCTGCTGTGAAGTAGCTTATTTCATCTTAGCGGTATCGTTATGTAAGGGCAGTATCAACGGCGTCTGCGTCACAGGACAAAGGGATGGCATGGTTCAACTTCATGTGAACCGTTGTAAGTAGTGTACAGATTGTATGTAAAAACGTGTCTCGTCTGTTGTTGTGTTCTTGAAATAAAGCGCCGGTTTTTTTCTTCTTCAGCACGTCGGACACCAGTTTTTTTTTTCGTTGTGGGGCATAATAGTATCAATAGTATAGACACAACCAGGTCAGGTGTGCGCATTACAAGGCACGAGGAACGGGAGGCCGCTCAGCTTAGCTCCCAACTCGACGTCCAAACAGCAGACGTCCAGTTGGAGGAAGACTCCGACAGTGCCCATGGGTTCGTGACCGCCGTATGAAGCGGCAAGGACGCTGCCACTCCAATGCAGTGACTCCGTCTGAACAGAGACTATTATAAAGTTTTTTTTCATCATCAGAATATAAATAAGAAGGGGAAGGGGGGCACAGGATTACCATGAAGCAGTAATAGACTAACTTGAAAGGTAAGAAAATATCTGCCATAAATGAAATGGCCAGGAAATAGTGCAATCAAATAGTGATATTAGAGATGAATGTCGGTGTCCTTGCTAGGAGTTCGTAGCCTAGACGGCGGCCAGCTCCGGATTGAAGAGTTGCCGTCGGTTTGTGTTGCAGTCCGGGAAAACTGGTGAAACCTTGCAAAACTGCTTGTTCTACTTATTCAAAAGGTAGCGTTTGGAAGCAAACAACCAATGAAGTGCAAATGCGGTCCTACGGCCCCTGTGACGCAAATCACCCGTTGTACGTTTTGCCCTGGATCACCGTTCAAGGGAAATCGTGGTGTCTAGTATTGCGAGGTGAAGCTTTCATCACAAACCGAGACTTGTACACGTTGCTTGAGAAAGTAAGCGGTCACAATTATAATTACTTCAGTGTAACGAGCAACCGATTACAGTTGCAGCCTAAAAGTATCATTAAAATATTTTTATAGAGTAATGACAACTTCCCACGTTACTTTTCATTAAATTTTTATTATACACACGTAGCGTGGCATGAATAGTGAGACCGCCAGTAAATGTGATCGGAAAATATACGTGCACGTACGAACCTGAAATTATCGTCGAAGATTATTTTAGCGGCGTACTAATCCCCGAGGTTCCGTGCTCAGCGGTTCTGCAACAACAAAAAAAATTCATCAGGGCACTGAAGTCCGCCTATGTAATTTGAACGCGAAAGCTTAGCTGCACTTATTGACTTATTTACTGCATTGTCGTATTTGCCTTTTTTCTTTTCTTTTTTCTGGTACAGTGGGTATGCGTCTCTTTTTTCGCTTTCGTTTCTTAGCAAGCAGACTGGCACACGCCACAGCGTCCCCATGAAATCAGGGTTCTGCGAAGGTGGTGCGCTCTTGTTCTGCTTACGTTGCATCACTACTTTCAGGTGTCACGCGGTACGGACGTATTCTGAAACTTTTACGTTTCCCATTTATAGTTTTGTGAATTTTCTGAAGTCGGCACAATGCCCCTCAAAGCTCCCGGTTTCTTTATTCCAAACGGAGCAAGCAAACCGTCTCCCACGGCAACTGCGATTGGTATGATCGAGACAATACACGCTTTACGAGCGACCTTTGGACGCGCATCTTACGGATTTTTTTCATAGTTTTCACACCGTGTCTTAAATCCTACAAGCTGCCATTTTTTCGGTTAGTTCTTCCTGTTCTCTCAGTAAAGTAGTTCGGCGTACTTGGTAAGAAATGCAGATGTACAGTTAAACCTGGATGCAACGAATCTCTGTGTAACGAATTCCTGGATTTAACGAAGTCTTTCAAGTTCCCATTTCCATCTTCATTGAAGCCCACGTGTTCGCGACCTCTATGCAACGAATTCACTACGCTGATGAGTCAAGGTTTCTTGCCCTTTTTTGAAAAATCGGCTGGCGAAATGCACTAATTTAGCAAATTTCACCCGCACCGCAATCTCGCGTGCGTTGCCACGTGTGAGTGCTGTGTGAATTAGGTGTTAGGCCTGCCTGTCGGCGCGTAGTCACGTGTGGCCTTGATATCTGCCGTATGGGTTCGTCGATGATTTCTGCTGCCTGAATACGAAAAGATTTGTCTCTTCAAGACAAGCTCGCAATTTTCAATGCTGCCTCCACCGGCGAGAAAGAAGAACGTCACCGCCCGGTACAGTGTCCAAGCTAGCATCCCTTTAACAATTTTCGCTGCAGAAAAGAGCATGAATTTCGCGAAAAGGTTCTCTTTCAGCACAAGTTTGGTTCTTGAAATGCGTTAAGGCATTGAAAAGTATCAAAAAGCAAAAGTGATGCTTAGTTACGTTTGTGAATTTGGGGGTCGTGTAGTAGCAGCAAGCACAAATGACGCAGTTTTGCAATGTGAAATATATCCTTGAACAAGGGTGAGTTCAGCTTGGCTGATGGCTAGCATATTGGTTTCGTTTCTGCTTCACTCCTGTGAGCTTTAGCTCTAAACCTGCATGTAACGAAAAAGTGCGAATTTTTTGTCAAATTCGTTATATCCAGGTTTAACTGTACGCGCTCAGCTTCATGCAGGTTTCGTATTCCTGCCAATTGACTGAATTGCTCGTCCAACGTAGGTTTTTGAGCTGCTGCCGACTACCCTGATTGTCTGCTGGAACATGCACATCGTTGAATGCAATGCGTCGGAGAGAAAAAGAAAATGATGTTGAGACTCGTCGCATTACGTCGTTTGGCGAGTGTTTTTTTTTTTTTAAATTGATCGGAATGTTCGTGCTGCCGTAATTTTTATTTCAGGCTCAACGTATTGAGGGCATTTTAATTGGAACCATATTCAAGGAACAGTGGGAAATTGCAATTTCTCTAGGCTTTGTTTAGCTTCATTTTATTCTTTGTATTTTATTCTTTGTATGTTCCGCATCTCCAGCCATGGCCGACACATGTTGAGCCGCCTCGGTGTCGCTACCGTGCACGCTTCACAAACGCACAAATGACAGGGAAGCAGGAAACATGGTGGAAATGGAGCGGGTAGACAGAATAATAGAAACTCAGGATACATGATATTATCGTTACCGGCATAGTAAATATCACGCAAAGTACGAAGATATTTAAAAAGCACCAAGCAGAATACCGCTGCGAAAAAAGCTTACACTGATGTTCAAACAGGTTACAGATGTGGCAAAACAAAATAGGCTCCCGGCTGCTTGCAACGCGGCAAGGTGACAGCCTATAACTGCTAACTATTTGCTTGGTGAACCTAGTAACACGTTAAAGCGCAATGACACTTTGGCAGCTATCACATTTAACGACTGCACGGGTTTTCAGCTCTACAATATGGTAATTAACGAAATGCCGGATACGGCATATGACTTGGGATTAGAAGATTGCAGGTTGAGTCCTGTGGCGGACACGTGGGCCTGTTTCAGAATTTTTGTGTTTATTTTGGAATTGTATTTCTGTTTCTACTTTTTACTTCAATTAGACGGACCGACCAGCTTCCAAGCAGCGGTTTGACACGGTTCGGCTCGGCAGAGCACATTGGTAGGCAGGCGTTGGTTGTCGCGTAACACTTGAATGTTATACTTACATATGTCGCTAGGCCATTATCATAGGAATTCTGTTACGTGTGCGACGACATGGCTCGTGCGCGATCGCACCGCTCATGGAAACACACATTACACCGAAGAAGAGTCAGATGAGTCATCTGTCCGCGTGGCCTAATGGATAAGGCGTCTGACTTCGGATCAGAAGATTGCAGGTTCGAATCCTGTCGCGGTCGTTCATCGTTCCTTTTTTGTCCAACTTTTATCGGTCGGCTCCGGATTCGTTCCGCTTTTTTTTTTGGCGCTGTACCCTGGTTTCCGTTTTCAACTGTAGTACGTAAGTTGCTAGGTGGACGGCATCCCGCGTTTACTCACTTGTGTGGAGTGTAGTGTTAGGTGCGCAGAGACTTCCGTGTTTTTGAAAACAGAATTCGCTAGTATAGCCCATAACGCAGAAGAGCCTCCTCTGCCAAAGCAGCCCGCAACGTCGCCCAGACATGGTCGAACGCAATTTTATTGAACTTGCACTTGCAACATGCACAATTATTGAACTTTTAAAGCCTGGGTGAAAAGCGAAAACGCCCGTGCTTTCGAGGTTTCAGCGCACGTTAAAGATTATCCGGAGGTCAAAATTAACCCGGAGCCCTCCACTACGGCGCGCCTCATCGCCTGTGAAACGTCGGCTCGTTAAACACCCATCAATCAATCAATCAATCAATCAATCAATCAATCAATCAATCAATCAATCAATCAATCAATTAATCAATCAATCAATCAATCAATCAATCAATCAATCAATCAATCAATCAATCAGTTAAGAGGAGAGTGTAGTAACAAGTTAAAAAAAAACTGCCAGTTTATGGACGCCTTTGTTAACGTTCCCGCCAAACTTGGAAACACTGAATTTGTGCAGCAAGCTCAGAGCATTCGAGGATCAGTTGAATGTTCGAATGGGAACAACACAGAGCCAAGGATCTCGTATACTTCTCGTAAGCTCACAATTGTATTTTTTTGGGAGGAAGCGACCAATTGCGTATAGTAGCATTGGTGACGTCGTATAGGTGCTCGGCCCTGAAGCTGATGCGCGAAAGGTTCCCCGCGAAGCTGACATCAGCCGCGCTGATGTCAGCTGATCAGCCGCGCTGACATCAGCCGCGCTGATGATGCCGCGAAGCTGCGCGGCATCTGCCGCGCAGCTGACGTGGACCACGTTACTGCAGCCATTGACAACGTTCCACTTTGTGTGGGCAGTTTCGGTTGCCTGCGTCCGGCCGTCCCACTGTTTTACTGTTTCCTAATTGCACTCGAGTTAAATTCACTTTTGTTGGAAAACATTTATTCAGAAAAAGGGAGAGGGGATGTGAAAGAAAGAGTTAGGAGCGGTGGGTGGTCATCCTGTTCCGGTAGGCCGCGCAGGGTAGCGGCCGCCTTCGCCCGAGAGATCAGGGCTTCCTGGTCCTCGAGCTGGCAACTGTGCAACGCGCTCTCCCATCGCTATACAGAAGGGGGATCGGGTGGTCGGGGGTTCAGTGGGCACATCCATACAAGGTGCAGGGTCGGGTTGGGAGTGTCGCAGCGTGCGCAGTTGGGTGCATAGCAGGTGGGGGAGATGCGGTGGAGGGTGACGTGGTTGTGGTATGCGTGAGTTTGAAGTCTTCGCCAGATTCGGGTGTCGGAAACGGAGAACGAAGGCTGAGGAGGCGGATAGGTGCGTCGGGAGGCCCTGAAGTGGTACAGGATGTCGGTGTAGGTTTGTTGGAGGGGGGTCAGAGCGGGGGAACCGTGGTCGAGGTTGGGGCGGCAGGCCTCGTCTGGGAGGGCCCGGGTAAGAAGATGGCGGGCCGTGGCGTGAGCCACTTCGTTCCCAGGGAGGAATGTGTGACTCGGTGTGCACACGATGCAGGTAAAGGGTAGAGTGCGGCGTTGTGACAGAATATGGAGGGCCAGAGTGGAAACTCTGCCTTGAGCGTAGCGGCGGCAGGCGGCTTGAGAGTCCGTGAGCACCGTGACAGTTGGAGTCCTAGCGTGAGTGATGGCGAGGGCTATAGCGGCTTCTTCTGCCGTGCTTGTTGATGCTGTTTGCAGGCTGGAAGCAACGAGGGTGGTGGCGTCGGAGCGCACTACGGCAGCTACGTGTGCTAGTTATTGGTGGTAGGGAGTGGCGTCGTTGTAAAGGGCACTTAAATAACTGCCGTATTTTCGAAGAAGGAGGCGGGTCCGATCCTTTCGTCATCCAATGTTGTACGTGGGGTGCATAAGGCGTGGGATGGGAAGCACCCGTATGTTCGCGCGTTGAGCAGTGGGTATTCGTTGGGGGGTATCACTTGTCCTTTCGGCGATTTCACTCGGTTGTTTTCCGTCCCTCGGAGCACATACCTACGTGGGGGGATTGGTAAAGTAAGCGGAGGCTTCTTGAAACAAACTCGCATCATTTATGCCATAAGCACTAGTTTTATCGAAAGAGGCTGTCAGTCACGAACGGCGGGCATTTTTCCACGGATTTGCAAAAGTGTGCTTCACGTCCCCTGAGCAACCCTTGAGGGATATCTTGTAACTCGTTGCCTGTTGCGTTGTTTGCAGCAAGTTAGAATATCGGTATTGGTGTTGCACGTACTTGGACACGATTTTTTTGCGTCATCTAAATAAACTAGTGGCGCTTACCTTAGTTAGGTTGCTGGTTTTCTTCGTAAATGACGCCTACCATTACATTGCTAGAAATTATAAGCGTAAGAATGTATTTTATCATCATCGTAATAATAAAATCATCATTTTCATCATCATCGTCATCGTCGTCGCTTTCCTGCATCATATCGGATGATCGAATTGCGCTGGGTATGCTAAGACGAACGAGAAATTCCGCCAACTTACACTTATAACTATGAAAAACATAAACAGAATAAATTATCTCAGACGTAAAGAGTAGCATTCTAGCGGATAAAGGAGCAAACTCAAAGGCAAGCCAACCGGACGTTATGATGTAAACGGGGACGGCAGACCATATATGTCCTTGCGCTGAAAGACCCCAAATAGCCCCCAAGGATAGGCTAATCTTTATGCTTATTTTTGCATTTCGCTGTTTGTTTATGTGTATGTAACTAGAAAGAGACGTGAAACAATAAAGAACAACAGATGTCGTTGTATACTCTTCGATTAAGATGAAGAAGAAATAAATCACGCGCCCGGGCATGCGCTCAGAAGATTAGGAACATTCGCCGCGTTCGGCCGCACCCTCTGCTCAGCCCGCCAGCTCCAAGTCTTAAAGAAGCGTCTTGAAGAAGCGTCTTGAAGACGCCCGCTCAGCCGTCTCTGCGCCAGTTCAAGTGGTGCGAGCCTCGCCTCCCGAGGCTGCCAAGGGTGAGAACGACGTACTTTTGTGTTTCCGCGGTCAGGGCGTAGACCTGTTACAGTTATCTGGTACCTCCTGGACTTGGGGCTTCATCAGACTTGTGAGGCTAATCCGGGTGTACCACGCGCAGTTTAACTGATGTAACGCCATGTCTGCACGCAGAGACATTGATATCGCTTGCGCAGTATTACAATAGCCAAACATGCCTATCGCGAAGTGCAGTCGAGACCCTGCAGCGTCAATTGAGAAACATGCGCAGATCCACGCTTGCGCAGGACAGCAGAGTTGCCGGCTCATTCTGTATTTTATTGTTTTGTCTCCTCCGGGAGGAACTCTGAGACCATCGCCAACCGGTTTGATGTTGGGCGCAACGGTGCATATGCATTTAAGAATGAGAATCAACCTTTATTTAGCCTTCTATCCATAATTTTACGTTCACTGTGCTGTATGAGCGTAGACGATGCCCCACGCACGGCCACGGCCACATCATCCACGAGCAGAGGCGGCGGCGGCAAGACCTTCCCGACGTCCGACACCGCCCGACGTGCAACGTCCGGCAAGAGTAAGTCAATCCCGGCGCAGTGTACAACTATTCCATCGATCGGCCGCGCGATTACCCAGCGAACATTCATTGGCTCATACGCACGAAAGTCCATATTTCTGCGTGTACCTGCCTGACGACGTAATCACGAGAAGGAATTTGCTCACGGCGTTTGCCACGGCATCGAGGTGGGCCACGGAAAGGGTACGAGCCCCTGTACCACGTTTTGGATCCGGCCGATGTATAAGAGCGATGAAGGTTATCGAAATGAGTTTTTAAGGCGAAGCTTTCTATGCCTTACTGATGGCGTCGTGCGTCCAAGCAAAACGCGCTGCAGGAAACCAACGTTGAACAGTTGCAGGAAAGCTGAAAAGGACGTAGAATGGGGCTGGTTGCTACTGCTTCATATCGAATTGCGCTGGGCATACTAAGACGAATTGGACAACAAAGGGACTGCGACGAGGCGCAAACTTGCAACTGTTTATTAAAAAAAGAGGAAAAAAAACGAAAGACACGTAAAGTATATATACACAAGGGCGCAACTTTGCTCTTGCGCGACAAAAAATAAACATGATAAGAACAAGAATGAACCGGAAAGTGAAGATAACAAACCTACTTAGACGACAACAATGCATGTAAAAACTGGCAGGATGCGTGTGGCAATCAATGTGTGCAAGATCACTTTCTCATGGTGGCGGCTCTCTTCGATGGAAGTTGCCTTCTACATTAGACAGCAGGATTGACGGAGTGCTAACGCACCCATCCGCTTCTGTGATTACGTGATGGGCTTCTAAGATCTCGCCTGTGAGAATGCCTTTAGCGCGTGCCAAGATATGCGTGCCGCGAAACGGCGGTGCGCACTTGTACGTTTTGTAAGTTTTGCAAAGGAGGGCCAGATTGCTCGTCAGTCTTAGTATACCGAGCGCAATTTGATATGATGCGGGAAAGCGATGAGTATGATTATTGTGTTATAGTGAGGTTGGTGATAAAATATATTATCAGCAGGGTTGGTTTTAGGTGGTGCGAGGTAGGACGTTGGTTGAATTTGGACTTTGGGAGAGTGTATTTTGGACTTTCGCTTTGACGTAAATTGCACGGGTATACGAAGTCCCTTTATACAGTTTCCTTACGCTTCTTGCACGAGCCACGTCGGCCGTCTGGCCAAGACCACAAAAAAGTGAACACTCTTCAGGCATTGTTTTTTGGCAAACAAGATCGCGGTGTTTATTCGCGGTCGCGCAAACTGCATATTTTCGTGTGTGATTAACCTTTATGCCCATGAAGTAGATGTTATAAGGCCAATTAATTTGCGTATTTTGACAGGGATAATTTGACAGGCGTATTTTCAGCGAACACCGGGAAGGGGAACTTCATTGCAATTCTTTCTGGACGCACTTTGGTTTCGAAACGATAAATGCGGAAGTGTGGTACGCGCAGAAGATCCAACTAGACGCGAGATGTCCATAGACTAGAGGAATGCATTCAGTTTGAAACCTCGGGGTTACCTGAAACCGTGTTTACTTGACCGATCTATCACACCTGTCAAAATGGGCTTAGGTAATTACGTGAATTAACCCTAAAGGTTGGCATTGCTTTCAGTTTTAGAATATGATGGCGCTGTCATAAAAGCAAGTTGAGGTCCTACCGTAACGCACCCGCGTTGCTGCTGGTGTATATAGGCCATAAGTCCGTAATTCTTGACCAGTAAACAAGCGTCTGAGCATGCAATGAAAAAAAAGCTGCTGCTTCATACGTGCGTGAGAACCACAAAGATTAACTAGTTGGGCGTTGTGGGTAGTTTCCAAAACAACTGACGCTAGGGCGTAGTAAACAACTGCCATCTCGCAAGGAAAGAAGGGCAGCGACGACTTCATGAATACTAATTACCTTCCCAAGTCGACCCGCAACCCTACTCGGTAGCCGTTGCGGTGGCATGCTCAAGCTGTGCTGCAGAAGCACGAAAGAAACAGAAGTCCAGTGAAATAAATAAATGAACCACCGAATAAACTGGGCGCCATAAACTATCCTTCACCGCGCAGTAATGGAGTGCTGTATTGTTTATTTGTTGAGCTATAGTGAACCTTTACTTCCGGAAAAAATATTTTAGTATATTTTTATCGGTGTAAAAGTGTATTATTGGTGCCTTGACGTTTTTGCCCATGGAGATGAAACCGTTGAGGATAGAGGTACACAGCTTAGCTATAAAAGCCTCGCGTCTTTGAAGCACGAAAGGTTGTAGCGCGGTCGTAGATGAGTGTAACTCTAGGGTGGGCACTCCGTAGACGTAAGGCTTGGGTTTGGGGTGTACAGGGCGAATCCTGCACCTGCTGTTTGGCGTTCAGTGAGCGATTCTTTGAGTGGGTGCCGGTTTGAGGTGTGAAACCCCAAGATGCGACGCAACAATATTTATGTTGTTGTCCATGAACAAGTGACAGAACTTAAAGGAGCGGTGACCTTTCGGTAGGATACACACACGATTTAATCCATCACAATGCAGTTGCAGAGCTCCAAAATTTGGAAGCGCTGCGCCCACTGGGGCTGAACGAGGCGGCCTTGGATATGCCCCACAGCCTGCCGCCGTCCGAGGGGGCCCACATCGAGGGCACGGTGCCCTCTCTGAACCTCCTGGCCCTGATGCAGAGCGTCTTCCGGCACCTGGGCATCGAGGGCGTGGGGCTGTCCAACCTCGTCGACCCCGAGCCCCGGCGCACCCGGAGCCTCTTCCTCGCCCTGGTCAACAGCTGGCCCCGTGTGAGCAGCATCTTCCACAGCTACAGGGAGAAAATGAGCAGGGGCTTAGCTCGGCTATGCCAGGATATACATAGCGTGAGCTATAGGGTTGAGCTGGTTATTCTTAGGTTTCCTGGTTGTCTAGGATTAGCTGATTATCATGCTTCCTTCTGGTAAAACGATTTCCAATCCAATCCAGTCCAGTCCAGTCTAGTCACTGCTCCTCGCGCATTAGCAGCACGGCTCTCCAGGAGCCACGCGAATCGGCTGTCAAGCGGCTCCGGCGTAGTGACAGACATGGATACTGCGCAATGGAGCCGACATCTGGGCACACGCCGGCGCCAGTGCGTCAGCCGCGGCTATGACGTCACTCCTCTGAAATGCGCAGTCTGGCGAATGTGGAGACCCAATTCTCTACACACCCTTACTACAATTGGATTGTATTTCCAATACAATTCAATTAAATCCAAATAATCTCATGCTCTTCGCGCTTGCGCAGTGCGGCCCTTCATGGCCCACGCAAAACTGCTCAACCTCGGCCAGTGTAGCTTACGCTACAAAAGAGCAGAAACAGCTCGCGGCCATGGCCCCAGGCGCCAAGCTTGATGCTTGCACGGCCCGCGTCAACGAGATGCGCGCTCGGCCGCGTCGAGATGGACTGGGGCTGACTCGTTCGGGATGTCCACAACGAGATGTGGCGCAACAACTTCGACGCACCCAATACATTCGCCGCGAAGCACTCGAGATGGACAAGCAGATGGGTTAGAAAGTTTAATGCATTTATAGCACCGGTGAAATGTGGTCTCAAGGTTGTGGCTTTGCATGCATCTTTCCGCTTATTCAGCTCAGAGTCGAGCTATCTAACATCTCGATAAGCATGGGAACTCCTTTTTTTACTTCTTGAACCCTCGAAGATTACTAAAACTTGACAGCATCGATATCAGTTCCAGTGAGTGAGAGCAGGGCATTGAATAAATTATTGAATTTATTCATGTAGGAGAGATCGAAAGCCTTTTGTTGGGCGAAGGGCAGGAGAACAAAACGGGTTGCTTTCTAACTCGCAGGCTTTAGATTGTGTGATGGCGCCTTCCATCATTACTCTGTCTCTTGCCTGATTATCTTCTTTCATTTCTTTATTTCTGCAGCTACACCTGCGCCAACCGCAGTACTACCCGCACCACGATTTTCTGACCCTCACCACAACACCATTACATTTAATCACACCGCCACAGATACTGCAACTACAACCACACCCACCACTACAACACACCAAGAGCTCCCGCTACTACAACTACACCCACCACAGCCAGCTCCCCAACTACTACGACTACCACAAGTCGGTAGAAATACTACCAATACAACTGCTTTTTTACAACCACCATCACCACCACAACGTTCTCAGACACTACAACTACAATCACCACAATTCTACTAATACTGTATTCATTACCTACATGAGCCCTCGCACTACACCACAGATACCCCCACAAAAACTACTAGTACAACCAAAATATTACCGGCACTCCGACTAAAACCCTCAAATTATAACCCCAACTGCAATCACAATGACTACAGTGACACGACATTACACTCAACGCTGCTACAACCACACCCAGCACAAAAACATCCAGAGCTTCAGTTGCTACCCCATACCCCACCCCCCACAGCGACTCCTCCTCCTACTACAGCACTACAACCACCCCCACCACAGCTGCAACAATCCCCACAGTTATACCACAATACTACCGCAACTACAATCCTTACCCCGCCACAGCTACAACAACTACTATCACCACAGCCACTACAACGTCAAAATTATATTCCAACATAACCACAGTGGCTATTGTTTACCCACAACCGGGTGAACGACTAGTCACCACAATTACACAGCAACTATAACTTCAAAAAACTACCACAGGTTCTACTACAACCACCAGAACTACTACAGTTGCCACAATTGTAATTCCACAAATGTGATGGACACTGATACATGCTCACCTACAACCACCACAGCTAACAAGTTCACTGCCACCACGAAGACTAATTTAACTACAACCACTACACACAGCACTAATAGCGCAGCAACTATCAATTCCACTACAGCTAATACTGCAACCGCCATCACTGCTGCAAGTACCACTATGGAAGCTAACAACTACAATAACTACCGCCATACCCAACGCTACTGCCACTCAAAGCACGAGCAAGACCGAAACAAGTAAGTTCTCTTGCAGCTTAACGCTCAAATCACCCTTCTAGGCTTAAATTCGATTTGATTTTCGCTTGGACGTGAAATATTATATCCTGTACCTTGAAATTGGATAACAGTAAACGTCACGTCCACCAGCGCTAACACGTTGGCTTGGTACACTTGTCAAATCTAAAACGTTCTAAATGAAGTGACCTTACTAGAATTTCCAGCGAAAGACAGAATTCAGCACATCGGTATATTCGTATATCCTATAAATGCTGAACTTTCGTTTTATGAGTATAACTTGAGGCTCACAGTGGAGGCAACTAACTTGATAGCGTGATTCAGCATGCAAGTACCTATGTTTAAGACGGTTTATCTTCAGGGCTGTTTCCCGGCACGCACAGTGGACGACGTTCGCACAGGAAACTACACGCTACCATGCAGTAATGCTTTCGATATTAAAAGAAAGCAAACGTCTGGTAAACACAGCGCTCTTATAAAATATCTCGTTAGTCCGTCAGTGTACTGACAATTTATTGAACCGCAAGGCGCATTCAGAAAGGCTTGTTCGGTTTAATTCGGCTATAGGCTACTTCGTGTTAGTAAACTAGACAAAATTATGTTGGGTGTGGTTGCCCTAGGAGCGCGAACATCCCTGGTGGCGCTCCGAAACAATGTTGATCGTTTAATGCATGCGCTGTGGCATCCTGCTTCATTAGTCTAGCACAGAATGCGCAAAAAACGCGAAAGAGGGCAGTCCATTTTGTGTACCTCCTGTCCTGTGTCACGCCACTTCACGAATCACGAATGGCTCTGTTATCTCCTGCAGCTACCATCGATCGCAAGACCCGCACTAAAGGAACGTTCCGTGGTTCATACTTCCTACTCCGGCTTCTCGGCAATCAACGTGGAATTTTTCTACCCCTCCACGAATTTGCCTTCTCACCACTTTGCAGCCGAGGCCAAAGCCGGTTTTTTGGCGAGGTTCTGGCAGTGTTGTCATTCAGGAGCCCCTCTTCAAGACCCAAGGCCAATACACCGGCGCCTTTTTCCGCCTACGTGGGCCATTGGCGATTTGTACTCCAAACACACGTAGAACTGTATCGGCACACAATTGTACGCCCTGAGGCTGTAATTGAGAACAGATGCATATAAATCAGTCAATATCAATATGCCATTTCCTGTCAATATCTTCTATGCCATTTTCAGTCGATATCAATACAGTTAAACCTGGATGTAACGAAGTTGGCAGAAGTTCGCAAGTTTTTGTTACATGTAGGTAGACATCAGTGAAGGTGAACTCTCTTCATGTATTTATTCCCAGCGAAAAACTGCGCGAGTTGCGCCTGCTGCTTTCGCATGAGCTTGGGTACTACACGGCACTCCCAAAGAAGCAAGGTCACTTACCCCCGTATTAACAAACGTAACTTGGGTATCAGATTTGCTTATGACACTTTCGTCACCTTGACGCGTTACAAGAACCAAACATATGCTGAAAGGGTGCCTTTTTGCGAAGTTGATGATTGAAGATTGAAGTTGGAGACTGTGGAGAGGGTGCTAGCCGTGGGATACTACACAAGGCGGCAACATGCTTCTTTCTCGCCAGTGGAGAGGCATATAAAATTGCGCACTTACCTTGCGAAGACACAACTTTTCGTTTTCTAGTAGCAGCCACTTATCAGCGACAAACCGATACCACAGAATAAAGGGGAGACGCGCGACTATAGCATACATGCCGACAGGACGGCCTAGCTTTTCAAAACTTAGGTCTGGAAGCGAAACCGCACTCACACGTGGGAACGTGCGGTAGTTTGCGGTGCGGGCGAAAAAAACGTGAAGCCTTATTCTTGCTAGATGGTGTGGTGTCACGCTACACAAGCAAAACCATAAGTAACTGCTTCGTTAGCCACGGGATGACGCTTGCCCCTCCATTAATCATCATCGTCGTCGTCGTGACGGTCATCATCATCATCGTGATAATGACAAATTTCGTGTTTAGGTGATTCCAGACGTTTTCGTTCATGCTGACTCCTCACGGTAGTGCTAGTAATCGCTAAATAGTTCATTCCTCCGGTCGATTTTTGAGTAAAAGTGCAAAAAACAATGACTGATCAGCTCGCCGACTTCATTACATCAAGGTTAACCGCCGCGACGTTTCGTTACGTAGAGATCGCAAACACATGGGCTTCAGCGGGGCGGCAATGGGGAATCGCAAAACTTCGTTAAATTCAGGGATTGGTTACATAGAGGTTCGTTGCATCCAGGTTTAACTTTATGCCATTTCCTGTGACACCTAAGCACCATTGAGGGATTAGGCTGTCTTGTCGCCATGGAGAAGAGACCCTGGCCAGGGGCGGCCGGCCCAGCCGCCTCTTGGTTTCCGGCTGGTTTATTATTTTACATCAATTTTTATTACTATCAATCCAATGATTTTTTTGTTGAATAATTGAATAAATGATTGGTTAAACTACGAGTGCGTTTGTATATGGTTTATTATACTGGAAACAGCTGTTCGTTTGTCCCGAAGTTTTACGTTCAAGTACAAGACAACTTCCAGATTCGGCACTCGCTCCCTCCTGAAGCCGGTTTCGATAGAATCGGTTAGGTTTTCTTACCATAGCAACCCTGTCACTCCAAACAGTGGCCCCTGAACATAAGGATAGCGCCGTGGGACACTATTGTGTTTGGCGAAAATATAACGAGTGACAGTTTGGACGCCAACGCTTGTTTGGCATCCTTTGATATTTCTTCAAGAAATGCACTCAAGACGATTTATTGAGCATTCGCTCTGTAACGCCTCAAATTAGCTTATAGAATTTTAAGGTTTTGCCCCTGATATTGTTAAGTGGAGGCAGGACAACTGACACGAACCATGGTTGAAGGGGACGTGGTCCGAACTGCCGATACCAGGAGCTGGTCCATTCATTCAGAGAACCGAGACTTCTGAAACTACGAACATCTGTTTACTTACCCTTTTCCTCCCTCCTCATTCCCTTCCTCCATCGTTACCAGTGGTCCTCCTTTTACACAAACGTTCCCTACTACTACTATTTACAAAATGTTGGCTTTGAGAGATCTAGAGCTAGACTAGATGCTATGTATCTTTGCCTTCGTCTGAGGCTGGGCCCACAGCGCTATGCTGTACTTGTGCCTTGGGCCTCAGCTTGTGACAATATGGTAGTGTAATTTGACGACAGCTCTGCGACTCGTAAATGTTTGCCGGTAAGAGATTCCGAAACGAAGGACGAACCGAGTTGTCTGTACGATTTTATTACATTGAGTTTTTCACAAGCGTTGTTCGACAACTTCAGCGAACAAAAATACAGCATGCGTCTGTGAAGGTAATTTTGGTAATGTAATTAGGCAAGAAGCGCGAAGGAAAAATACGCGCTCTACCTGGCTGTGATTCTCTGCCATTACTCCTACCCACGGCTTTTTTTTTTCGTCTCTTACCACGTTATTTCAAAAGGCAGCTCCCCACACAACACGTCGTTCCTGGGCAATGCAGATGACATAATGGTAGGTAGTTTAAAGTCTTATATGAACAACATTTCATAGAGGACGGCAAGAGGGAAGCAAGGTATGGCGCGAGGTCGCTCCTAAAGCTGCCGAAATCCCCCTGGCAACAACAGGCTCGTGGAAACATTTTTCTGTGCAATAAGTGCCGCATTGGCTTAGCAATAGTCCGTTTTTAAAGGTTCATAAATACTGCTGAATTTTTGCTTTGACATGACGAAGAAAAAATGGGCCATCAACGTTCATCATCCCTTCCTCCCGGAGAATCATTGACTTGTTTAGTTTTTCTTCAAATTGATGCTAAATGTGTGCCGCGTTGCTCCAATTTACTTACCTTGCTCTGCTTTTCCTTTTTGGTCGGCTTTACTCCATATCTAAATCGGCCTGACCTTTACTTTTCATATACGCCCACATTGCGGCAAACATTGCCTTTTGATTTGTTTACTTATGCTTTCTTACCAGCGCCTGGCCGCACCTGGGTGTCTTGTGTTTTAAGCGAAGCACGAGTTCCTTTCCTCTTTTTTATACAGCCCCTGCAATATTGCCTTGATAGGAAAAGGGTGTTGGTTTGGCGTTACTATAGTAGACTGTTCTTGTTTAATCGAAAATGACCTCGATCTGCTCTAGTAACGAGAGCATAACAGATACATTCGCAGAAAGTAAACGCCCTGCCATTCCATTCACCCACGTTCGTCTGTGCATGTCACATATCTGGCTGCTTCTCGAAGTTTTTGCATTGTTTAAGTCCTTTTTCAAAGAACGCAGTGTCTAGAGTGCCGTACGAAAACATTCCAATATTTAAGACTATGCTAGCACTGCCCCAAGTGCCTGCCGTTGTGGTGTATCTAGTTGAATAAAGAAAACAAAGTCTAATTGTAGGGGTTTTGCCATAACTTCTTGATGCCAAGAACGGTGGTTCGAGACCGGGTCTTGCCTCGATTATTTCTTTGCACCTTTAATTGAATTATAATGGTCATAGCTTAGGTTTGTTTGGAGTTTCTTTTTAGGTTAGGTTACCTTACTTTACGTTAGGTAGAGCGATGTTGGGCCAGATGCTTTTTTTTATGAAACTCCGGTGGACGTCGATATGGCGGAGTGCTTATAGTACAGTCTGACGGCACTCTAGATACAGCTTTTCAAGAATCACGCGTCGCCTTTGGCCACGTTACAATATCACAAGGTTTTCGGTCAGCAGGCACTAGCTGTCACGAGCCACAAGACGATGTATGCACAATTTGACACCACACTGGTTCACGACTAATCAAATGTTGACCAACAGACGGCGACATCCGTAACTGATGTCCTGGAAATACGCCCCGGAATCGCGTATCACGGTGCATAACCAATTGGTGCATGTCACGTGACTCGCCAGCTTTCATAAAACCCGGCAGGACGAAGCTCCTCCACGGAATTTTGTTTTCGCTGCCCTCCGATTCCTGCTACCATGTCTATGACGTATACTATCAGCCATTTATTCTTATCACCTGCTACCTCACATTGCATTGTTTCCTAAATGCACGGTGCCTTCATACCTTCGATGAGCGTTAGAAAGGCTGGCTATTAGGCCTTCGTGGCCTAATCGTGCGAGCTACCGACAGCCGGGGCCACAAGAGGCCGAGTGCATAGCTGAAGTCCTGTCAAAGCCAGCGCGGGGGCCACCTCCAGACGAAGACGCCGGGTGAACAACATCGCGGCAGGAAGAGCCGCCTGGGAGGTCGGAACCCCTCGGGGTTCGACACGCACAGGTACGAGTTCGTGTAGTGCCGAAGACATTGCCTGTCTCCACCGAGACGAGGGCTGAGGAAAGTGCAAGTATGGCCGAATAGTAGACACCACAAGGAGTGGTTTTATCTCCCCTCCTTTTCAACAAAGTCCTTATAGGCCTACCTACCATTGTGGGGGCCTTCTTGGATCTGCACCATGGCTTATATGCCGATGATATTACAGTGCGGCGAGGCAAGGGCGCGGTAGGTGAGATGCAGGACCGTCTCCAGCTGACCGCTGATGGTGCGAGTGACTATGCCAGGAGGTACGGGCTATCCTGATAACCACACAAGTCCTAGCGTCTTATGGTCGGAAAGAAAAGGAGGAAAAATCCAAGATTTGGGCATCCAGATCACCCTGGACGGACATACCATCCTGCTGTCACCTCACATCAAGGACCTCGATATGACTTTTCAAGAGCACTGTTCGAACACCATCCTTCTCAACCGGCTCAGTCACACAACGGGATAATCACCCACATGCTCCGAAGAATAAACACGAAAGCGCGGGAAATGAAGGGAGCGGACACCCTTCGTCTGGTACAGGCTTTTGTCTTCTCGCGCCATTCCCTACGCTATATTAAAGGGGCCCTAGATAGGTTTCTGAAGGTCACCATTTTAATCGCGCAATCGCTATAGTACCCCTTCACGACAATGTATACCAAAAAAATTCCCCGCATTTCCCCGAGGGGACGAATGTGAAAGTGCGAATGCACGAGTTGAATTTGCGCGGTTCGGTAATGTTCGCGAAAGAGAGATCACACACACACACACAACTACAAAGAAAGAAAGATGCATTTATTCACAGACACCTATTTGTGTTGTCGTTGCACTTGATTGCTAGAGCGGATCTCAGCTTTGAAATTTCGTGTCAGTACTCCTTTAAGCAGGTTCATTAGCCCTTCTCACGCCCGATTCTTGGCCAATCCCCCACGTGGGTATGTGCCATGTCAGCGGCCAGGCAGCGCGCGCCCATCTCCCCCCGTTGCCAAGGAAGACGAGGAGATTCCTGGCCAATCCCCCACGTGGGTATGTGCCATGTCAGCGGCCAGGCTGCGCGCGCCCATCTCCACGTGCACGGACATCGCCGGTGGACGCAGGTTCAGGGTCGCTTAAGAAGTGCATTGCACTTAATATTACACCTCTGCGTAAAGCAGGGGCTGCACAAACACGTAACAAAGGTGCCTTCTTTCTTCCTTGCTCACCTACCGCTTCCTTGCCGCCACACTGCACCGCTCTGACGTGCGACAGAGCGCTTGTGACGCACCCGTGTGACGCACGAAGCTCTCAACAGTACGGCTGCGCTATTGGTGGGCCCCGTTAAATGCTGTAGCCAATCAGCGTACCCGGCTCTGGGAGAAAACGCGGTCGCGCGGCGCTCCTGCACCGGCGGCACGGCACGGACGAATGTAGATCGTCGCCGTCGGTTACACGAGCTTAGCCGAGTTTGTAGATATAGCGCGTCGTTTACAAGGTATGAATAACGCTGAAAAACACGGATCATCTCTGCGGGCACAAACGCCTGCTACACGCGCGACCGCGGCAAGCATCTGCCTGCACGGTAGACAAGCAGCCCACTGTGCGGTGTATGCCCGATAGGCATACACCGCGGCAGCTAAAACTTGTCACCGCCCGCCAGAGCGGGACTATTGCTGAGAATCAGTTTGCAAATACGTGAAAGGGGGTGATAGTGCAGTGAAAGATTGCGCGGGGGATAGTCGTCGTCGCGGCGTCGCAAAGCAGTGTCTGGATAACTGCGGCGATGCTAAGCCTTTTCCCCGACCTCGGTTGGACGAGATCACCGTGACAGCGCCGCATGCCGAAACGCTAGCGAGCCGCTATAGTCGTCGGTGGCAATCTTCAATTATTATCGTAAACGAGCATGTTGAGTTTCGAGGCCCCCTATCTTGCCTTCGAACGCTCGTTTCTGCTCGTTTCCGTCGACGCTAGCACGGCCGGCGCGAGGAGCGTTCGATGCGGGCCGGCCACCGACCGACCCCGCTGAGCGCCGGTAGCGGATGTAGTAGGCGGAGCTTGGCCGTCGTCTGCTACAAGAAGCGTGAAGTACCGCCGAGCGGAGCCAATGGCTGCGCGCTTCTCGAGGCAACCCTGTTTCTCTTGGTGTCACCTACCAGGTCTTGCGCTTGGTCGGCTTGGTCGGTGGCGTCTCCGCTTCCACAGTGCTTTGGAGGCGTGGTGAAAGAGGCAATGCGCCAGGCCTTGTTGCGGGCCCTTTTTAATGAACGATAACTCGGCTAATACTGAACGCTTTTAAACCATTTTTGCGGCAGCACGTTCTTTGTATAGTACTCCAACGATAGCGCACGTAAAATATCAACCTTTGGAACCCTGTTTAGAGCCCCTTTAAGCGGCTGAGAGGAGGCTATCCAATAGCCACGACATCGCTTGAATAATGTCCTTCATGCTGGCGAAGATTTCCCAGGCCACGAAAAAGTGAAAATGGTTTAAGTAAGTGTCTCGTCTATCTAATGGTCGTGTAGCAGCCAAACGTAGCGTTGGTACTGAAGTCATGTATGCGCTGGTTGACTGTTCTAAAACTGATTTTAAAGCAATCGCAAAAAGTGTTGCAGGATCCCTTTAAAGGAAGAAGATGGGATTTTGTTGCAGTCTTCTTGTGTCTGTATTGTCTCAATAGGTTATAAATGAAGTATATTGTCTGGCTATTAGCAGAGGCCCGTAGCCTGTTTGAAATTTCATTGGAAAGGAGAAAGAAACATGCACCGTTAACAGCCGCACCTGGGTGATAATGACGTCACACCCCTTCCAAAAGTGTAATGGGCCTGCGACGCCTCATCCTATTGCTAAGCCTCATCCCGGCTGGTCGGGATAAAGCTTAGGAATAGATAGACGCCACCTAACAAAACTTTTGGAATCGTATACTTTTGCTTTTAAATCCGAAAGTACTTAACCGGACAGTTCAATATACGCACCGTACCTGAAGAGGCTCCTCACATTCTGACTTGGCAATGTGTACTGCTGTTTCGGCAAGGTCTTTCGTAGGCACGTCTACGGCGCAGCATTGATGGTTCTCATCTGCGTTAGCACTGCCAATCTTACAAAAAAATGACTCTGAAACCCTGCGCTCGCTCTAAACAGTCTGAGCTATGTGGAAGTATGTTTCGTCGTGATTCGGTTCTTCGCTTCGGTTTCGTTCACCCCCACATCTGAACAGGCAGAGAAAGGTTGTGAAGTATAGAGTGCGGACAAAGGTTGGCGACGAAATTTTATTTTTTGGCGGGCTTGCGAACCGTGATCAAGGGGAGCTGTGATATCTTGACACCGTCATTCAAGAAAGAAAGAAGAAAGGCCGGCCGCTGCTCCTGCTATTGACTGCAATGAATAAGCTTATAGTCATTTAATGGTCCCGAATTACAGAAGTGAAGGGATGAAAAACATCAATGTCCACTTGCGTCAAATATTATGAGACTCAGCTTTAGACTAACGCGCATGCAGTGGTAGGCTTGGACTCTAGAATGACCCTGGAACAGCAGCAAAGTGCGGCTGATATCATATAGTTGGAGGATGCAATCTTCGTTCTTTTCCTCCCAAATGGAGATATAGGCCACACGCCCTATATGTCCATTGTCCATACATGTGCAATATATGCTCTAAAGGACATCTGGCAGCTGCAAACCATACGCACAATAAAAGCTTTTGAACTAGCACAAATGTCCTATTGCACGTCGGGTAATTGCTACTATGTTCAAAAGATTGAAAGGTGAGATGCTAGCGGCGTCAGACTGCCACTTAGTCGATCCAGACACATACACAATTACCATGGCTGCGTTATTGTAACCATTCATTTAAATATATGCATTTTATTAGTCCTCAGTGCATATAAAATACCCAGAATAAACCGCACCACCACGGTTTTCGCTGAGACAACCGGCGCCTTCGATACACCACATATGTGGTCATCATGTGCAGGGCTCGGTTTCGTTGTGCGCAGCGGCTGCCAGAGTGCGAAAATAGTTAGCGCTCCGGTCGAAACGAATGTGCCCGGCGGGTTCCCTGGGTTCCACGGCGGCAGCGTTCGCCGAGTCGTTTTCCAAGACGCACTCCCCGTCCCAGTCTTCGCAATCAATGTCGAACATAGCCAAGCCGATGTCCAAGTCTTTATGTTCATTCATAATGAGGCATATCTGTGAAGAGTAAACAAAAGAAGAATACCATATATGGTTAGACATTGTAAAGATGCGTTTAGGTGGTCGCTTGCGTCACCATATGACTGTCAAAATCGTACAAAGGTCAGGAATAATTCAGCGCATCGCCACTGGTACAGTTTATGCGCCCACAGAAAAGTACAGTGCGCTAAAACGAAACCGTCTTGTGGGCTGAGTACTAGTGTGGACTGGTTCTTTGGCTGCTGCTTTTTGCGGAGTCCTCGGCACGGTAGAGTTGGACCGTCTTCACAGTTAGGGCAGAGCGAAATGCCTTGTAGTTTAGTGATGATAACTGCGAAGCGCAAAGAGTCTTCTAGCTTCGGGGCCGTGTAGAGCCACGCAAGCACCCGGTGGATGTGAGCGCGGCCGCCGTGGCTGTAGCGTTTGGCCCGGGTTGCTAAGCCCAAATGCCGCTGTGCAAGGTTTCTCTCTTGTTAGGCACAAAAACTGCAGCCGCGCCCACATTTTAACGGTGATATTCCACATCTTCCTGGCATCGAGTGTCGTCCAGTGAAGTAGGCTTCGGGGCTGTAGGGCTGATTTTACCACTAATAGGGCCGAAAAGGTACGGAGCGAAGCGCAGAGCAGTGGCGGCACGTCACCACGTCCGTTCGTCTAAAGTACAGCTTTTCGTATACTTCCAGCTTTCTGTGCCCCCGGCGTAAATTTGCTACGGAAGAACTACTCCAGCCCTCTTACATCTCAGCCGACCTCTGCAATACTAAACACTTGTTCGAATGATTTGCGGGAGTAGATGTAATGACCTCGCGCGTTGTCTCCTGTGCAAGGGGTGGAGGGAAGGAATGGGCCCATCTCCAGTCTGGCGCAATTTCCGCGCTCTGTAAGCACCGACTCACGTCGGCGGTCGGTGCTTACAAACTTACACACAGATCGTCGGACAGATGAAACAACTTACGCGCCTCCCAAGACCAATTCGTCTGCTCAGCTAGCGTTTTACCTAATCGACTCACCTTTCTTCTTATAGACATGAACGATTCAAACGTAGCCAGGAGGAGTTTAGCTCCCGGAGGCCTTGAGACCATGGTGAGCTGCTCTGCGTCCAGCACGGGATGAGCGTAGACGTGCGACGGGTCCTTGCAAAACTGAAACGAGTTAGGCATGCCCAGCTGTTAGGTGCAAAGAACCACGTGCTGTACGAACGCCTTCACTGTTCAACAGCGGCCTTGCAAATCGGAACTTGTTGACCGTATAAGCGTTATCAGTCATTGGTGTTTGCACTGTTTGTATCGGCTCTGCCATATGAAATCCTAAAGCTGAGCTTCCGAGGTGTGTGACGTCACACTATGTGACTGCCGTAAGACTGCAGTGCAAGAGAGTGATGCGTATGTCAGCGTGAAATAAGGTAATCTGTCAGCGTGAAATAAGGTAATCTAATGTTTTTCCAGTTTTTGTTGATATAGGATGGGCAAGTTAAGGGAAAAATAGGCCAAAATGTGTCATGGTTATAGATGTCCACCAGCGTGACTTCTCATCTGTGGCTTGGAGGAAATAAAAATGCCCAGCTGTCCTCTTTTCGCCTGCCTAAAGCCTGTTACGTATGCACCCGCCGACGGGCTTTCTTTCAGAACTCCTCGGCTGTGTGGCGAAGCCACTACGTGCGCCTTCCAAACAAGCCCCACCGTGTCGGTGACTCATGTTTTCACGTCTCGACAAAGCCTGGGTCAGACGCTTCGTTTTCGGCGCGCTTCAAACTCCGGCGGTTGACAGCGACACGTCGAGACACGCCCAAGGACACAGAGGCCCCGCTATCGCAGCGGAGTCCTCCTCTCTTTCCTCTCTCGGACTCAACGTGCGCCGATGCTACCGGCTGCTCACAAACTCTGGAAAGAGCGTTGTGTGTGTCTGTGACTTTCGTGGCGTGTGCACATTCTAGAGGGAACGCTGTTTTGACCGTTGCCGCTTTTGGGTATAAACAGAGCCGCCCAAGCGCTGTAGATCCATTCCTGTTTGAGCAGTGAATCCATGCTGTCACTCTGCTCGAGTCTTGTACTGTTACCTCGCCCGTCGGGGCATTGTTCTTTGGCTTCGGCTCACCTCTCGCTATGAAGTAAACAGTTACGTTAGCCTACGGCTTCTGGACTTCTTCATGGCTGCAACAGCGGCTGGCCGCTCGCTTTACACCACGCTACCACACGTATGTCGGAGGCGACGGAGATCGGCTCGGGTCGGCCCACCCGGTCGCAACAAACCGCTTATCTGTCCTGAAGCGGAATATGATGATGATGATTATGCTCTGTGCTGCGTTTCAATTGATTTGTGTGTGTGGCAATAGCTAGAAAATGCCTCCAAGACTTAACGTAGCGCGTCATCATAGCTGGGTGGCTGCGAATGACACAAGATGCGGGATACTGTTTTACTGCGAAGCAGTGTGTGTCTAACCCCCCTCCTCCTCCTCGTTTTCATTTCGGTGTGCCGCTTTACTCGGCGCGGCACCGGGGCTCCTCCCCGTCACTTCCGACCCCTCTGTCATACCGTTATTCCCCCCGCCACAACCGATGTTTCTTCCACAAGTTGTGCAATCGGTTGGCAATGGCGGTAGCGCCGTTATCAGATCATTGCGAAGAGTCAAGAAACGCGCGAATGGGCGCAAAAACGACCGAAAGCCGCCGCTGCCGTTGTCGCCTCAATTTCCCCCGCGCCGAGTAGGTGCGAATACCTCCCGGTTAAAGTGCAACTTGCAGCTTGAAAGGCTTTCCGAGGGGCATTTTCTCCGGTGTATGTCACGCCTGGGTATTCCCCCATCCCCGATCGCCGGTTTGTGCATGCACGGGTCGGGGTTGGAGGGAGGGGGGGGGGGGGGGCTGTACACACAGCTGGGCATCGTGCAGCTACCAATGACATGCCCGTTGTGTTGGTGGGAGATTTAAACATCCAAGACTGTTGGCTCAAGGGTCGAACACATCAGCGGAAAAGCGGAAAAGCACGCGTTCCCGCACGGGTCTCCCCACCAAGAACGGGTATGGTTGCCAGATGACCAGCCGCATCGGACACTACCGCGCCCATCCAACCTGCTAGATATTTTGGCGCGCCGCGTCGGAAACCGGATTGCTCGGATGCGCACGTTTCTCCCGTTTCAATGCGCCCTGTGAGCTGTCCTCCATAACCGAGCGGTTTGAGTCTGGGTTAGTGTGTTGCACAGAATGCCTACGACAGGGGAAGGAATTTGTCCCTTGTTTGTCCACATCATATTTGTCCACTGGAATGAAGCTCGAGGCCTTCTAGGTTTAACCAGCCATGGGACGGACGCATGTCGTTCGCTTGGAGAAAGAAGAACAGAAATTGAAGAAGCGTCGGCCCGAACAGAAGCGCGAATAGGCGCGAAAACAACGGAAAGCCGCCGCCGCCGCTGTTGTCTGCTCAAGTTCCAGCTTTTCGAGTAGCTGCGAATTTCTTCCGGATGAACGGCAACTTGACCGCTTGGTACACTGAAATGCGCAAACATTACTCATTCCGATCAAAGGGCTTTCAGAGCGATCTTTCCGGCGGTTTCTTTCACTTCTAAGCACTGCACATAACCGGTTGCTTGCGATGAACAGTCCGTTGCGCTGGTGGGAGGCTTAAACGTGCACGTCAGATGGCCCGATGCCACCTTTCCGGTGTCCTGAGTGGTCGAGTGAATTGGGTTGGTGTGTTACACAAACAGCAAGATGCCCACGACGCCGGAGGGAGAGAGAGAGAGAGAGAGAGAAACTTTATTTGAGCCCCATGGGGCTAGTCTGGGTGGCGGGTGACCGGCGGTGGTAACCGGCCGGTGACCATTGCAGCTCGCTGGACGACCTTAGCCTGGGCCTCACGGTCCGAGCTGCACAACGTCTTCGCCCAGTGCTCTCCGTCTGTGAAAGGGGGGAATGGGTTTTGGGGGCACTGCCACATGCAGTAGTCTTGGGTATCGAGGGACCCGCAGTAGGGGCACAAAGGGGTGGGGTACAAAGAAGGGTATATTAGGTGAAGTCGATATCGGCAGGGGAGTACGTGTGTCTGGGTGAGTCGCCATAGGCGTTCCTCTTCGTTGGAGGAGGTCGGAGCGGCTGGGGGTAGTTGGCGGCAGGAGAGGCGGTAAAGAGGCATGTTTGCCTGTCAGACAAAGCTAGAGTCCCTGCAAGTTTGATTCAGCTAATTTGCTAGGAAGTATGCTAAATTGCAAATTACAGACAAACGTGTTTTGTCTTATGCGGTCCTTGAACTGCACCCAGCTTCGAAGGTCACCCTTGCTCACAGAGTGAAAGGGCACTAATTTGTTTTCCAGAAAAGTTAGAATTTTATATTTCCACGTGAGCGCCTGGACCTAAAAAAATAATGACTGATTTTGAGTTTTTTATAGTACAACGTAACAATAAAGCGAAACAACGCGAACTCGTGTCGTGTATGTGTAGGGGAAATTTGGCGATTGCGGTTTGTAACAAGCGCGATCAACTAACAACTTGATTTCTTTTAATAGAATCTTCCACCAGCATCTCGCTTGTTAAATGAATCCTAGTCAGTACAACCGATTTTAGTGATAAATTCTCGTTCCATTTAACACTGTTACACTGCGAGTGACAAACACAGACCGTTCTTGTGCAACGATTGCTTGCTGTCGACGTTCTTGACAATTGTAAAGAGAGAAGCGCAGGTGGCAGGACCACGGGGGTCATGAGACTAGCTCGCTCTTCAGGCTAGAGCAGTTCTTGACACCACAGCTATCGGTCGAATGGGTCTCGCTCCCTCCGTTGCTTCCGTAGCAAACTCCGCTTACATTGCTTGTTCTGGACACAACTTCTGCGTCCCATGTGCCTGTTTCCGACATCTTCCACGCTGGACCCTTCGTCATCTGTCAGCCATTATCTCTATTGATTGATTGATTGATTGCAGGATGTAACACGCCGACGCAACGCAGGCGATGAGGCGCGCCGTAGTGGGGGGCTCCGGAATAATGTTGACCCCCTGGGGATCTTTAACGTGCGCCGAAATCTCGTACACACGGGCGTTTTTGCTTTTCACCTCCATCAGAAAAGCGGCCGCCGCGGCCGCGAATCGAACCCGCGACCTCGTGCTCAGCAGCGCAACGCCTTAGCCACTGAGCCACCGCGGCGGGTCCATTATCCTCATAACGCCATCCTAGAATCACTGTTTAGCATCAACACAGCTAGCATACTGCGATTTCTCGCATATAACACCCGCCGAAATATAATTTGTACGAAGGTGAATGTGAAAGCATATTTGAATCGTCTGTTAATCTGCCGTTGAAATTTATGTTAACCTTTGCAGTTGTACCTGTGACCTCTTGACTAGGGATGGGCGAATATTTTATCTGTGGTTCGAAGCGAATTCAAAACGAATAGGGACTTAGTCGAATAATTTAAAACCGAATAGTTCGAATAGTGCGCATCACAAATTACAAAGAAAAATAAGCAAATTGTGACCTGACTAAGAATTAGACCTCACGCAGGCACAACATTTTGTGAATCTATTACGAGTGGAGTATTTATTGAGAAATTACATGTACGGCTTTCCTTAAATATATTCACAAGTTTTCGTCGAGAAATACTAGTTGCTCCACAAGCTGCGGGAGAAGCAGCTCCCACCGGCTGCTGACGTTTCCTGCTGTCGAGAACGTCCTGTCACTCTTCAACTGTGTGACAATAATTAAAACGTACTTTTGTGCAACATTGGCCAGCCCGGGGTAAAGCCGGCTGCCATAGCTCCTCCACCACTCTAGGAGGTTTTCGTACCATGGGAGCACAGGGGCGCCCAAGTAGTCTGTCACTTGCCTTTTCCAGCTCACCCAGTGAGCTGCCGTATTCGCTAGATTCTAAAATCTAGTGAATGCGGTAGCTCACCGCGTATTTCCATTTACATTTACATTTACATTTTTTCAGTATACTAAACAATTGTAAATACAAAAGTGATGGGTCCACTTAAAAGATTTATACTCAAGCGATTTATACCAAAAAAGAAAAGTGACACGCAGTTGGTTCCAGAGTTTTTAGTGCTACATAGAAACTCCGTTAAAAAAGAGTATTGCAGCCACTAGTATCCGCGGCCGCGTAGCCAACCAAGGCGAAAGTTAGAGGCCGCCGTTTTGAGCAGTGTTCCGCTAATTCCGAGTCGAATCGGCAGTAAAAGTGCACCTGCTTGGTGCCGCTATGTTGGCAGCGGTGTAGGTTCAGTGCCGCCTATTAACGGAAAGCGTGATGGCGGCCGGGAGCACGTCGAACCTCTATAGGCAACAACTTCGCACTGGCCATTAGAAATGTACACGATGCCAGGGTCTTGCGAAAAACCTGGGATGAAATGTCGGAAGGCTTGACCGAAAATCTTGTCCGGTGGCTGCCTATTCTGGAGCGCCGAACAATTCGAAAATAACGAATACTTGCATTCGTATCGAAGCGAATAACAATAGAAAGCAATTTGATCGAATATTTGGCAACACCGAATATTCGCCCATCCCTACGAGTCTTGACGAGTCCCCTGGACAGCGGCCTCCGAACCTTGTTCCGCCCACTCGCCATCTCCAGAATCATCCTCTTCACTCCCGTAGCCACCGTCACCTCTCAGGGCGACTCGCATTGCGCGCACGGAACCGGCCTACCTCCTTCGGAGAAACTGTTTCCCTTTCCCGGTCTGCGCTACATCGCTCTTCCTCAAAGCTCTTCTCAGACCCTCCTCCCTTTTCCGCTTCCTGGTGCACGAACCAGATCTCAGGCTTCCCAGCCTGTGGCCTAATTCCTAACGCATGAAACGTGGCTCACACTTTCAGGTTTGCGAAGCTTCAACTTTTTTTTTTTTTTTTGGGGGGGGGGGGGGTGACCTAGGTACCTCACGACGATTTTTTGTCCCTTACGCGTTCCATAAAACACATAGAGCTAGGTCTTTCGCCTTAATAAACTGAAACGAAGGAGACGACGAAGGATCAATCGGCGAAACAGTCGGATAATGAAGTGCCACGGCGTGTGGCTGACCGGCACTGCAAGTCAATGCCGTCCTTTAGGAACGCACAAAGTAATAGAACACTTTCTCGATCAAAGTAGAATAGCCTAGGCAGTTCGTAGACCTGATTGAAAGCTTCACTCCTGGGAAAGATTGATGCGCGAAATTTACGTCAGCAACAACAAATGTAAACGTCCCTACGATGCATGATCAAATAGCGACAAAAAACATGATGAAAGCCTGTTGCACATCCATGTACGTACCACGGATGTGGCGCTGGGGGGCTGCCGGTGGTCCATGCACGGTGCGTAGAGGTGTCCTTGAGAAGGGGCCATGTAGAGGCGGGTGCACAATGTTACGGACACGGCCAACGAAGGGAATCGGTTCCATTCTGTCAGGACGCTGATCTCGGCCATCGTCTTCCTCTGGGGCGGGAAAGGGGCCGGAAAAAGAAATATTCAGGCCCGACTTCTACAACAAAAAAAACCCGCACACAAGCACACGCGCAATGTGGTTCACAATAGAGAGTTAACGCTGCATACAGTTCACAATGTAGACAGAACTGAAAAGTCTATCAGACCGTTACACCAATTTGTAAAGACCGTCTTTGAGGGCGTACTGGGTGATTGCTTCTAGTGTGGTGGGATTGTCACGGACCCGACTAATTTGCTCCTTTTCAGGGGAAGAAGCGGGGCATAGAGTTAAAAGGTGGTGTCGATTACGGGCGAATAATGGACAAAGCCAAATTAGGTGGTAAAGGTTTGCTGTGCCTTCAGGACTACAGGGGGATGTTGGCGCAATTTGAATCTTGCTGGAGCTATCCTTTTATGAATCATGTGGGAGGTGCACGCTGCGTTCGCATACACTGCAGTGGCGAAAACTTCCCCCGGACGCGAGAAACGCTTGATGGGGGCAAGGATGCTGACCGGAGTTTCCGCCTGTAAGAGCTTGCTGCTTTCCTTTTTGAGACAGCGAAGCTGGAGTGTCCAGTCTGCTTGGAGGGGGGGAGACGGGCGTGGCGGGCACTGTACGAGGTGATTGTACCCTCTCCCTGGCAAAGTCGTGTGCTATACGGTTGCTTTGAGGGCGTGTAGTATGCCCAGGAGTCCAAACTATGCGAACTTTGAAGCCTTTAATTTGCAGGTATCTTATCATGGTAAGGATATTGGTTGCCGTGTTGTTCGCTGAAAACGGGCGATTCAGCTCCTCTGGGACAGCAAGATAGCAATCCATTGTAATGCGAAATTGCTTCGTGGGGAGATCGGCGGAATGGTCATAACTCTGCCGCGCGGCTTCCAGAATTCCTCAAAGTTCCACATCTTCTACGAGGCCATGTGTGTAAACATGTGCCTGGATCCATTCAATTCCGGCAGGTCCGTAGATGTCCAGGCAGTGGCCGCCATCGCTCCATTCAGAGTTGCGTGGATATGGATGTCAACTTCGTCGCCTGCCTTGCCATTTGCGAGAGTGCGAACATATTGTTTGCCTACGTTTTATTTATCCTGACGGATCGGCCACCGACGTATAATTTTGATGGAAGGGCGTTCCCACAGAGGGAATGCTGTCGGCAAATCGGTGCTCTCAGAGTTACTATTTACGTGGCCCATTTTTGGAGTCTTCTTGTTTGTAGCGAATATTCCAGGGGATATTGGAAACGTAGTTTGGTCTCTTCGATGAGGTTAGTGAAAGGCAGAAGGGGAACTGCTTCGTGGAGAGTATCTACCCGGGTGAAGGTGGGGCGGCTTCTGATCGCACGAAGAAGGTGCCGATTCATTTGGTTGAGAGCATTTACATCTGACTGTCGTAATTCATAAAACGGGAAGCCGTAGGTGAAGCACCCATGCACCACAGCAGGGGGAGAGCATGGTCCAGGAAGTAATTTTAGGGACCTTAGGTGCAGGCTGCTTGGTGCGCCCCGCCATATTTATTTGATATCCAGTATATAGCCAGCATAGTAGGTATAGCCAGTGCATAGCCAGTGAGGCTATACACTGTTTTGGGCGAGTACAGCTGCTGAAGGGAACGCCCAGCAGTCGAATGGTGCCGTTGTGGGATTCGAGTATAGCGTATCCCCCACTTGAATGGAGATAATTTGTTCCTTACTTGTGCCACGTTTACGATCGACGCTAAGGAGTTCCTTCTCGGTTGGGGATAGCTGTAGCCGGAATCGGGACAGCGTATTTTCTACGCTCAGGACTGCGGCCTGCAACTCTGTTTGCATAGTTTCTTCAGAGTCGTAATCCTGGGCTTCTGTCCGTACCCCAATGTCGTCTGCATAAAGCGCGAATCGGGCAGTACTGTCCTGCTCAAGAGTTCGGGCCACGCGGTTCATTGGCACATATACGAGGAGAGGAGCCAAAATGGACCCCTGTTGGACTCCTCTATAGAGGTAGAACGTTATGGGGTGGTGTCCTTGAGGGCTAAGACGGATCAGCCGATGCTAAAGAAACTGCATGCATAGGCCTGGACCTTTTGGTTATGGAAGGCGAGGAATGGCACTGACTAACATAAATGTGTTAATTTTGTGATTAGGACCCCAAGACTGCAACGGTGTTAATTGTGTGAGCTGAGACCTTCCCCTTTTCCCCTCATCCTTGCTCCTCCCAGGGCCTGATGGCTTCTCATTTAGTAAAGTGCCTCACTCGCTCAGCACACACGCATACTCGCAGAGCCCCGAAATGGGAATGTGAATTGAACGGGAGTACGACGTTTGCAAAAATACGTATTGCGCTTTGTGGAATGAAAGCATTTCCACCGTTATACAACCCCTACTACCAGAATCAAGCTACCGGCTGAAGTTCATTTATTATGATTTTTTATTATCTTCATATTCTTTAATTTTTCAGTCAAGTTCGACTGAGGGCATCTGCCTTTGAGGAAGCGACGATTTATCAACAGAAAGAATGCTTGCGCCGTAATTTCGCGAACAAACATTTTCCTTTACATGTGTTGCTTTGCCGGTGGCGCTGCAACATGGTGCGTGGTTTTATACTTTTTTATGATCAATCAACTAGGTCACAAATCTACCCAATCTGAGGACAGAAAGAGAATAAATCTTTTTGGAGCAAACGCTTGTGTTGGGGTTCCTGGTTGGTGAGGAGCCTGCTCGTCGAGGTATCTTCCCTAGCCGTCCCGGTCCTCACCACCAAAATCGGAGCTGGTCAGCTGACTGCTCGTATATTGGGTGGGGGGATAAGGGGATAGGGACGGGCTGTGTTGGCACTGCCATACCATTTGGTAGAAGTGCAGGGCAGAGGCAGCGGGCAGAGCATGGAGGAGGGAAGTGGTGTGTACACCTCAACTCTAACCTATTCTGCGCAGGGATATAAGCGCCGGGTTATTTAAACAAAACAAATTGGCGCAAGTAGCACTAGTGGTGCAAGGCTAGAGAAACAGCGGAGCCGGGGGTCGACTTAGCTTCTTCAGGATTCGCTAACGTCTGCTAGGTTGTTAGGTTTTGCGATGTTCTTGCTAGGCTAGGCAAAGTTTTGAGGGGTGAGGACAAGTTTAGCCCGATTTTACAAGGCCGTTGCGGTCGGTACCCCACACTGAATCGCGGATCCTAGGAGGACGAATCTAGGTCGACCCCCCCACCCCCTTCTCTGTTTCTCCAGCCTTGCACCATTAGTGCAAACTGTGTCAACGTTTTGCGTTTTAGTAGCCCAAGAAAGACTAGCACCTTTAAAATGCTATAGTAAGGGGTGCGCATACGCATATGTTCCTTGTGCTCACACTCGAACAGGCGCGAAAGCCGGCTCCACGGCTATAATACTGTATCTCGGTTGATGCCCCCTTTATCAGAGACGCGGTTTTTGCTTTGTATTTGTTTGCCGATTCCACCGGACCAAGCTCAAGCATAAACAGCTCCGTGGCTAAGACGGTGGGGCCGTCCCTAACTATTTATGCAGACGACTATCCCACTCGATGGCATCGTTATGCGTGTCATTTTTACTTGCGACAGCCGTGTTGGTGATTCCTCGGAGAAGAATAGGGTTACAAATGGCTTAACAACTGCGCCACAGTTACCTACCCTTCACTCTGCCATAGCTGACAACCCTTTGTCAGGTAGGCTCCTCCTAACCTGTGAAGAACTTCATGTTGTCGGTGAGCGGGGGAAATCCTCTCTACACCGGGCACTCTGGCGATGGCAGCACTTCGATTGATTGAAATGTTACCGGATTTGCTGTTGACACAATAGCCGACTGAATACAGAACAATGCCACAAACGGGGGCTTAGGTACTAACTGTAACGATAATTTAGTTGTACAAACCACTGCGGAGTCTCATCGCAACCGTGGGAAGCAAATAAGTAAGCGCATATTAAGAAAGTACTCCTCATTACCACAAAGGTATTCCAGAGCTGTCTCATTGTAAATAAAACGCATGTATAGGAAGCTCAACCCAAAACCATCATAAATTGAATAAGAAATGCATAATAAGGTAGAACAATAGAACTCGCATTAGCCCTTACATTAAAAGTGTGTTAACCAGTACACTTTTTATTTTCTACAAAATATGAGGTAGCTCAATTGTACGAAACCATTTTCAAGCCTCAGAATTTGCACAGAAGTGGTTTTTTCTCCAATTAGGGAGAACGTATGGTAAACATTTCATGGTTAGCTCGTGCTTTGAAGCAAACTTCCATTACAACACGCTAAGAGAGACGCTGAAGAATCGATTATAAGGAAAACTTTGGTACAACCAGTGGTGACTCCAAAGCCATAAGGACCAAAAGAAGTAGCAGCTCTGATACCTTGATTATAATCAGTGAACAAACGTTCCCATTGTGAACGTGCCAACACTTTTATGAAGGCACTCTAACAGCGTTGCAGGTGAATGAAAAAGCTACATCGAACAATGCCGATCCTTTCAAAGTGTAATTTTCCTCGCTGTGCTCATCATTGCTTTCCCTCGACAGAATCTAATACTCTGCCGAAAAAACGCAGACCACACACATGTACCATTTGCGCATGTTCTGAACAGGCTTGCGGATCGCGACTCACGGACCCCGTCCGAAAGAACGGGGAGAACAGTAACAACTCACCATGCCCACCAGTGGAAACCCAGAACGACGTTGCGTGACCTCGAAGGGTGCTGGTCCCGTAATCAAGCACTTGGGGAAGCCAGCGGTGAACTCGTCGTCCGATATGTGCGTCAGCGGGATCAGGCCGTCCACCATGAATGTCCTGCAGCAAAATATGGCCGTGTGTCCATCTTCTCACATCGCGGCAACTAACTTTGAAATCTTCTGCCGCATCTGCCACGTAAATGCCTGTCTTCTCGCTCCCTCCCCACTCTCATGCTCTCCCCCTTCCTTTAGTTCCTCGCTCAATAAGCACGGATAAGGTTTGCTAAAGTCAGTTTATATTGCGCGCGTTTCATTGCTCGCGCTATTTATAGGAACGTTTTGTTCCTGTTAAACTTAGAACACCGCCATGAGGTCCAGGCTCGAATGAGCTTTTTTTGCATTACAAAGTAAAAATGTTCTGTTCAATGCGCAGTTAATGAATCACATACTTCGTTTTTCATTACAAGAACCCTGATAATAGTAGTCGCCCAAATTGTTTTCCCGCCAAAATGCCTAAGGTTTTGCTTTTGCTCAACAGTGTTCAGTATGAATTGTGTTTCCAGATTTAGTGGTTTGGAAAAAGTTTTGGCTACATAAACTTCTCGTTCTAGAATTTCTTTATCTTGTTCCCCGATGGCCGAAACGACGGACATGATGGACCGACGGACCGGATAGGACGGATGGACGGAAGGGCCAAAATTTCCTCGTTTAAGTAGCCCAAGACTATTGTTTTTAACAAACAGCCTCTTGGAATACAAAGAGGGCGCGGCTGAGCTTGCACGCTCAGTGCGGTCTCTACGGGCATACATGCGGTAATGTGACAGTGGTTCGAGCAGGGAAACGTGAAAAATGGCTTGAGGAATAGATTTTAATGACACCGCAAGTTCTATACAAAAATTAAGAAAAATTCTTACGGATTATACAAAGTCCATCAATTTGCAAAAGAGGGTTCTAGCCGGGATGCTCGCGTAACTGCCCGTTTGATGCTTACTTTAAACCGTTGATGCTTACTTTAAAAATTTCTAAATTTGCAACAAAATCTCAGGAGTTAACAATGGCCCTAAGCACAATATGTCATGGACAAATTATTGAAGCAATCTAATTACCTTTATAATAAACGACAAGCTACCACGTATTCAAGGGAAGGTGTTGTTTGCAAGCCAAGAAAGAAATCAGCCCTTTATTAACAGTGAAGCTGTTTAGGAAATCGTAATTTTTCGTATCCGCAGTTAAAAAAAAAAAACAAGACATTGCTGAGCGCGTGCTCGTGAGTGCGCGGACGTGACCGCGTTCCTCGCGGTGACCGCTTGGCACTTCACAGAGAAAATAAAAGACCGATGGTATGGTTGTGCGTGCCTCGCGACGACCGCCCAGCGTCCCCGGCGCACATTTGCGAACCAAGCATACCCAGTTAGGGAGACTGGCCAAAAGTGGTAAAAAAAAAAAAACTCCAGTGTTCGCCGTAATTCTGGCAACACTTCCTCCGAACAAGAAAGACTCCAGTGTTCACCGTAATCCGGGAAACACGGCAACACTTGCTCGGAACGAGAAAGACACGTCATGGCGTACGCCCCTCCAAGGTGATGTCTCATTATTATCACTTCCAGAAAATGAAGCTAACACTTATTGAAACAATAATGGAGTGAACGTCGTTGCGGCAGCGACGGAAGAGCAAATCGTCTGCAATGGTGGACTATACGTGATGTTAACGCGGCAAAACCTTAGGATCTGTTTCGAACACAAAGGAGCCATGGTCGAGTAGTATAGTGCCTGAAGCAAAGCTTAGGCCTTTTGACACTTACTGCTAGTTTTGCGCGATGCAGTGATTTAGTTGCAGCGATTAACGGATTCAAAAGAATCACACTAATAGCCTTCGAAGTGCTTCCAGGACGAAGTAAACAGTGAAAGCTTTCATAAGACGAATTTCTCGGGAATCCAATCTGCCAAGGTGGCATGCGCCATAAGGAGATGTAGAAAGAATTTCAGGACATTACACAGTATTATCGACTCGACAGACAATAATTCCCTCAACCTCACTCCAAGTTGTCCCAATCAGAAGAAACGACTCTTCGTCGCATCCAAGTGAATACCTTCGTTCATCCGATTCGCTTACACCACATGTTTCCCACTCAATTTCCCGCACAATGCGCTTTTTGCTCTAAGCCTGGCACACTTGTCCACATTTTATTAGAGTGCGCGCATAACCCCGACCTCCCGCCCTTTCCTTCCCCCCTCCCCCTCCATGACCTGTGGGAGAACCTGATCCCCAGCGACCACCTGGACGTCCAGCAACTACTGGCATCTAGGGCGTCGGTCACCCGGTCATCACTTGGATTCCCGGACTGAGGAACCGCTCGTACTTTACAAGGCTCATTAAAGTTTCATACTACTACTGCTAGAAAGAATAATCGATTCACCGCACGGACCATAACGGTATATGAGGATAATTGGGAGTACGATAAATAACGCCCATGTTAATGAGTAATGACATCCATCTGACGTCATCGGCGCCGCCATTTTAAACAGCGAAGCTACTCTTCACCGAGACTGTAATGGTACGGGGAGTGGTAACGCGGGCGCAGCGATCCCCCTCGCGAACTCCCGTTTAGCCACTCACTTGAGCCGCTTGCCGATTTCCCACAGCAGAGCCATCATGTTCCGCGGCCACATACGGAATCCCAAGACGACGAAGCCGCGCTGGGGTGTCGGAGACGATGTTCGCATTCTCTGAAGTTTTCGCTGCGACCTCCTAAATGCCTGCGTAGTCACAGCAGTCACCCTTATAACTGAGTAACATAAAGTTACAGATCAACGTTTTAACTTGGTTTATGGTGGGCGCACGAAAAAAAGAATTTACTAGAATATTAAAAGCCATTACAACATGGACATACCTTAATTCTTCGAATACAAGGAATGTATTCGTTTTTCCTGCAATCACACCAGGGTGGAAAAATATTTGTGGTACAACATTCGAACTGGCCGTTTTTTTGTATTTTTACGGAGAGAGGTTTTTCCCCCTTTATCTCGCCCCCCCTCCCCCCACCCCCCCTTCCGTGACAGTGATTCTGACTAGGAAGTGCGCGACAGCGGCTTGGCTGCTTAGATAAAAACCAAGACTGGAATCTCCTCCAACTGACTGAGAGCATTCTGTCTTCATTTTTACCCAACAGGCCAAACCACTAGCGCTCACCGGCTGGGGCCACATGGACGAAAGCGCACGAGTACGTCCCTCCGTCATGTCGAGGTAGCGTTGTTGGCGAGTGGCTTGCAGGCGAGTTGCCTTCCTTCCCACTACGAGTAGCCGAAGCCAAATCCAACTTGTTTAATGCGTGGCGAGTAGAGAAAGGTGACGGTACAGAAGCCAGCACACTGGCGTGCTTAAAGTCCCCTGAGGCGGCCGAATACGCACTGGTGCTCCTGAGAAAGAGCCTATTGTCTGCAAAGTTACGGTCAAGACGAGCGCCTTCGAAGCAGAGTCAAACACGCACAAGCAAAAACACTCCCGTAGAATTGGAGACGCCATGAGTGAAATGCCGATAACAGCCGCCAGCGCACGCCCGTGCATGCGTTGGAGGGTTGTGGCCGTTCGCATTTGCGATGTCGCATGAGCGCCGCAGACTACCGACGTGCACTGTTCAGCCCTAGATGTGCTGTTCGCCTCGAATTACTGCGGCTCTGCGGAAAAAGTACCATTCCACGTCGTCGCAATGTGGGGTATTGAAGTCTGCGCGCAAAAGTCAACGCACACACCACAGTCAATTCCTAGCACTAGCTAGAACGATGTTTCTGGTCCGAAATTCAGTGCAAACAACCTCTCCCTGGGTTGCACTGTGAGGGTAACATTTTGTTGCAGCATACCGTTTCCAGCGTACACACACCCTTTGCCTGCATGGCTCTGCGAAAATCTCAAGTGCCGAGGCTTTTTCCGGTGAAAAGTACTTAGTGTACCCGTGCAGGCCCAAAATACTGTGCAGTTATAATAAGTATTCCTTTTTTACAATAAATGACTAATTCATTGTTCCTACACCCAAACCACCATAAAGTGGGAGCCGGTAACCTGGGAAGTTGGCATTTCTACATTTAACACGTAGTTTGTTAGCCAAAAAATCTATCCCACCAAAAATGCCCATAAATGTTCGCGAGGGTCAGTACCAGAGGCATATAGCTAAATTCACAAGTTTTTGTGTCAGAATTTGGTGAAAAGCCGTGCGTCACTTGATGCAAGCAAGGCTTGAGGTGCAATTCTCGTTCATATTAGACCTCTTTAACACACATGCCAAGTGCTTCCACGCAACCTACCTTGAGCACATCGAAGACCTGCGACACCGAGGACGTCATGTCTTCGTCAAGACCAGGCCTGACCTCCAGGTCGAGGACGCCGTAGTGGAAGAGCCTCTTCGTAGTCCAGTACTCTCGCATCTTGCGCTGGCCTTCACGTGAGCGGAGGTCTTGAAGCACGTGCAGGCATCTTCTGCGAAACGGCGAAGGAATGATACAAGCTCACGAACCCTTATAATGGTGACCCGGAATGATAACTTTCACTGCTACACTGTGTAATGGCTCACTGACTATGGGCTTGTTTTACTCCGGGCAGTTTTATTTGCGGAGGCGGAAAACGCAAGCATCGGCGTTTCGCAATTTTGGCGTAAGGTTTAGCGACTCCAGTTTCCCAAGTGCCCCAAATAATCCGGTCACGGAGTGCCTCATAGCACACTCTTAATCTGGATCCACATAAGATCCACTTAGTAACTGGAACTTTTTTGCAAAAAAGTTCCACTTATATATTTGGAACCGTGTTCCACATATCCTGAAAATGTAAGTGGAACAGTGCACCACCTATTTTTGCAGCTAATTATCTGGATCGGCGTTCCAAATAAAAATATACGGATCACTGTTCCAAATAAACTGGTAGTGTAAGTTACTGGAACACTGATCCACGTAAAATGATTATGGATTTATCCGGTGCGCCGTTCCAGGTACCTTCAGACCAGCTGTTTATATAAAACGGTGTTCCGATAGACGTTGAGAAGCTGTCTATGGGACTCCACTTTTCCAACATGTCTGCTTTCCTGTTGGTATAAACTGAGGTCATTTGCCAGGCTGGCGGATGCACTGGTATCAGAAGGAAACCGCAAGCACCATTCTAACGCAGCCTTGACATATGGCCCACAGTGATACCAACAACTGGAAAACAGAAACCGCCGCAGCAGTGTGGTCCCTGACAGTTCCCAACAGTTGCCTATCGGAGCACAGTTCTATATAAAAGTTGGTCTGAGATACCTGGAGCGGCACACAGAGACTTTGGCTTCATCCGCCGAATCCTGTTCTGGGTTTTGGCTGCATGTAAAAGAAACAAGACTCGCATTAAAATACACACCAAACCAACTATTAGCACTGATACAATGCTTTTAAAAACACTAAGGAAATTTTATTCGCTCGTAGTATTGCGTACATTTGAGATACGGAGACATATCTGTTTCCACTTGGGCAGAAAATGACCAGCGTACAGGATCAAATACCAAAACGATATCAAGCGGCCAAAACGATCTAAGTGGCATTTTCCTATTTTTGTTAATATTTACCATTCTTTTTTGCTAAAAACACGTGGGTAATAAAGATGGCTTTAAGCGCAACCGCGTCACAAACAGACTTGTACATCTATCCTCGCAGTAACTCAAAAAGCATTACACAACAGTGAGCATAAAATATGCTGTTTTATGACATGAAATCAGGTACCGCAAATGCGGAAGTACCCACAGCGCTTGCCATACCATGTTTACGCATCCCGGTTCCAAAAAATGCAGTTTGCTATTAAATTGTAGGGAAAAGCCAAAAATACAAGCCATACACGGTTGGATTATCACAAGACCTGCAAGAATGTAGGAAAAGAACACCGGAGCCAATACTAACAATTTAACATTTGCACAGAAAAAATTACCCGAAGCATGTGGCACTATTGCACAACTAAAACATACACCATATATCAATATCAAGCTAACTGTAATATCAAGCTAACTGTAGCCAAAACCGACTATATACGCGCCCTGAAAAAGCCTTTCACTGAAGCCGCGTTCTTTCCCCGACAATTTGTAGCTATTTAAAATAACTTATCCAAAAAAAAGCTTATAGCACCCAGTGTGAATCTTACAAAATTTTACAAACCAGATAGCTCGGAGCATGTTACGCAAATCTGCTTGATAAAATTTATCAAGCAGCCTAACTCTAAAGACGTTATTAGTTCCCTCAAGAACAATTCAGACATCCCAAATAACCAAGCCAGGTAGCGTCGAAACATACAGGTGACCAATTTTACCAAGCGAACTTGGAAGCATTTTTCCAGCCGAAACATTTATCTGAGGTAAAATTCAGTTGCGTGCTATACAAACCCTACTATCATGACGACAGTATGCTTGTGACCAAAGCACTGCCTTTAACAAGCGAGAAATGCAACTTTGTCCAAAGTAAACAACTTTTTCAAGCCAAATATGTATATTTCGCATTCTTCTAGGGCTTAGGTGTCAGCTAAGATACAGTACAAAAATTGATTAATAAAACCCCAAACCGTCTGTGTAAATAATTACTCTCACGTTTGCATCCATCAACAGCAGCACAGTCATGGAAAAAAATTTCGAGCTGCACTTGAATAATAAAAACGTTACAGTGCAGTGCCATTAGCTACATTAACAGAGTAACAGAGCAGCGGCAAAGGCAGCCTGCGCTTTGTGCCAATAATGAAAAATTGCAAAGGAAAGCACGACTTCACTTTTGCAGTTGACATGAAGCTTGCATCTACCAATCATTTGAACCACGACATATCTTTCCGAATAGGCTTAAACGTCTAACAATAATTTAAAACCCCAAGTAGAGTGACCACATCAAGTCTTTCAACAGAGCTTTAAACTTAAATGACACCAGGCTACTGTTAAATGGCCAAGAACTCTCTGCAAAAGTCCCAAGAACTCTCCAAAGTCGCATAAGTTTCAGGAGATTAAGATGAAATATACGGCGAGGAGGATGACCACATCTTGATGCGACAATGCAGGCGGAAAATCCATGACGTGTTTCTTGCAGACAATATTTACGCTGCCATTCTCTCCTCTCAAAATAACTGGACCTTGAGAATAACTGGACCACGTCATGTACCTTTAAGGAAGGAACAAGAAAATTTTGTTAGACGATGGCTTTAAATGAGTGGGTTGCTTAGGATACCCCTTTTATAGCACAGTAATTGATTGAAATATCAGCGATTTCTTGGTTTATTTTCTGGGGATGCTGCTAACAATGTACAAAAAATATTAGCACAGACTGTCAATGGCCGTTCTCTAATTCTGGAAAGCAACCGCACTGGGCGTGGCCGTGGTGCCGTATTATCACAGCAGCAACTCTCAATGTGAAAGCAAAATGTTTGCAAAACTTGAATGCAAAATAATAGTTTTTTTGTCCACATGTTGCAGCATCCGAAACAGGCTGAATGTGAAGGTATTTCCCAATATTGGAGTTCACGATTTGTTTTTAACAGTAAGATTTTGCTACAAAGAAAACTACCACAAATTCAGTCCCGCAAAAATAAAATGCCAGCTTCAGTAAACACTACCATAAATTGAGTCTCACAAAAATAAAATGCCAACTTACCCAACTAAAATTAAGATGCAGGCGTTCCTGGCAGGGCCTCCTCGGAGTGATTTTCCAGGAAAGTTTTGCCAACGTGTTCCCAAAAGCTCTTACTGTTGTTTTCACCTACAGGTCAAGTTGTCACTGAAATGGTGTTCCGAAGCCATTACGTATAATGCAACTACCTAAAAAGGGACCATCAAAGTTCCAGAACTGGGAGTGCGTACTTACTTGTAGAATGCAATGATTTCATCCCGTACAACGGCTTTCACGTGTTTCCTTTTTGTGAACACACGACTTCAAGAACGGTGAACACACGCCTTCAAGAACCAGAAAAATGGCAGTATGCAATCCTTGTTCCATTGTTTTAAGTCCCAGTCCGCCCTATTTCCTAGAAATAAAAACAGTATAAAAATATCGAAGCATAAATTTACGCTTCCCTCTAAGAAGGGAGTACTACAAGATCTCGTACAAGGCCTGAGTAGTTGTGCTAAAATGTATTTTGCATCACGAGCCCTGGTAACGTTTTCAGGCGAAACAATTTTAAATATAAAAATATTTGAACATTTTTAGGCTCACCTGTCATTGCTCCATGCGGAGTGGTGAACGTCTGTATAATACGCAACACTCAAGAGGCACTCTTTCGTGGCTTTATGACTTCCACAATGCATTCACAATCTGTCACACTTGTCACGACGACGCCTCGGCGTGCCGAAGATGTCTTCAGCCACAGTGAATGCCACAGCCATGATTTCACAGGTATATGTAAGGAATGGAAATAATTCGTTTTAATTTCTGTTTTTCAGACAAAGAAAAACAATTGTCGCAAACTACCAGTGTAGAGACAAATTTCTCCACAGTCAGCCATAGTCTGCATCTGGACAGGTTACACAGATCGAATACAGAATGTAGCAATCTGCTTTCGCAGTATATTTTTTAAGTTCAAGGAAGCACAGAAATGGGTTAATGTTGGGTGCACATAGTGATGCAAGAACTTATCACCGGAGCGTTGTCGGAAATTATTGCGACTCTCGGGTTGCCACCGACATTGACGGCATAAAAATGCAAGAGTGGCTTATTTCTAACGCGGTTCCTGAAGTAGCAACCACTAATTATGGATATTGGATAATTATCCTGAAGTCTCAAGTTACCACTGACATTAACAGCATAGAAACGGCAGCACACTTTCTATATACCCGCTGCGTGTTTCCACATATTTCTTCCCCTCTACAAAAGAAACGTTTGTTACTGCGCTACTGCTAAGACAACCACTGTCCCTTCCATTTCTCTACACTTCAGGCAATGTAAAATAGATCATCTCAATTGGTCAAAGGAATTGGAAGAAACATGGAACTGCATAACACACTGCACAGATAAACGTAAGCTGACGCTTTGAAAGCACATCAACACAACTCAAAATAGCGTCTACCTTGCGCGCAACGGGCAAGGTCGAAGACTCCCGGTCTGGTAAGCACAGTAAATGGCATTCTACTCATCAGACTAACACAACGCCGCAATTACCACGCAAGTTTTAAAAATACCAATAAATCTAAGGACGGACGCTTCGACAAACTTGCTTGGAAGTTGTACACGTGTGCACGCGCGATTATCGCGAGCGACTAACCCGAGAAGATTCGCTACCGCAGACATACACAGCTACCGTCAATATACAACTAAGCAAAGCCACACAGTAAGGGAACATCCACTCATGAAACGCGCAAACCAGGAACTTCTGACGTACGCAGTCAGAAATTTCCAGCCGACTCTGACCCACGAACACGGGAGTTTTGGTAAATTACGGCTGCAAACGTTTCTCCAACACAAAATGTTACACGCCGCGACCACAAGCATGAACGACACACGAACAACGGGCATAGACGCGGTATGTTTATCAGACGCAGTTAACAAGGATGTCACTGAACAACAACCGTTACCAGCACATAAATAAGCAGCACTGACCTTTTTTGCGCCTCCTGGCAAAACTCCACATCGTCGAGCAGGAAATACAGCCCAGGGATATGAAAAAATTCGCAGTTGCACGCCGCAATCAACCCAATTTAAACACAGAACAGGGAGGATTTTAGAGAAGCAAAGGTCTAGCTTTGCCTGTAGTGCCAGAAAAAGCGTAGTGGCGGCGTCGTGAACTACCCAGTACGCCCGCTTGATGGCGCTGTAAACACGGCTTTGTAAACATGGCGGATGCTTTTTGCACAGGCCGCTTGAGCTCCTTAATAACATGGCTGCCCTCGCACGGCGGCCGCCGGCTCGCTGCTCCACGGCCGGACTCGACTCTCCTCCTCCCGCGCGCGAAAGGGGCGTCGAGTCCGGCCGTGGCTGCTCCTGCTGGCTCCTGGCTGGCACGCTGGTCGCGTGTTTACTTGCGCCGCGCTAGTGAAGTGATGTTACGCCAGGTGACCAGATGGCCTCGACTGGCACAGACCACAGTGAGCAGCAAGTGAGAACAAATCGTTTATTGACATCCGCAAGTTTACAGAGGCCAGGACATCATTTCATTTCGATCGCTGCAATTGTACGTCGCTTTCGTGACAACATTTTTTTTTTTTGCCATAACAACTCGTTCACTTGCGCTAAGATTTCGAACGAAGGGCACAAATGAAGTATTGACGGTGACAACGGTTTTCTTTGCACCGTCTTTCTAGCGGAGTGCATAACACTCACCTTCTGTTGGAAGAATCGAATATTCTGGCCTCGACAGCTGCCTTCCGATGCGGAATTTCCCACATTTGTCATTCCACAAGCACTCAATTCCCGTGTTTTGCCAGTCCTCTCAACAACTGATGGACGCAAAAGCACATAACAGCAATAACAGTCACGAAACCGGTGCTCCGCGCACATTGAAACGGTCGGCCGTTGCAGCGGTTTCAATTTGAATTGGCGCCGCTTTGTGGTTGCGAATTCAGAAACGAGGTGGTGCACCAGTCGGCTGTTCGTAAAAAGTTGCGTACATTTTTGCTCAACGGATGTTTGATGCGGAACTTGTTAATAGTATTTTTAAATAACACATTGTAAGCGAACTGTGTGGGCTCTTTGAGTCACGGAATGAATGTTTTGTATTCTATACCAAAAGTAACATTTTGCCTGCGCCGTCTGGTGGGCTTGATGGTCGAAAACAGCGCTTTAGGTTGGTCACGTGGGGCGTCGATTTTTACGCCGCCTATAGGGAAGACAGGGAACGTCCAAGCTTGAGAGGCCTGATTTAAACTGCTAACGGTGCTAACGGCGCTAACGGTTCTCGCCAGCGTGACCGAGAATTTCTTTAGTAAATATCAGGCGCATCGCGCGAGCAATTGAGAAACCCGCTTGGGAGTGCCACTGGTGGCGCTGCATGCGGAAGACCGTAAAATTAGCGGAGGGAATCCTGGAAGATGGGAGCGCTGCTGTCGTTTAAAGTGTTGACGCAGTCCCGATTTTCATCCGTCGTCATCGTACCCGTTGCAGCCCCACTGTACCGTGAATCAACGCAAAAACAGCTCTGCCGTGCTGCTGCTGACGCATGCGCATTGAATGCGCTAATGGAGTGGCGGTCTTTTCCTCATGGCTTCGGCGTACTTTCGTTCTCGCGGAGGATTTGGCGATGCGCCCGCATAAGAACTCATACAAACTCGGCACACGTGATGGCTTTTATTGGATTCGGAAAACGGGCGTATGCGTCTAAGCGGACGTTTACGCCCGCTGAGGCCGAAACAAAGCTTAGATAATAGCCGCGTTAGCGCGTTAGTACTGGCTAAAGTTGTTTCTCGCGGAGGGTCGTGAGTGCGTGCGATATCCGAGCTTAACTTTGGATGACAATTTCTCCGTTACTGTTTACAATGAATGCAAAAGGGCGTGGCTTCATTTACTGCTTTTCTTGACAACAAGCCTTTCCGTAGTCAATAAAATATACTGCGACGCTCTTAGATACCCACGTTATATAAAGCTACTTACAGCTAATTAGTAAGTAATAATACATCGGCCCGTTTCCCAGCCCTTTTCCCTCCTGAACACCAATACTACAGGGAAACAGCAACTGGGGAAGCAGCTGGAGAAGGCGGGTCATTCAATGAACTTCAATTACTATGACAAGACACAACAACAGCAAGTTAATTCTGCGTATTTTTGCCGTTACTGCACAGCATAATTAGGAATTACAATGTCATTTCAGCATTAATACATACAAAATAATGCAGGTATCACGTGGTATATCTAGGTTTAGTTCCGTTCACCCAGTCAACCGCTCTTTGCAAAGAGGCTCTTGTTTTTGCTTGTGGAAATTAAAAGGGACTCAGATGTTAGCATTCCTATCGGACTTACTACGTCATGGCCAACGGATTTAAAAACCATCGTGCACCAATACGAATAGTTTTACAAATACATACCGATATTCACAACGGCCTAGTTTGCTTATTTTAGATATATGTCGCTTCTCTAGTGAAACAAAGAAATAAAACTCTCGCATGGTGAGACCGCTAGCACCTTCCAGTGAAGACTGGGTAAACCAAAATGCGTTTCTTGTTTTTTTTTATCTCTGCGAAGAAATGATATACAGCAGACTCCCGTTAAGACGAACCCGAACGGACCGTAAAAATGTATGCGTATTATCCGAAATTCGTCTTAAGCGGAGGTGTATTGCATTGTGGACGTTACAAGAGAAAAATATTGTGGTTCTTAATCAGTGTTCGTTTTAACCAAGTTCGTCTTAACGTGGGTCTACTGTATTTCTAGAAGAAGCAAACCAGGTCGTTAGTGTCATTTCTGTGAATTTGTAAAACTTCTTGTATCGGTACATGGTGCTTTTGAATTAGTAAGTCTCATGAATTTGCGTCATGAATTAGTGAGTCCCATATGAATCGGATCAGGTGAGTCACCCTTAATAGCATGCACGAGACGAAAAATGCTAACGAACATCCAAGCATATATAACTGCATTCGTGACATGCTGCTTGCAGTGTAAAATGCGGCACAGTCGGTTAACACTATGTATATACCGCATCAGGGCATAAATAAAGTGGACTAAGTACCTATTTTACAGCAGATTGTAGCCATTCATACGTTCCTGTAAAGCACTTAAAATTGTGCACGTACTACAACACAGCGAGCTGATGGCTGAGCATTGAGCAAAAAACAATGTTTCTGCGACGCTTTGTGAACCAAATGCAGAACTTGCAATAGTCTCAACAACAATATATATTTCCTTATGAGGTATCCACAAAAGCCCAATGAATTCTTCAGCACTATTACGGCTCTGTCCCAAACGCAGAAGGAGAACCTGAGGACATCTGGTCCTTCTGAAATTCAAGTCATTGGTGATTTCAGACGTACTGCGCGTCTGCAATTAGCAAAAGACGATATTCACTAAAGCGGTCTGAACGCCGCAGACAACCTGAAAGGGGTTCGTGAATTTTCTATTTTCGCTAAGATACCCTTTTCTCGCACCTTTCATGCTTTGTACGGTGTTGTTATAGCAGTGGACATTGTTTTCTGTCAAATAACGTCACTAAAAATACGTCTTAGCCGTCTTATTAAGTAAACTTCTCTAAGACAGTTCCATAGATATCGACGAAGTTTATTAAATTTTATGTGGTGCGTGCGTGTGTGCGTGTGTGACAGCATGCATGTGTGTGTGTATGTGTGGGTGCGCGGGTGTGCGTTCGTGTCTGTATCTATGTCTGTGGGCGTGTGCGTGCAAGTGCTTGTGCGTGCGCTTGTGCGCCAAAGCGCGTCAAATATATATGTGGTTCATTGTTCCAGTTATTGCACGATTCAGTGCATACTTCACTGCAGCGCACAAGTCATGTGGAACAAGACACGAGCAAAAAATATACAAAAGCAGTGTCCAAAATTTTCACTGGGACATAAGTGGAACAGTAACTGGAACGGCCGACAGCGCATCCCCTCATTTATTCGGTTCCACATAATAAACACAAACCTAAAGAAAACAAATGGACAGTTCCAGATAAGATCCACTTATATCTGTCGTTCCAGTTATTCTTCGTTTGGATCCAGATAAAAATATGTGGATCGCCCCGTTTAACTGGAACTTACATGGAACCAGATTAAGAGTGCACCAGTGGAGCATCGGCGCGTAAAACCCCAATCCTTAGAAATTTTCGCAGGTGAAACTCACTAACTAAGCGGGTCTGATGCTCTGATTATGATAATTCGTAGTCCTACGCGAATGTGCTTCAGCTATGACAATAAATCAAGTGTTCTCGTCAAATCACATCGCCTCCAGATCCTGGCTTTCTTGCAAACTGGTCGACCGGTTTAAGTTTATTGTATGACGGCTTTAAGAACATGAAACTTGCCAGGATAATATTGTTTAATAAAGCAGTGCCATGGCCGGATTTTTAAGAGATACAACTGAAATCGGAATTTTTCCTGTCAGAGACATACCTACACCCTCTCGACGTCCCTCTAAATGTCTGACCGATGGAAAACTTGGTTTTTTTTATTTCCTAATCAAGGCAACCACACTGGGCTGCATTTAAGGCCTTGTTCTGATCCGCTCAACACCTTTACTACTGAGTAAAAGCAGCGGGTGTTTCCGCAGAAAGAAAGCTGCCACATAAGACGCGGTGAGTCCATACTATGATCAGCAGCAGAAGAAAAAGAAGCGAAATCATCATGATCCAATTGATATCCACTGCAGCACAAAAGCCGTCCCATTTGATTTCAACCGCACCTTGCCTACGCTTTCGGTATAAACTCTGTTCCCTGAATTTTCTTATACGTCCATGGAGATATCTGTCTTACCCCACGCCCAGTTCCTTCTAGAAATTAAGTTCGTAATGGTCTTCAAAAGAGAAGTTGTTCCTCAACACCGCAAACTTGCTAGGAGAACCTGCAATCGCAAACCCGAAGTTGGAGGAAACGACACTCTTCATATAATGAGAAACCATAAGTGACCTTCCGAAGTTGGTTTTAAAGTTGCGAGCAGATGAGCCACTTGCTTGTGGGGCACATTGATGGCGTACGATGTCCGCTGAGCACCGGCCGCCTTGGCGAGCATCTTCCTGGTTACAGGGTGGCTGTCCTCGGCGAACGTATCCCTCTCGCCCCGCACGTAAAATGGCACAAAGACGTAGTCGCAGACGCCGTCCACGTCGATCTTGTCGAAGTCCTCCTTGAAGTTCCCGAACGTGCAGAACAGCGGGTGCTTTCCCATAGGCCGAGGAATCGGCGCCTCTGCGGTATAGGGATACCTGGTGTAGTGTCTGCGTTCTAATGGTCACTCGCGGATTGAGTTACTTGCACCTCTAATACACAGAGCAAGATGCTGGAGGCTATTCGTCACAAATTTTCGCCATCCGACATCCAGCCGCTGCGAGATAATTGCCCCTGGTAGCTCTTATCTGCTGTTGTGCCTCTTCCACGCATGTAGTGAATTGTTTTAATTGAAT